>NW_006763146.1:299466-436442 GCF_000264905.1 Stereum hirsutum FP-91666 SS1
CCCCCCCCCTCCCAAAACAAAATAAAAAAACTCACGCAGCAGGCCAAACACTCGTCAACACAAACAGCGTCACCGAGTTCTCGCTCGCAAGTGGACTGGAAGGTCCGAACGTGGAGGTGAAAGAAAAGGCGGTGTCGAGGGCGATGTAGGTCGTGATTATGAAGAGGGCGAGGGTGAGGAATGAGAAGGGCTGTTTTTTGGGAGGGGAGGGGAGGGGGTGCAGGAAGAGGGGGAGGGAGGGGAGGGAGAAGAGGTTAGTGAAGTTTCGAGGGACGGATATGAAAGACGAAAATAGAGGTGGTGGAAAGAAAAAGGATGCATGAAACGCGAAGTGTAAGATATCAGATATGTGGGGTACCGTGTTCAAAGAACACGATACGAGAGTCCAAGTCACGCCCATCCTCATCTCCGTCGCGTCCGGTATGTTTACCGCCAACTCCAGCATACAGCATACAGCACAGCCAAAAAAAGCCATATATTGTTCCCGACGTCGACGGAAAACACGACAATGAGCATAAGCGCAAAACACATCCCAGATCCTAACACCAACAAGTCCTCACTGGCACGTGATACACCGAACCAAGACAGAGGAGAACAGTTATGACCCTCCGAGGGATAACACACCCGCTCGAAGACAAGAACAGAACAAAGCCTGCCCGATACGGACCGTGGACCCAAAGAACCGCGCACATCGACGCGAAAGAGACGAGCACGTGGACAGAACAAGAAGAGACTGGGGACGAGCGTGTGCACATGGACGGCGAAGGCGGACGAGGAATAGGAAGTCGGTTGCGAGGCAGTGTGCAGTGTGCGATGTGCGGCAGGCGGTGGGATGTGCGGAAGGCGGTGGGATGGGCGGTGGGCGATGGGGCACGATGATCAACTGCGCGGATGTTGATGCGTGCGCATACGGTAACGTATACGGATATGTGGGCTTCGCACGCTTCCACGCTACGGTGGGGGTACCCACGGGAGACATGGGCATGAGAGGCGATGCACAACACAACGCGACGCAACAAACCGCACATCGAAACAAACTCAAGGAAACCCAAATGCAAACAAAGCAAAGGGGGTAAAGGGGAGGAAGGAGAGAAAACACATACCACCATACTGCTCATCGTCCCATCCTCCACGACCTGCGTCGCAACGATCGCATTGCCCAACAACGTCCAAAACAACGCAGCCACCAAGCCGGCATGTATCGCCGTAAGTACCGTGAGGGCGGAGGAGCCTTGTTCGAGGAGGGAGGAGGAGGTGAGGAGGTTGAAGGGGAGGGTGAGGAAGTAGAGGATGAAGAACGTTCGGAGTTCGATTCGGCCTGTATTCCCATTTCAGTACGTGTAGGTGAAGGATAAGAGGAAAGAATAAGGGAGAGAGAAACGCACCGACAGCAGCCTTCCTCCTCCCCGTCGCCCATATCAACCAAACCATAAACACCAAGCTAAGCGCACACGCCACCACCTGCGCCACATTCCCCAAACTCTGTCCCGTCCCCGTCTCCCCACTGATTCCATCTCCGCCACTCCCATCCCTACTCGCGCCGACCCTGAGGATACCACAGACGGGGTTGATGCCGACAGGGGCGGAGGACGCAGAGGAGGAGGAGCCGGAGAAGACGGAGGCGTTGTGTCGGCTGATTTGGGTGTAGAAGAGGTTGCACCAGGGATAGGAGGGCGTGTGTGTGCAGAGCGGGGCGAAGTCGCCGAAGGAGGACATCTTGTTTGTGGGCTATTTCGTTAAAAGGTCGTTAGCTGCAGTTGGCAGCGTTTGGGGTATGTAGCAGAGAAGAGGAAGAAGAGCAAAGGGTGGGAATTCGGGGACGCACCGAAATGGAACTAACTCAAGCAAATTCGAAAAACCACCACGCGTATGATATCTACGTATCGCCCAGATAGGGATTGATTCAACACCCACGCTAGTGCTCAAGACAGCAAAGGATTTGAAGGAAAGAGCGTTTGGAAATCGAGCCTCCCGGGCCCAGCACAACACAGACGTATACAGAGAATGAAAGAGGAGGCGATGAGGAACGCTCGTCGTAACCGTGCACAGAACGACGAGGAGGCCTTTTCTCGAGGCGCAGGCATCCGGAGGCTTGGCCCGGACGACGCCGTTCGCACGGATCTGCTTCAACCGTGTTTTTTTTTATTTATCTCTTTTCTTTCTTTTCGTCCTCATTGTCGTACTCACTCTCCGCCTCGAGCCATCTCGACGACAACGCGACCATGATGTGCGTGTCGTCCCTCGTCTTCCTGTCTATCCCTTGCTCGTCCTCGTGGCGCTACCTTCTAGGCCACACTACGGTTCTCATGTGGCCAGCTTCTAACCATCCCTCCTTCTCTCCACCATCTTCTGCTTTGTAAACACTGCACGACGCTGTTCTCTCCAGTACTTAGCCCCTCGCAAGACTGTCTTTGAACCTCAATACTCCGTGCTTTGCTTTCCTCCATATCATACTCGTTTTCAGCCTCGTATCAGTTCGACCATGTATTCCATCTCATTAGACTAGTACTGTCAGTAACTCTGGATCCGCCGCGAGTCCGAGTGGCGCTAGCTTATGGGCCACGCCAGTTCTTAGCTTGTATTCCTAGCTTCCTACCATCTTACCGTCTCTCTCACACCCACCGCCGCCTACATATGTACTCTTCTTCGCCGCCAGCATGGGGTTACGAATCCGCCGCCGCCGCCGCCAGTACTAGTTCTAGTTTCTAGTTCTCACCTCGCATGCAAGCGGCCTTGACACGCAATGCCTTCTTGGAAGTCAACTCATCCAACAGCATCGTCCTCTTCACACCCTCGCCCCCCCCCCCGGAACCTTTTCACATACGCACCTGCGATGCTCTCGTTCCCGTAAACCTTGATTTCCTAATACGGAACCATAACGAGGACATTTCATCGACGAAACCCATGCTTATCGATCGATAGCCCTAACGTCCTCACCTCTGCCGACTCGGGAAACATTCATTCCCCATGCCGCACATCCACCACTGGCAGTTCAAACCGTTCGCGGTAACGTCTCTCTTTAACGCCGATTTTTAAGGTTTACGTAGGAGGTCATAAAATGAGCGTGAGCTGGAGGTACATAGGTATTTGCTTAGCGTGAGTGGTCTGGAGAGGAGAGGCGAGGCGAGGATACGGTACATAGGAAGGGATGCAGCTCATGATCAATGCCGGGCCCGGGATTGGCTCGTCCGATTCAAAACGCAGAACGTCGTGTTGGATTTTTGTTTTGCGTCCCTCTTCATTCCTGTGTCAAAATTCAGACGGTCGCTGTTTTGAAGTTTTGAAGCAAGCTGCATGTATTCGCTATACCGAATACCGAAAGAGAATAGAGCTAAGTTCCTAATTAAATCGTACGATGCAATCCCCCTTGCCAGTGTACCGTCCCCCGATCACCATACAACAAAATCTAATAATCTAATAATTTACCCAAAGCCCAATAATTTAATTGCATGACTCTTCTCTATAATAATACATAGATGGGGCGCCCCTCGAATGGGCTTGGTTCTCCTCATCTCTCTGCTGACATGGACACCCCATCCTCCGCGACCGGCAAGGCCTCACTCGATATTCTAACATGTCCGTGTATTTACATCCTTCGATCATGATGCCTCGGTTACAACCCGCAAGCCAGGACGTCCCACGCCTCTTAGACTACGTTCTTGGACCACCGAGCTATATATATATAATCCTTCAACTTCAACTTCGACTCTATGAACCAGTTAAACAAATTTAAATCCCCGGGACGCCGCGAAGAGGACCTACGACGAGAGCATTTCCGAACTTTGAATCTGTGCATGAAGTAAGTAGTATACTTATGGCCTAGATGGCCATGGTGGATATGGATAACCCTGCATCGGAGGTCCATGATTCCAATGAGTCCACGGGATCGAAAGTGTGGTGTCGGAAGATCGATTATCCGTCTCGATTCAGACTCTCGAAGTTTGTTTTCGCCCAAGAGCCTGAGACCTGCGTGTTCATTTGGAGTTTGTTTTATTGGACCGAAATCAGAGAAAAAAATTGATGGATGCCAGTGGACAAATGTCAATGTGGCGGGCTCAGGGCGCTGTCGTTCGAAGGGATGTTGATGAAGAGAGTGCAGTGGAGGAAGATGGCTGAGGGTCAGGGTCAGGGTCAGGGTGACTATCGATACTCGGATAGTCAGAGATCTGGAACCAACGCACCATGTACTCTACAGAAATATCCTCTTGAGGGGTGGAAACTCCTAACTAGCCGCGGTGATCGATTTGGGCAAATCGTGAACAGACGATATGACTCCTTCACCAGAGAGTACTCAGGTTTTAGAAAAAAGTGATATAAGTAAGATTCTAAGAAGCAGAACACGAGAGTAAGTACCCTGTATGCTTCAGACGGGGGTTATAACGACTCACAAGGCAATAGATTATAGATCATTCTGGATGCCCGGGACACGCAAAAAAAAAAACTAACGAGGGAGGGAGGGCCGAGTCGTGGAGGATGAGATGTCAACAAAGAAATGAGGCGGACGATGGGGAGCATCAGCCCATTTGGGAGGCGCCCCATCTATCTATGGAGAGAGGCCATTTGAGAGTCTCGCCCTTATATAGAGAATGGTCAGTATGGCGCATAAGCCGCATAGAGACACAATACTTTATCAAGATGCAACCGAAGTAGTACATAGGCGCTGTGACCTGTCAGAGCTCGCTTATCCGAGTTCGGCTGGAACGTGCTCCCGTCCAGCGGCGTGAGAGAGAACTAAACAGTAGATGTATTGTATTCATCCCAAAAAGCGTCGAAGAAAGATACGTGTAGAGATTCGAGACGGAACAGATCGTAGAGCACAAGATTGCCGAACAGGGAAACACAAGCGGATTGTACTCGCTTCCCTTCTCTCGTCTGATTGAAACAATCAGTACCTGGGGCGCGATCGTGCTTCATATTTGACATTAGAGATATAAACGAGAACCTCAGAGGACAAAGGGCAGAACAGCCAATTGCAACGAGTGTAGACGCCGCTCAGCGTGGCGCGTAGTTATAAGTACTTATCCGGCACCGCAGCCTCTTTCTTGTCTGATTAGGATATTGTCTGGGTCCGAGTAGATGAGGGTGGAAACTACGGACATGCTGTACCGGCAAGAGTGTGGTATAGAAGGGGGAGCTCCAGCGAACAAGCAAGGGACGGATGACCGTGACTCTTCAGCGCTTCAGCTTTGAAGCCATTTTGTGCCACGCAAAAATTGATCGGGAGATGCCGGGATGAAGCGATTGACACAGAGCGCCACAACGGCAACTTGACGGCAACGACATTCGTTCCTGCAACTTTCGCTCTCTCCGTCGCTCGTGCCCAGAAGCTCTACCACGTGCGGTCGCCGACGCTTGAAAGACTGTTCTTATCCTGCTTCTCCGCAGATATTGGGCCATATGTAACGTAGAGAATTTGGACTGGCGGTTTCGGCTGCGATTGACTGGGAACTAGACCATACACTCTTCGACTCTCGCTATTGTGCTGCATATGCTCTAACGTACACGTCATCCTAGGATCTCGAGCGGAGCAAACGTGGTGGCGCTCGAAAGAACGGCGCTTAATCATCTACTTCCCGTTTTGGACAGATCAATGTCTCCCTTGTTCCTCACCTCATGCTGCGATCCGGTCTCTTTATTGACAATGCTGTTAGAAATGTACTTACAGCCTTTGTTTATATGATTATTACCTGCTGTATAGGTGCACATAATAACATGTATAACACAAGGCGGAACAGCAACAGGGCTCGCAACCTTCCCATTATACGCCACGCAACCGTCAGATTCGCCCCGCGCATCCGGCCCTTGCTTGTTCGCTGGGGTTCCCCATTCTGTATATTGCACACTCTTACCGGTCCAGCATTTCCGCATCTTACATCCTCAAGTACTCAGACAAGATCCTAATCAGACAAGAAGACACCGCGGTGCCCGATTCAGGTATGCGCCACACCTGTTACAGTGCCTCGTCTAGACTACGTTGGCTGTTCTGTGGCTGACCCTTGTTCTCTGAAATTCCCCTTGATAATTTTATTGTCAGACCTGAAGCACGATCGTGCCCTCGGTGCTTCCTGTTTCAATCGGAAACGAATACAATCCTCTTGTGTTTCCCCGTTCGGCAACCCTGTGCTCTACGATCTGTTCCGTGTCGCATCTCTATCCTTCTTTGACGCTTTTTGGAATGAATACAATAACTCTACTCTTTCGTTATTCCTCACGCCGCTATTCCGTTGGAATGGAAGGCCGCGCGTACAAGTCGAGCTGCGGTAAGCGAGCTCTGACAGCGCCTACTGTTTTGGTTGATAGATTATCGTTTCTCGATGCGGTTTCACTACAGTGGCCTATCTCTATAAATGGGACGCCTCTCGAACGGACTGGAGCTCCCCATCATTCGTCCCATTTCTCTCTGTCGACGTCTTGTCCTCCGCGACTCGTCCCTTCCTCGATATTTTGCGTGTCCCGTGCATCCAGGATGGGTTATTCCCTCAATATGCCTCCTTACAACCCCTGTCACCCAAATCGCGACCGCAAGCCGAGAGTCCATCGCCTCCGTATCAGTACGAAAACTGACCATGTCTGGTATACACGTCGTCCCTCCGTTATTTAAAATAATCCTGGCTGACTCGCTCTCTCATGATCCAGGTATCTCGCATGGAGTGCTTCTCCTCATCCATGACCAATAACGACAACGAGGATGCCATCCCGCTGCCGCACTGTCTCCCCGTCCTGCGCCATTCCTACCCACCTTGTCGACTCTCCTCCTCTACCAACTCCGATGGCCAACAATGGCTCGGTATATCATCCGAGGGATCGAGAGATTATAGACGTCGGAGAGGGTACCTTCCCTCCCTCTCCCTTCCATCCTCCTTTCCGAACCTGTATTCAACTGGATCTGGCAGCCTCAACGCAAGAACAGAACGTCCATTCCTGCTCCCCCACCCTACCCCCCCTTCAATCCTCACGCCAGTTCTATCCTGAGACAACTCTGTCCTTCTCATCCTAGGATCAGACTTGCTTGAATGTATCCAGAGCATGGTTCAAGCTGGCATCAGGGGGCTTTGAGCGTCGATTATTGGAGACAGGGTGGTCGAATGCGTGGACTATGTGCTTGTGGAGTCCTGACCGTGGATTCCATAGCTGCAGCACGTTTTTCATGGAGCCAAAGGTGAAATATTCTAGCTCGGCGGTCCGAGAAACGGATCCATTTCCGGCGCCAGCGTCTCGCAGCCACTTCTGGTGTGCTCATCCACTGGAGCGGAGAGAAGTGGCGGGTTTTCGTATTGACACGGTGGCGTGGGAGTTTTGGTCCTGCGGTCGCGATTTGGGCGACAGGGGTTGGAACGAGACATTTGAGGGAATAGACGGTCTTGTGTGTATGAGACTCGCAGAATATCGAGTGAACGATGTGTTACGGAGGATGTGGTGTCAACAGAGAAATGAGACGAATGATGAAGAGCACCAGCCTATTCGAGGGGCGTTCCATTTATAGAGTTAGAGAAGGGCCGCTCAATCACTTAGCTTTGGTACCCATGTTTGATCTAGTTACACGGTGATTATCCATGGCCGAGGGAGTACGTTACAGCAAAGCACTGCGTCTTAGTAATTTAGTTCTTCTTGGATGGCGAGTCATGCAATTAGTTTACTTTAAAACAGTTGTCCGACTTTGGAGCCAGGAAGGAAGGAACGCAAAAATCCAACAAAAGCCATACTTAACACGACGACAATCGGCAATTTGTGCTTTTGAATTGGACGAGTCACCCCCGGCACTGCATGCATGCATCCTCTCCTCTCCAGACCGCTCACGCTCATCCCTCCAGCTCGCGCTCACGCATGACCTTCTACACAATCGAAATCTTAATTCGTAGATCATCAGCGTTAGAGAGCTCAAATTTGACCGCGGTTGCATTCACCTTGTTTTCATCGTTTCCAGCAGTCCCTTCGTCACGGTGAGTGCCGAAGCGCTGAGACTCGGAGCCTATGTTCACCTCATTTGCACCGCTATGGCCAACGGTGTCGGAGATGTTGAACTGGATGTGCGACATGGGAAGCGTTTCCGAGTCGGCTCCTGGACGTTGACGCCCACGTTTGTCGGCAGAGGTGAGGAGATAGTCGCGCATGTTGAGCCTGTCAATGAGCAAGCATTTGATGGATCATGAAGGATATGCGGGAATTGGGATTTATAAGAGTATGGTGGCGGTAGCCACTTCATGGCAAGCCTTGTGCCGCGGAACCCTTTGCTTAATGGAACACGGATTCGGGGGTTTGGCGGCTTGTTGTTTCATATATAGGACCCCAGGGAGGGTATCTAGAGGATGGTCGGTGCACTTTTTAAAAATTCTTCGGGGGGGTTTTCGTCAGAGAAATTTGGCCGTTTGTCACACCACGTGCGTGTGACATTACCATACTGGGCATGATTTGTCACACGTGTGGTCGTCCGCCACCCCGCCACTCCGCCACTGTAGCCTGGCAGTCTTCTGCAACGTCTGTTTGAAGACTGTACGAGCAAATATACAACCGGACTGCAAGATGTTCCAGGTATATACCATCATGAAATTTTTTTAGTCAATATATCTCGGGTACTTAGGGTTCCTGGTGTGGGTCTTCACCAGAAATTTGGCCGTTTGGTTAGGGTTAGGGTTAGGAAAATCCCCTGACTTCAAAATGGCGGATTTACTCTGGAATGAGGGTCCCTGAGTCCAGAAATCCTATTTTCAGGTCAAGAAAAAATTGAATACGGTGTGACATGAAGTGGCTACCGCCACCATACAGGCGCCGGAGGGAGTAGGAATAAGTGGTCAGAAGATTGAGCCGGAGTGTAGGAGTAGGATGATACTTATATGGAGAGGAACGAGTTACAGTACCCTTCGGCGCGTCCAATGAGATGGTGATTCCAATTTAGCATGGATCTTGGGGTCAGCGTATGTACAACGTGAAAATAAAGCCTTACCTGTGGTGATGAACGTCGCGATGCCTACGAACCAGAGGGTTTGAGGGGCTGATATGTACTATTTGTTCGTTCGTTCGTTCAACGAGTGAATCAGTCGGAGTATGTACGAGAGGGTTTGATAGCCAGGACAGCCGGAAGATTGAAGAATGTGCGTACCGCAATCAGGTCCGCCATCACGATCACACTAGTAGTGAATAGCGAAATATAGTCAGTATGCACTGGAGCCTTTGAAGCACGAGAGAAGGTGTTCAGAAATGTAATTGTACTTACTCGGGCAGAAGACCCGTCGTGACGGTGTACAATATCAATCGATTCACGAGACTCTCAGTGCTAAATCATACCGTACCATCCAGATCAGAAGTATATTCAATATCCTCTGCTCAACTTTATCCGCATGCTGCAGAGTTGACCATTGAAGGGAAAGGAGAACGAACCTCGTACCGTCGAGTCCTCTCCTTCCTTTATGCAGGTAATACACCAGGGACCCTGCACATAGCGTATCCGCCACGATGGAACAGGCGTAGCTTGAGAGATACCAGGGCTTTCAGGGTGAAGGTTCACGTCGCACGTTTGTTTGAGTTGAGTATAAGCACCAGCAAAAGAAAGTGAGAGGGCCTCTCTCGATAAAAAGGTACATACCTCGAGGAACTTAAGGTTAGCTGATGTCAGCGAGGTACGTATCGACCTGTTTCGTTTTGAAGTTCCTTCAGTGTCGGAATCAGACTGAATTATGGGGAATGTTAAGCGTACCCGAGGCCCGTCCACGCTGCACCGTAGAAGCGAGTAGTAAGTCACTGGGCAGATAAGACCTCTCTTGATGATCAGGAAAACAATTACTGAGGAGTAGACCTGTTGTTTCATTCACCAAGGGCGGAAATCAGAAATCAGCACCCGTCACTTTAAGTTAGATCCTTCCACCTTGACTCACCAAAATCTGAAACAGAGAACAAGGCCTGAAATATGGGGGTACTCGTCAGTTAAGTACCATGTATCATAAATGCACAACGATCAAAAAGTGACAAAGACTTGCGATTGTGCCACATAGAGCGAAATTACCTCCGCTCACTATACACATGCGAATTATCGCGTTCCCATCTCAGAAAACACCATGGATCGTGCCTAGGTCAAAAAGCGAGAGTAAAGGGATGACGCACGCCTGTACAATCTCCATATCCAAAAGCTGTATGCTATCGTCAGAGGTCGATGTACCAGAGATGAACCTCCATCACTGACCATTGTGTGGTGAAGGTGGCCACGCTCTGTCGTAAGTATAGCATGATAAGTGTGAGTATGTAGCAACTCGAGGAGTAGTGGATATATACGAGACGAACATTGATATAGACCGAGACCTGTCCAGAACTCGTAGTGTCAAACGAGACTACACCGCAGAAAAAGAACAATTATCATAAGCACCCGCACCTGTAGACTCCTGCAATTTCTCAGTCAGGGAGAGGCAGTCAGATCGGATCTAGGATACATACCAGACGGCAAAGCCAAGGCCTTCTGGGACGCCCCAGTTGTCAACGAGGTACCAGTATACGGAATGGATGAGACACGCCTCGTGGAATGTATCCAGAAAGCTGCGGATGTGTGCATGAAGTTGACTCTCAGCGACGGAAGGGTGGATTCAGTGCTTACAGCATCCAGATAACCTGAAACAACGAGCCAGAGCCAGAGTGAATTAGGTACGACCACGACTCACAAGGACGCGGCACGCACCAAAAATTTAACAGCCCCATGATCTCTTGACGATCTCGCAGAGGTGAAATAGAGGAACGCTTGGACGCAAGACACGCCGTACAGACTGCAATCGATTTGAATCAGATTCCCCTACCGACCATCCCACTCTGGAGACGTAGCCGTGCTCTGTCTGGGGCTCACATGGATGCGAGGACTAGGAAGACGTAGAATACGCCGAATGTGGATCCTAGTGCGAGAGTAGCCATAGCAGATCCTGGCGCTGGGGGCGAGAGTGAGAGGGGGGCCTGAACGAGGGAGATTATAAACTCTGTCGATGCCGAACATCAGGTCGAGGAGACTGTGGAAGTACATGCACATACACCATGGTGCCGCAGAAGAGAAATGCACGACCAATTATCATTGATGATGCTTGATTGATGGTTCGCACGACGATATGAGTTGCGTAAACGTCACCAGCAACACTCACGTAGCATCCGAAACCGTACGCAGACAAGAAATCGCCGACGTAGAGCGCTTGGTGGCTCAGCTCTCTCCTTCGGTATATGAACGCTACTCGGTGTTACTCTGTATCACTGCTCTACCTCGCTACATAGACGACACCTCGTCTTGGCTGCCTCTGTTTGAACTCGACTGCTCCTGGTGATTGCCTCTCGGTAACTCAAAGGACGATTCTATTGTCGCAAAAGTCGCTCAAAACTTACCAGGCATTTTGACAGACGCTGGGACCTAATGGACCATATTGGACCTAATCAGGACGATGCATGGCTTATGATGCACCGTTAGGTAGCATCGCCTCGCTACTTTTGGACAGACTAGATCTAGTATATATTTAGTCAACATGTAATACATTCTCAATCTGCCAGTGCGCAGGAGAATATCCGCAAACATATAATTCATGAGGTAGTGTCTCCGGCGTCTCTCTGGTTGAGAGAATGTTAGACACATGAGACCACCCCGCTCGAGCTCTTCTACTCAAAAAATTCTGCATGTGACTCCTCCCTGTACATTCTTCCAACACTCTGCCACCAGAAAATCGAGAGCACAGGATAGTAGGTACCTACAATCCACCTAAGTTATCGGTTCACACCACCTGCCAATCAACGCTCTGAGAAACATATCATTCCTTCTGGCACGAGGAGTCGACAATCACAAGTAGCAATCATTCAACCTCTCTGGTTGATGGAAAGGCGAACAGATATGAACGACCAGCTCGTCGTCGTGCATGACGCGGGCCAATGAGTGGCTTACCGCGGGTGCTGGCCTATGGGCCACAGAGCGATCAACAATAAGGGAGAAGCTTCCCACGGTGATCATGATGACATCATTACCCGCGTCAACGCACGCCTCTTCGCTCTTGACCACCATCTCACTCGACGCCCATGCGCGGCATGCCTTATTACCCGAACATATCATCTAGTGATTTCAACGTGAAGGTGTTTGATCGTATGGAATATCTGCACTATTGAGGTGTTCAGAAACTATGACTATAGAGTGATAGATATATCGGACACCTGAAGAGGACACGATCATCACCGCTGTGCGTCCGTCTTCCCCACTCCTTTTCTCTAAGACTGCTCCTGCCTCGACTGGACATGATTTACCGGTAGGTTCAAGGATGATTTTTATATGATGTACTCGCGCTGCGTCGTCGAAGACCGCGCTCTCTATCGATCTTCTCAAAGTGTACGCCCCTTCTCCTCGATGTTCGGCTGCTAATCTAACTATATTTTCTATGCTTCCGGTGCCTGTATAGGTGAGCTTGTTCTCGTGTCTGGATTGCTGCTTCACTGTCTTCTGTGACAATTGTGCGTTTGTTATCATACTTCCCATGTCTATGGATTGCGAATACAATCGCCTACGGGTCCTCTTGTCTCCATCCACATTGGCGAGTGCAGTATTGTTTGATTCATTGGGTACAATATCATAATCGGTTTCCAGACTTTCATGTATTCGTCGAGCAGTATGGAACGATTGGGTCATAACGATGGTGCCAAGGTGGCACATGTTTTGCGAGATATCTTTTCTTGGATGTCTGCGCCCTTATTTTCAATGTCCCTGTCTGTATAAATGTGAAATACAATCCATCTTTGCTATGCTGAGGTCGAGAGAATGGTGAGAACAGAACATAACGCCTGGAAAGTGGTTTTCGGCTCTATATTGATCGGTTAGGCCATACAAGGTTCCATAAGGTTATACACCTTATTGGGCCATATTGCCCTCTTTGCTACCGTATAACGGTCTGCGCCGCTAAGAGCCTAATATACCCTTATACACACTTATACGGCCTGATATGTTTTGGTCGACTTTTGCGACAATCCGGAGGGTCACATAGACTGGCGCCCACTAACTTGTCATCCCCTCACCATTAGTGTCCTTAGCCGACAGCATACATAGGCAGTGCATCGTCACAGGACCGTCACTGTCGTCGATTCCGGTGAGAAATTTTGGCTGTAAGTGCTAGCTTTGATCCATCATGGTAGAACATGGCGTTTATGTATAGTAGCTTAGAGGGTTCAGTCGAGCTAGGAGTCGAGCTGGTGAAGGGCCACATCTCGGGTGACGAATGTACTCTATGAAATTCGGCAGTTTCCGGAAGCCTGTCAGGTCAAGTTTGTTTACTTTCATCCTTCGTCCGAGTCCATCCTCTCTGTTCCTCTAGTTTGTAACGAGAGCGGCGAGCCACAGGAACTTGTCAACCTAGCAGCTTCTGTATTGGCCAGCGCAGTGTGCACTCGAAGGGGTCGATCTGTTGAAACGCCGACACAACCGGTACATCATCTTGTATCATGGTCAGGCTTTTCGTAACCATCCTTCGACATCAACCGTGGTCCGTCAGGCTTCCATTCAACTTTTCTCCCCACCGCAGAGTACTAGTGCGTAGGAGCCACAATCTCATTGTAGGTGTCCCATCAACATTTAGTCGTAGCGCGCACTCTGAGCTCATATAGGCGATCAAGGATGCGGATCACACTGATGGGACCTCCTGCTTACCTGAACTAAAAACAGGCGCCAGAAAGCATCCTTCTACACCTCGGAGGATGTTCAAAAAGCACACAAACGATAGCTTGAGACGTAACGCATCACAGATCATGTACGGCATGTATACAACGCATCAATTTCTTCAGACTCATAATATCGCTTCGGCAGAGTATAACAGTGAGCTCGAGATTGACGAGTCGACAGCCCTTCCTTTCGCTCACTCGCCTATTTGTCTACGAACTCAACTCATCCTGCAGGTACAATTTCTCGAGTTCTCTGCTGAAAGAGGTTCTTGAGCTCGAACCATCATGGCTATTCTCGTACTGGGGTCTACATTCGGCATCCTCTACCTCATTTTCATCCTCGCATCCATGTAAGAGTGATAACTGCACTGCCGGCCAGAAGTTGATCTCAACTGGAACTTTCTCGCTGTAATAGTTTGCACGGTGTGTCTTGCCTGCAAGCTTTCCTCTACTTCAACTCCGCACGATCCGTGAACGATCACTGGGCTTTCAAAGTTCTAGTGAGTCCAACTTCACGAGCACACAGTCCCTTCTCACTGACGTCCTATATGTTGACAGGTGGTATGGATGCTGTGAGTGTTTGGGCTCAACTGGGATGCATGACGGTTTGCACTAACATTTGATTGTACGACTTAGGTTCCTGGATACGCTACATGAAGCGTCTCTGATTCATGCAGTCTATTACTATCTCGTGGAGAATTGGGGTGTTCCGGACAGTCTGGGGTGTGCTGTGTGGTAAGTACACCTCGGATTGATGTATTTCGTGTATCGGGGTCCTTCCATGCTTAAAAAATACGTGGTTGATCCATCTAGGAGCATGCAGGTGCGGGCACTTGCATTTGTAGATTCTCGTTCGATCTCATATACGGAATAGGTATCCATATACGTTAATGTATGTCGTGTCTATCTTTCCTTCTACTTCCTCGAGTCTCACACTGGACGTTGTTTGAAGACCGTGGCCACGTGCACCACACAATGGTACGTGTACTCCATGGCTTCCTTCGTCTAGAATCTGTTTGTAACCTCGAGCTCCATACCAATTTTCTTTTTCAACCCAGTTTCTGGATGTGGAGGTTATACATACGTACGTGCGACATAACAGTGCTCGTGCGCTGATCTGTGAAGCGTCTTCACCCAGCTAATAATTCATTTTCCCAAAGTGAGCGGGGGAAATCGCGTTCTTTGCGGAACGATAGTGAGTATGTCACGACTTCATTGCATTCGTCGTACTGGCTGATGCAGAGCCGACTAGGCGCTGTTCTCAATGTTGAATCTCGGTAGGTCTCATTAACTACAAGTTGCCAGGGAGTGTGTTCTGACGTCTAATATTTTCTGCGCTACCCAGCTCTGCTTCTCAGTGAGTGTTGTAGAATCCCGACATCCACCATACTGCAAAATGTGTAGCTCTCGCATGCTGACTGGGAATCTAGCGTGGTCGACTTTAGGGTACGCCCTAAATCGATGATATACACTCATTCACACGAGAACCTAATCAAGCAACGACTGGTCGAAAATGCACGGCGGACTGGCAGGACGATCCATAGCGCATTCACCCCATCTGTCCTCAGGCTTCTCGAGGTACTTGCTTTCCATACCAATACATCCCTCGCGGCTTATAATATATAACCCCTTGTCTCTGACGGTGCCTGCGGTGCAACTCGGGTTTCGTCAATAAGAAAGCCTTGGTATCTCTCTGGCTATAGCTGCTCACTCGCGGCAGATACACTTTGTGCTGGTTCTTTGGTGTACTACTTATACAAAGGAAGGAGAGGACTTGACGGGACAAGGTATGTTCTATGCTTCCTTTTTTCGGATATGCGACTACTCAAGCGCAATTCCTTCTCACGCTGACGTATTTCTCATCTCAATGCAGCACTGAGAGCCTCGTGAACAAGTTGATCCTTTATGTGGTCACGACGGGTCTTCTACCAGAGTAAGTGTATCCGTTCATTATTATCATTCATTTGATTGCTTGATACTCTCGCCCATCAGTGCAATTGTAACGATCGACTTGATTGGCGTACGTCTCTTCATGCTTTGACAAGTTATCTAGGGAAGGCTAACTTCGAGACTTCCTGATTACACTTACTGTAATAGTACGTCGCCGCTCCGCGGACACTTTGGTTTGTCGGGATCTCTACTTTGACCACTACAAGTGAGCTCCATATAGGGTACTATGAAATATTTTTAGCGGTATCATCTAACATTAGACACACTGACAGCGTGCTGTAATTCGCTCCTATCCATGTGAGTGTCTCTCCCAAGATCTCACTATCCGTTATTTTCGACTGTTCCGGTCATTCTAGTTGCCATAATCCTAACGTTAACCACTAACTAACCACTTCATTCCTCTATACACCCATATACAGGCTCAACGTGCGAGACTACCTTCTGAGAGAATCGAGCGACGGTCTGGGAAGACGAGGACCCGGAGTCCAAACGGTCTCTTTGTCCCATATCCGCTTCCGCCAGAGCACCGCGGGACGTGATCCGGAGTCTCAGAGGGAAGAGAATGAAAGTGCTCGTGATGTCGATATCGAAAGCAGTAAGGTGCGCTATCCATCCCTGGCCTACGCATTGAGAGTCCGATCACTAATGTATGTATTCATTGTTGGGATTCGGGCAATTCAGGAGCACCATGGGCCACTTCGACCATGACCATCGTCACCTTTTAGCATGAGGTCCCGACATCGGTGCACGTACTTCACGTCTAATGGTCGTTCTCCCGTTCGTATTCTAATATTCGGCGGTCTCAGTCAGGCGAGATGAAACGAGCTGTAAATGTCTATAATTACATGATGATATTATGATACCACCAACCACACCTCCAAAACTCAACCGCTACTCCGTGTAACGATGAAAGAATTAGCTATGAACTTATACGGACCGCTTGATGTGCGTTAGCTCTATTGAAGGTACGAATCCCTGTCTCATACGGAAAGTATTAGCATACCACGTCTCGTCTTTTCAAGTACCGATTCCATAAATCAAAATTTTCGAATGACTGCGATGACGGCCACATCTCGGGTGGCCTGAGGAAGAATGATTGATATTCAAATTTCGGAAGCGGCCGGGGGCCCAACTTGGCTCCGTCGTTTACATAATTCATGTTGATCTTCTCTACTTGGATCCACAGAACTCATTCTACGCTCTGGATTTGCGGTGGAAGATCCTATGTAGGTATGCATCCAATACTTTTGGGAATTCTTCCTCTCAGAAGAGGACCGTGAGTGTCCATGATGGTCCACCTGAGTCCTTAGGCGGCGCCGCCGTGGGTTTATTTGCTCATCGATAATCTCTCGTCCTTGGGCTCGGACTCATAGCGCGACATCCCGCTCTTCGAATGATCCCAGGGCGCACACCGGATATTTATATCTCAGAAGTGGGCTGTGAGCAGAAGCTCAAGGCTTTACTGTATGTGCATACGCGGTTCCAACCTCGTGGTGCGACATCGCACTCATAGGACTTCCCCTGGGATCATTATTCTGTCCGTTTAACTCATACTTTCTGTGGAAGCGATGTACGTTCTTTTCGGCCATCAAACACGAGGCCTCTTTTTTCTCTTGCTTTATCGCTTCGGATCTCCTGCTAAGTAAAATCAACGGCCGCTGCAGTCACACACGGAGTTGTTCTCGGTGAGAACTGAGAAGGATAGCTCCGTGCTACGATGTGCAGATATGTTAACCATTTGTGGGCGAATTGTGGCCTTCTCACCTGCTTGTAGAGCTCGCAGTGGGAGGGCATGGTGACGTTGAAATATGTGCATCTCCGAGATCAGCTAGTAAATATTCGACTAGCTACAAATATCGCACTCGACTGCTCTTCTCTCCACGCTCTTTTCCCTGACTATCATTGCCTCTCACATCCCTCAAGCAGTGTTTTCAATTTCTTTGCTATCGTGCATTGGTCTAAACTTGAAGGATCCCGCATATGGGCACCTCGGGGATCTGGGGATGTGCAGGCCTGCCTGGTTTGTTGTTCAAGTTTTCTTCCTACCTGCTTCTCCCATCGAGCACCACATAGAGAGCATCAGGTCGTTCTTTATGGTCTGCGACAAGAAAGCTCTGAAATTTTGCCAATTGATTTCAAGCCTATGATATCGCATCTTTCCATGAGTTGTTTTTGTAACTTGAGTTTCAAATAACTATTATTGGAAGGGGGGTGTTGGCCATATCTTGGGTGATAGTCGGGAGAAGGATGCCGTCGACTCAGAAGCCGCCGGAGCCCTACGTCGCGCGGCTCCGTTGTTTTGCGATTCTCTCTTGCCCTCCACCTCCCCGATGTTGCTCGTCACTTGGCTTCACAGAGCTTGCCCACTCTCTGGATACTTCGGAAGATCTTTGGAACTATAATACCGTGAATTCTCTTAGAAATGGGCCGTGGGCACTCCTGCGCTCCCGTGCCCACTCATCGATGATCTCTCTCCATCTTGCTACTCACTCGGACTCACAATGTGCCGTGTCACTCTTCGAATGATTATGTGGTATGTATCTGGAATTTATATCTTAAAGATTTGTGTTGTGCACAAGATCTCACAACCCTACGCTGGTTGAACTCGTGGTACGCTCTTCGGACTTCCCTGGGATTATTTTGTCGGTTTAACTCATACTTTCTGTGGAGAGCGATGCACGCACTTTTCGGCCATCAAGCACAGCGTTTTCCCTGCTGTCATCAGGGTTTTCTACTAGAACCAACGGCGGCTACAGTTCCGTCTTTTTGGAAGACGGATATCCTCTCTGTGAGAATTGAGAATGACGGTGCGCGCTTTACTGTGACATAATGTGCGGATCTGCCAAGCCTTAGCGGAGGCGCTGTGAGTCGAATTGCTTCTATGACTTGCAGTGGGAGGGTTCGCATCTGCAGAAGTCGAGCATCTCCGAGATTACTTCGTGAAATATTGTACTGATTATCAGTTATCGGACTCCACTGCTGCGCTCTCTGCTTTGTGGGCATAAATGCCTCTCACAATCTTTAAGTCACGGCTCCAATACTTTTGCCATCATGCGTACTGTCAAAGTTGACAGAGCTCATGTACCTCCGTGACAAAAAAAAAGTAGGTCTGCCAATATCCAAAGAAACAAACCCTGGGTCTCATTCTTCCCCTGTATTCGACGATCTGCGCTCCCTAGCCTCTTAGAATCCGTGAACACAATTTTCGTGATGTACTCGAAGACCGTACTCTCCGCTTCCCGTGTACTAGCAGAGCCGCCTCTCACAAGGCTTCCACCCGACGGTTCCAGTAACTTTGCTAGCGTGCAAGATGTTCATCGCGGAAAGGCCCGAGTACCCCAGAACGCTGCTGCTGCCTGCGAGCGTTGTTCACAGCTGCAGGGTCGCCTGTCGTACAAGTGATGAGCGTCTTGCATGTTTGTTCATCAAGTAGACATTCGGGCGGTTTTGCGCCGTCGTGTTCATCAGCTCTCACGGCGATTTGACCGTCTTTGAATTCGCCTTCGTCCTGCCCCGTTCATTAGGCCAATGCAGGAGTCGAACGTACGCATGCCCCCGCTCATCTCCGATTCATCGAAGCATCGTCCCATTCTTCTCCAGGAAATACACCCATGTCTAACTCAACTCCCAGGTGGAGTGGCTTCAGGCTGCCGTATCGACCAACGAAGGCCGTGAAACACGAAACAGACGGAAAACTGTGTGCCGAACGTCATCATAAACGGCCTAGGACCAACTTTCGAGCTTCAAGTCTCACATTCGAGAGATAGGGGCTCGTCAATCATCTCTGCTCCCTAGAGTCGGTGATGGTGTCGTACTCGATATTTGTATTTCCGTGGCCGAACTCCCCGTTGCACTTGATACCCCCGAAAAATATTGATGCGTGCATCGATATCGTCGTTCCTTTGTGAGTCGTAGAACATGGCTCTCGACCCATTCCAGGAGCTCGAGTTGGATGCCCCCGCGACCGAGTCGGGTTTTACTGATCACGCTGCCTCGTCGTGTTCGCAATGCCTTTGCCGCGAGGCATAACCTTCGAGCCCCGTCCTCACACTCGAAGTCTAACACTTTATGTATGTCTAATAAACTGCTATTTTCTCCCAGTCACTCACTCGCCTCATGATCTCTTGGTGCGCTGTAAATAACCATGGATGTATGACGCAAACCGACGGAGATATCGCCCGGCCTGCCCAGACTATCTTTACTCCGTGTTGTGTATAAACCTGAATGTAGACATGAAATGGGACCATCTAGTGGATATTGACACGCTCACTGAGCATGGCTGCGAAGTACTGCTTCGCACTCCACAGGCAACGACGAGGAATATTGACATGCCAAGGCTGGGTGTACTGTAGCAGTCACTAGCAAGAGTACGACCATTGGCTTGAACACACATACTCACATAGCTTCTAGCCGTATCTGACTCGCCTTCTTTCATTATATGCCTTATAATTAGATTTGGACTTCGCCAAACTCTACTCATTCAGACCTTCATGTACGATCGATAGTCGGTTTATGTATGGATTGAGCCCCTGGTCAAGGCACGGCTATTTGAGGAGGGCCAGCGTGGCCACAACGTCAGAAAACATATCGGGAGTGGATAGGCTGAGGCCAGTCAGCCCGAATACATATTGTGATTCAAGGTGACGGAATAGTACAGTAGGGTATAGGGCTCTGGGGAATGGGTCGTGAAGAAGCCGAGTCTAAGGCTGCGAGTGAAGCAGACGGATCGTTATAGTCGTAGATTTTGTGCGTGGAGAGGACGAGTTTTGTAGAATGTCCGCGGGCGTAGGGAGTCGTGAATGCGGAGCGACGGAGATGTATACCGTAGTACAGAAATCGTACGACAGGAAACGCCGAGGTAGGTATGCCTGGCAGAGAACAAAACCACAGCCCAGAAAGAAGTGGGAAAAGGAATTAGAAGGACAAAGAGTGTGGCAAGGCGTCAAAGTGAGTGAGAGCCAGAAAGACGAAGACGAACTCAGACCAGTTTATTTATCATACAACAGTCCGACCTTATTCCAAGAAAGTTGTCCAAGAGTAAGAGGTGCAGACCGAGAAAACTTCCTAAAACACAATAATTGTTAGGGGGCGAAACAAAACATGTAACAATGAAAGTACATACATTCTTCTTCTTCAATATCAGGAGACTGCCCACGAAGTACGTTCAATTCTTCACCGCAACATCCCTCTGCGTGACTTCACACCTCACATCCACACACACCCACATCTCGTCCCTCGGCACCTTCGTTCCCACCAGCTCCCTCTTGATACTCCCCAATTTCTCTATCACACTCTTCTTCCGCGTGATCGTCTGAATCGACTTCGGTTTCTCCTGACCGGAGTTCGTGCTCCCCCATCGCGTATGAACGGGAGGGTGGGACTGGGATCTGGAGTGGGAGACGACGGGAGAGGAGTTGGAGCGCGTGAAGCGGCAGTGGTTGGAGGCGATAGACTTGGGTTTGGAGGGAGACGAAGTTGGAGATGTGGACGCGAACGTAGAGGCAGAGCGAACGGGGCCTGCGGGTGCGGATTTGTAGGTTTTGCCGCTCTTACCGCTGCTAGGGCTTGATTGAGCGGTTCCTGGGCGGTGAAAACTACTGGGAGGCGGTGGCGGTGGCGTCCGAGGACGCTTCGGAAGAGGTCGTTCCTTTGGACGAAGCGGGGAAGGAAGTGTGGGCAGGGTACGATACTTCTCGTACAGAGAGGAGCAAGGGAGGATGGGAGACTCGTGGTTGTATTCTATCCTCGCTAATACTTCCTCGGGTTTGGCAGGGCGGGTGCTGGAGGGAACGTCGAGATTCTTCTTCTTCTGGAGCCTGTTGCGGGGAGGAGTGTTGGTGTTGGCGGAGTGTAGAGCATGTGTTGTACGTGTGTTGCAGGCTTGGGTGTGATGATGTCGCACAGTATAGTCTGTGTAGGACCCATGGTCGGGAGCTTCGAGGGTCGACCAGGCTGAACAGCAAGAGGGGCTGATAGGGAGGCCGACGTCGACGTAGTCTGATGTGGAGGTAGTCGTAACCGAGAATCGAGAGAACTGTGGCGAGTATTGAAGTGAGATGCGGATAAACATACGAGAATAGTAAGGCACGTACCTCGTTTGGATCAATAGGCTCTCCGTCATCTTCCGCCATCAGTTCTTCGAGCGTGAATCCCTTCTGCATGTCCTGTCTCCTCGCGCCCCTCAACCTATTGATCTGCGCCCGCCTCGCACTATCCAATGCTTGCCTCTGCGACGCGAGATATTCTTCCTGCTCTCCCGCATACCCACTATCCACTCTTCGGTTCTCCTCCTCCCCATACGGCCTTGCGTCGAACGACGGGTTCAACATCAACTGATCACCCAACTTATCCAGCCAACTCCACGTAAACATATCACTTCCATCCCTGCTCCTCGCACCCTGGTCCTCATCCTCATCCGCACATGTTCTCACCCTGACATGTCGATTCATGTTCGTCAACGCCTCATAAATCGGACCCTCTAATGCGCTCGAAGCGCGCGCATTCGATTCCCCGCTACCCATTGGCCGAAGGTACTGTTCCGCCAAAAGCTGCTGCTTCGTCCCCGACCGGAAGTACGTCTCCAGCATACTCTTCATGTCCGCCATCCCGTCCGACGTCGTGAACTGCGCCGTACTCAACGCTGGAGTGATCATCCCATTCCCTCCCATGCCGAAGACGGACCCGATCCTGTCGATGGTCAAGACTTGACTCTGTCCGTCCGAAGGAAAAGGTGGGAAGGAGTTGAGGAGCGAAGGGGCGCATGAGGAGTTGTACGGTACGTGGCCTATGGTCGCAGGAGTCGGGGAACGTGAACATGATGATGAGAGCGACGATGACGAGGAAGATGATGATGACGATGATGATGATGACGGAAGTAGCTCAGCACCCGAGAACGTGATGAGTCCCTCGGAGGGATCGTAGACCGCAGCGAAAGTGAGAGCGGTCTGAGGCGGTACGATGTCTGACCACCTATGTTCGGACGCAGCCGTGGGAGGCGCCGAGCCAGGAACATCGTTTGGCGGCGAACGATGGAGGTGCTGGTGGTGGTGATGATATGCAGGATAGGTGGGAGTTTGTGGCGGTGAATCGGTGAGAGGAGAGTCGGAGATGGGGGTGGTTATGTAAGTGTTTATCGGAGCTAGGGTAGTCGAGGGCGGATGGATGTGGATTGGTGGAAACGTTTTCTCCTGCAACGACAGAAAACGTGGTCAGAATCATGTGGCGAGTGATGGAGATAGGGAGCAGTATGTTGATACATTATCACAGAAGGGAGGGAATGGAAGGAGGAGGGTAAAGGGGAGGCGGCGTCAAGGAGAGAACCTTACGAGCGGGCCGTGTCCATGACCCGAGTCATTGATGGACTTTGTTGGAGACGAACCTCGGCCGCGTACAGTCGCGTCTGAAGAGACGGAACTGCGATAGGTAGAGTAGGGGGATATAGAACGCGTGTATCCGATGTAAGAGTGCCCGCTGTTAGCCACCATGGACGACATGATAACCTGCCACCCAAAGAACGAGAAGAAGCGCCTTCGAGTCAGAGACATAGAGCATGACATCGTAGACCTAGTACGCACCTGCGAATGTCGGAGGTCTGAATGGCTTCAGGTTGGTTTCGATCGGAATGCGTAGGAGTAAACCACGCGTGATAGTTTTCCAAGTCAAGAACAAGGGAGACAGTAGAGTGGGCGGAAGTGAAGCAGTACAAGGAGGATGCGAGGTGTATATATCGTGTTGTACAAGCAGATACTATAAGCCCAAAGAGAACGAAGCGAGCCAAGAAGACCGACCAGGAAAACGAAAGCGAAGATCGAGCGTGTACCAGCACTCTTCAAACGAGAAAGCCGTCTTCACTTGTATGGAAGAACAAAGGAGAGAGAGGGCCTCGGATGCGAAGATGATATCTTCACCCACGGGGCAGTCGTTCCAGAAACGGACAGGCGTAATGAACTTCTTAGTGTCCCAGGCTCTGCCTCGTGTCTTTCACTCGGACTGCCCGGCATCAGAGAAGTTACGAAAAGGGTGTGAGAAACGGGTGGTGTGGGACGCCTGGCGATGTCCTCCAGTGGGAGGTTTCGAGACGGATTGGGGAAAGGGGAGGTAGGTAGAGTTGCGATGACGCTGAAGGAGGCAATATCGGCAAAAGAGGAAGCCTCCGGAAGACCACTTAGCCAGAAAGGAGATGGACTGGGGCATGCAACCTCGACGATCTCATTCGGAACGTCAGTTTGCAATGCGTTTTCTTGTCCAACCAAATACTCTCGCATGAGTAGACCAGCACGATCTGACATTCCATACACGTCGTAGACTCACTATCCGAGGGATAAATGTCACCAGGTCAAAGAAAAACGTGACGAAGACTAGTAGCCTGGCCGGAGCACAGTTTGTTCGGGAAAAATACAGTCTTTCGTAATGGCGTAAGTTAGGCAGTGCATCTGTACCAAAATAATTGTCAGTCATGCGGTACTAACGGAGTCTCACGAATGCCAGTTCCGCAAAGTGAAAAGCAGGATACGCAGACGATGGAGCATTGATACCATGATAAGAAACGCCTTGAAGTCACCTGAAAGGCCGCGCTAAGGATAGGAGCGAACGACGAGATGGTAACCAGATGTGGTTGCCTACGAAACAGGACATATACGCTCACGAGAGCCAATTAAAAAATGTACGCAGGAAAGTCGTCCGCAACATCGCGGTATACAGCTCACCTTGGAGAGTTGAAAACAACGAGGGGATTGGCCAACTCCCACGCTTTCATGGAACGAGGCGCCCGGGCGTTCCCGGACGACGCACTCAGAAGCTGCAGCGCCACTGGCTATGTTGGGCCACAGTGAATTCGAACGTCAAACACTTGAATTTTCCCATGTTTTCCTCCCCATGGGTGCCTTGGTTCCTTTGAGTTAAACATAAGGAACATCAAGGAGAAACTCACGGACCCCTTCATCTAGGGATCGTCAAGAAGCTCCAGTGACGAAGTATCGGAATGAAATGTTTTCCACCGAGCTGGGGCGATGTCGGAGGCGCAACGGAGGCGACGACTTCATGTTTCTTCCCCACGAGTAACTTGTTTCCTCTGAGTTAAACATGAGAGATATCAAGAAAGGACTCACGATCTACAGTTACGTCTACACGGATTGTCAATGACGAGACTTCGGAACGACAAGTTCCCCTCTACTACCAGTACTATACAGCGGCGAAGTCGGACGCGACATCGGTGCTGCATCGGTGTCGCACAGCAGTGCGAAACGAACATGTGCAGCATCGAGAGAGATCCAGAGTACAATCCAGAAAGCCTTGGTGAAAGTCATTTTCTTCCCGGCTTCAACTTTATGCCGTGCAGGAAACAGTCATGTTCGTTCTGGCTAGCAGAGTATATTCGTACGTCAACGTTGGGACATCTCCGCCAGGTCTCGTAGGCAGGTTACGATATTGTAGCGCTACAAATACTTGAGGGGAACCCTATTTACCTCACTGTGTCTAGAGTTCGTCGATAACGATTCGCATGAAGCCTCGACACCTGGTATAAATTCTTTACCACCAATTTACTACAGAGATCAAGATGAAGCAAAACTCCGAACCCCGTGATCCCACTCCAATAACCCAGAGCTTGAGGCAAGCGCAACCGGGTACACAAGTCCAAAAATACTGGGGTGCCGCAAAGGAAAAATGGAACAAGTAAGCTCCCTGGTGGGGAGTCGAACCCCGCTCTCGCGCGAATGGCAAGCACGGCGGGGGGACCAGTACTCTGAATTACCTGAAATGCTACGGAGAGTGTCGAGAGCGACGACATCCTGGTCGAAGATCAGCGATGCTCCGATATTCCCTAGCGGGACTGCGCCCTGCCCTCGTCTGTCCTCATACCCATCATACATCTATCGGTTCCGCCGCTGGGTGGTTGATTGATCCATTCATCAATGAGGTATCCACGAGCGTCCGTGCGTCTAGGGTCATTCTGGAGAATCGTTCCAGGTGACAAGCGGAGGAAAACCTGCATACGCGTCCGAAAGTTAGCTCAAATGTAGCTACATCGCCTCAGACAGCCATGCACAATGAACGGAAGATCTCATGGGACGGATGAAAGGGTTTCGGGTGGGAAGAATGGTGAACCAAAGTGAGTAAAAAGAGAGGTACCACCTCGACGTTCCCACCCCAACCCTCAACCCTCTCCCTCCGCCAACCTTCTCCTCAGAGAAAACCGTAAATCCGCATCGGAAGTCATGTTACAACACGAATGTTCGAACTCAACCGATGAAGACTGTGGCGCGCACGTCTAACGTCGACGCTGCAAAAACGGCGAAGTAGAAGATGAGTACTTTCGTGGAGAAAAGGCTCAAGTGCAAAAAGTCGGGAGGCGTGGAGCCGTACATATCTATGATAAGACACCGGGTTGATCGGGTTGCGACGTCGCTCGTCTTTCTAGTCCGGAGAGGAACGCGGCTAGTTGATGGGAGATGGAAGGCGGGAGGAGAGCACATATTATAAGACAAAGAAGATAGATTCCGACCTGCCACCATCCAGCGCCATACAGGTCATCCTTGTCAACGACCTCCGTCATCGTGCTCCGGAAGGAAGTCATGCAGGGCGTACATGTACTCGACCATCGCCGTCTTTGATATCGGAGGCGGCCACTACTTCATTGTGGCAGGGGTGAGAGAAGTGAGTGCGGGGGTGAGAGAAGTGAGTGCGGGGGTGAGAGAAGCAAATAGTGGGAATGCAGTACGACGTGGATGGCGACCGACGCTTCCGCTTTTCACCTTAGAATCTTTTTGATACAAAGAACCAGTCGTCTTCCCCAATGTCATCGAAAGACCTTTCAATCTGTCATATGTAAGAAAAACAAACCAAACAATGATTAGAGATTGAGCTACGTACCCAGGCAGCAAGAATCCCAGAGATCGTATTAGCCGAATCCTCGTCAATCGCTGCTTTATTCCTCTGCAACTGGATAGGTGGGGAAGTGTAATACCCTCCGCCAGGGCATTCTGGGTTTCTGATGACGATGACGAAAACCCAGAGCTCCCCGTTCGTCAGTACACCACGGAGATGGGTCCGCCTACACATATAATCAGCGGGAAGATAAATGGAATGAAAAACAAAATTATATCCCAACGACTTGGCGCAAGTCATCATCTCAGCGACTGCCTGGGGCACGTAGTCCACTAAATGAGGCGTCGAAGCCTTGGCCTCTGCAATAAAGAAGCCGGGTGTAGTGGTCCGGGTCCTGAGGAACGTGATATCCCGTGAAAAACGATAAATATCTGTCCGATGATCAGCATATATCACAGATAGAAGTGAACCAATGGGAGCGCACCGGTTTCGTCTTGTCCAACAAGGAGTGCCACCACATGTGTGTTGAAGTGACTCGGTCGCATACATATCTTCATTGTCGACCGTGTATTCAAGGTTCAGAAATAGATGTTTGCTTCTGTCGACCATAGCGGTGACGCGATACATAAAGACATCAATCCAGAGGCGCGCAGACGCTTCACTCTGGTCCAGGCAAGGTTATGAGTAGATAGGGCATGCGCATATGCACCAGGGGACAGGACGTACAGATCGAATTGTATGGTCCTCAAGGAGCTGGAGGAAAGATAGCATAGTCGTCGATGACATGAATTTGTCCGCGCCTACAGACTTGGCTTCCTCAGTGCGTCTGGAACTGTCACTCTTGAGCGCGAGTTCACTGGCCTCGGTGATTTGGAGCTCGGCCAATAGACGTTGGTTGATGCTGGAGAAGGGGGTGTGCTGTCGAGCAAATGAGACAAAAACAGGAACGGGGGGAGTGCCGGAACTACCTTGGGCACGTTCAACTTTTTCTCTATCTTCGCAAGCACTTCGTCCAAGTCATCGGAAATATCAGATAAGTCGTCGTCAAGTGAGTTGATACGCAACTTCTGAAGATGGTCGTATATTATAGATAGCTCGGCGAGGGCGAGATCGGACACCTTTCTGCGCTTTCGAGAGGTGGTCTTACTCTCGGAAGCTGGCTGGACTGCAGATGTGGACATGGCGGGAAGAGAAGAGCACCACTGTTGGGCAACGGTTGCGTGTGCGTGGTAGAAACCTCTTCTGGGGTAATCAGACTGGGGAGGACGCGCGATACGACCCGAACGAGTCGTAGTCTGACTGGGTGGTGTGTACTCGGTGTGGAGATTTTGGCGCAGAAGCATGTCATAGAATGTAGAACGTAGAATGAGGGGTATACAGTCAAAACACAGATATATACAAGAACGAAACACCAAACCAAGTAGATCCAACCATGAGGGACTAAATTCATACGTGTATGCATAAAACATAGAAAGAGATAGGAAAAAAAAACAAGACTTAGTAGACGTCCCAACCATCGTCATCGTCAGCTTCATCCATACCGTCCAACGTCCAACCCAACGTACACAACTTACCTAAATATCACAACAAATCAACACATCCTCCGCTTCCTTTAAGTAGGACCTGAGCCCCAACGTCGATGAAGAACTCAAGCATCCCACCCACTCTTCGCCAAAAACGCGCCCACATCCCTCTTGCCCACTCCATGGCCATTCATCCCTCCTCCTCCAAACCCTGCACCTCCATTCCTGGGCCCACCCAACCCCGGACTCGGGAACCCACCATTGCCATTACTCGGACTCAAGCTCGTCGCTAACCCCAGCCCACCCTGCCCGTTCCCATTAGCGTTACCGTTACCGAGCCCACTCCCCAACCCACTGCTATTGACCTGTCCGTCGATAGTCGGTAATCGCAGATTCAGATTGAATCCAGGCGAAGGTAAATTCAGATCCAGGAAATCCTCCCTGCGCACTTCAATCAATTGTTCCCCACCACCACCGCTACCCTTACTGGTAGCGTCGAGGAACTGCGAAGTAGTTGGAGAGATGAGACTAGGGCTCTGGTCCGTCGGATCGGAGTTATTCGAATCATTGGAGGATTTCTTGCCAGTGGACGAGGACGATTTCGAGGATTTGCTCTTCGATTTAGTGCGTTTCGGTTTGGAGTTGGGGGTGGAGGTGGCGCTGGGATCGTGGTCGGGTTGGCCGAGGGGGGAAGGAGGGAAGGCAGGATGGGTATGGTTGGGACCGCTTTGCGACGCCGACGCGGACGTCCTCGACCTCGAATCTGATGACCTTGATCCCGAGCCCGTCCCTCCCGAGCCACCATTCGAAGACCTCCTCTTCGCATACGCGCGCGCATCGAAATCCGCATCCGCGAGCTCTTCCTCATCATCTTCCTCTTCACCATCACCTCCTTGTTGCATACGACTACGAAGAGGCGGACTCCGCATATTGCCCGACGAGCTCGTATGGCTGCTCATCGAATCTTGGTGTCGGTGCGCCCCACGGGTGAACGGGGACGGGATACGAGGTGCGGATCCGGACCCTTGAAAGCCCTCGAACTCCTCGTCTGCGCCGTGTTCGAGCGAATAAGCCAGCGCGGCGCGTTTGAGCTCTTTACGCTCCTTCCTTCGTGCCTTTCTCTCCGCCTTCTCTCTCGCTTCGTCCTCGAGACTGAGGGAGGGCTCGGGCTGCGCGGCGAGCTGCGAGGTTATGGCGCCAACGTCGACGGGCGCGGCATCCGAATCGAGCGTCGAGGAAGAAAGCGTCGCTTTTCTCCTCCTTTCCCTCCTCTCCCTCCTCTCTTCATCCCCTTCCCCGCCTCCGTCCTCGTCCGCAGCTTCGACGTCGTCCGGAGGCAACTGAATCGCCCCGCCCCTCCGCCCAAACAAATCCCACCCCCAAATCCTCACCCAATTCCCCGCCCTCTTCTTCTTCCTCCTGATCCTCCCCGCGCCAAAGTTCGAATGCAGCGAAAGCGTCTCTGCTTCCTCCGAGCTCGCATCTGACGCCAATAATCCCTCAAGCGAGGCTGAGGCTTGGTCGGACCGAATTGGAATTGGGGTGGCAGAGGAGTGGTAGAGGTGGTCGTTGGATGATAAATGCGGGTGGGGGTGCGCGGCGCGGAGGCAGGAGAGGCAGGGGGAGAGGAGGGCGTGGAATGTGTCGGACCAGGAGAAGTGGTCCATTGCCATTGTGAGTGATGTGGTACTAGTAGAGTTTCTGAGCGGCATGGTGGATATATGAGAAGAAAAGAGAGAAAGGTCGATGTTAGTATAAGAACTGGAAAGAGAGCAAGGGGGTTAGAGCGCGTCCGAGTACGTGCTCGTACCTGTGTAGCGCTGAGTGATGGCAGGTAGCGTGTTTTTCTTTTCCTACCGCTTGCCTTCCAGCGAAGATTGAGACAAAAATCGAATGCACTGAATGCTCCTGTCAAGAAGCAGAGAAAAAAAACAGAACGAACGCAAGAGACTCAAAGGGAGTTGGACAAGAGTTGGGGATCGCGTCCTGGCAGTACGGACCAAGCCGAGTGCTAGCACTTGATTTCGGAGCGGGAGCGAATTAGGCTACAAGAAGAAATGTCTCGGTGGCACTGAAGGCAGCTCAAAATTAGACAGCTCATAGTACTGAACCAAAGAAGATGTTGTTGTAGATGGGCGCTGATATAGGCAAGACACACAAGAAAATATACCCAGAAAAAATGTAATACTAGCCCACCGTGGGGGTCGAACCCACAGCCTTCAGATTAACCCGCCTGAGACAGACTAAGAGTCTGACGCTCTATCCGATTGAGCTAGGCGGGCTTGAAAGAGTGGCACCATCATATGTCTCATTCCGACGACGATTCGGCCTTATTGGCACCTCCGAGCGGCTCCCGCGAGCCGCGCAGCCACTGCGCGCTGCAGAATATATAGTGCTCACGTCTATCGACCACGTCCTCGAACCCCTCCTCGCCGTCGTCCAATGCGATGAGCACATCCACAGGCCTTTCACGACGTCGCGTCAACCCCTCCTCCGGCGACAACTCCACCGAATCCTTCACCAATGGCCACACATCCTCAGGTTCGAACGGGACCGCAGCGGCGGCATCCTCAGCTTCGCCGGTAGGGGTCCACGCCGGCTCTGCGTTCGCGGGCGGGAGCAAGATTGCGTATGACCCACGAGACTTGGAGAGGGACGATGAGGAACTGAGGACGGGTGGGAAGATGCCGAAGCTGACGATTATGGAGGAAGTGCTGTTGCTTGGGCTGAAGGACAGGCAGGTGCGTTGCGCGCGCGCAGAGCTGTCTCGTTTTTGTTTTATATTTGTTCATTCATTGTATAAACTGTTGTCTCTCGGTATCCCTGGAATATTGTTGGTGGATTGTTGATCTTTGCAGGGCTATCTGTCGTTTTGGAACGACAACATCTCGTACGCGCTTCGGGGATGTATACTCATCGAGCTCTCGCTCCGGAGAAGAATAGCGATGTACAAGGACCCGAACCGACGACGGCTGCCGCTCTCGGAACGACTGGTGCAGGTGATAGACGACAGGCAGACGGGCGAGACGTTGCTCGACGAGGCGCTCAAGATGATGAAGGCGCAGGAGGCCGTAGAGCGCATGTCTGTCAATTCATGGATTGATTTACTTTCGGGTGCGTGTCGGTCTTTGTGTTTTATTCTGCTTCAATGCTCTGTTTACATGGAGTACAATACACGTCGTTGGCAATTGTTCCGAAACATTCCAGCGCTCACGCTTTGCCAGCGGTGGCGTCAGAGCTTACTCCCCGCTTTCCTTTCCACTTGCTCGTACGACCGTTTGGACGTCATTCACCTCGTCGGATTGGTGTCGTTTTCATTCCGCTTCTGCTGACGTGACGTGAAATAACCACGAGTCGGCCGTCGTCGTCGTCGTGATGCTACAGCACATAATGATTCCGATGGCATCACTGTGGCGGCGGGTTCGATGTGGTAAACCGATCGCTCTGCGTCGGAAACAACGTCGAGTCCACCCACCTCCGGCTCTGGTTCTCGCTCTCGATGTTTATTAGCTTGACGGGCTGTCCGGCGTCACCTCCTGGAGTTATGGACACCACATTGTGCATAGTAGAATGAGCCATGGTCAAATGGGTACTCTTTCCCGTCTTGTGAAGGCTCTCGTACATATCGGAGCTTGCATCGACGGAATTGGTATCGCACTTGCCAGGATCATGCCACTTGTCTCTGGATTGTGTCGTCCTATCGCCCTAACGCATCCTTCTCTCTTCGCACCACGAGAACGCACCCATGTCTCTTCATACCTAACCCCACCCGCTCACACCTCTCCTTCTTCCCCTCATCCAGGCGAAACATGGAACGTCCTCAAAATCGGCTACCAGCTCAAACAAGTCCGCGAACGGCTCGCAAAAGGCCTCGTCGACAAAGGCGTCCTCCGCACCGAAAAGCGCAACTTCCTCCTCTTCGACATGGCCACCCACCCCGTCGCCGACGTCCGCACCAAAGACGCCCTCGTCACGCGCGTCGTATCCCTCCTCACCGCTACGACGTCCACCGTCCCCGCCACCGCGCTCGATCGCGACGAGCAGGTGCAGATGCGTACGATGCGCAGCGTGTGTCTGGTTTGTGCGGCTTATGCGGCTTCGGTGCTTGATAATGCGTTTGGGAGGTTGGGGTATGAGGAGAGGGAGGCGGCGTTTGCGAGGTGCGATGATATTTTGGCGGAGTTTGCGGTTTGGCCGTTTGGCGCGACTGGCTCAGGTTCAGGGTCGGGGTCGGCTCCTGGTCCTGGCGGTGTAGTGGGGGCGGGAGCGGTGCCGGGGGCGACGCCGAGAAGGAGGGCGGAGAATGGATCGAGGATCGGGATGGGCGGGGTGGGGAATGGGAGGGAGGCGGTGTTGGGGTTGATGCAGGAGGTTAGGAAGGAGATGAGTGGGGGGGACGAAGATTTGGGGGGTGAGCTTGTCGCGGCGGTCTTGGAGGTGTTGAGTAAGTTGGATTCGTTGTTGTGATGGTTTTCGCGGAAGTGGATGTTGGATAGACAGTGTGGGGCGCGGGAGGGAGGGATGTGGCGTGCATACGCATACACACACGAACTACTAGGGGCGAGTTCGTGATTCTTTCTCTTGATTCAGATTCGATCTTCTTGTTCATCGTCTTCGTTTTCGTTCTTCAATTGAGCATCGTCGGAGGTTCCTCGTCATTGTATGTTTCTGGGCTATCTTCCTCTTCACACTCTTCCTCATCCCCCTCCTCCTTCTCTTTCTTTGTTTTTTTTTTTGTTCTTTGTTTGCCTTTCTTTCTTTGTGTTTCGTTTTTTTCGTCGTAATTATTTGAGCGCGTTCGGCTCGTCGCTCGACCGTTGACAGTCACGTAACATATCATAACATACCTCAGCCTGATACTGAACGTTGTCTGAACCTCCGATCCGGTCTTCAGAATCATCCTTTCACTCAGATGCAGACTGGACAGGCTGCGGACTTTTTATGGTGGTTTCTTGTTGTCTCACTCAAGAATGACGATCTAATGAAGCGCGTTGCTGACAGAAAAAGTCCCTGGTAGTATATCGGATTAGTACACGCGCCTGTCATGCCGGATTGCAAGATGATATTTGTACGCGCGAGAGCGGGGTTCGACTCCCCGCCAGGGAGATGTCCCATTTGAACCGACGATTTTGGTTTTACTTCGCCCGATGGAGGAGTTCATTCCAGTGAGCAGATACATCGAGGGCATAATGGCCCAGGAAGCTTTTTCCATCGCACCACAGAAAATGCCCCCATACTGAATGCATATGTATCTGATCAGAGTGACACAATGACTGAAGTACTTCCACCCCATCCGCGAAACATAATGGCAGCCCATTCAAACTCTCCATTTCCGCTCCCAACCCGGAAAATACGGATCGTTATCCAAAGTCCTAACCTTCCACCCCTTCTCAACCAGTCCCTTCTCCTCCTGCTCCCTCGCCCATTCCTCTAGTACCGGCACCGCCACATGCTCCACGTGCCACGTCCCCTTATACTCCAATATATTCTTCTTGCCCTCCTTCATAATCTTCACCAATAACGCGGGAATATACGGCTCGTCTCTGAACTCGGACATCGGGGTAAAGAGGGCCTTGAAGTTGAAGACGATGGCGCGCGAGGCGGGGAGACGACGCAGGGTCTGCCAGTCTACGCGGAGGTGGATTTGGGAGGGCGTTAGGGTGGGGGATTGGGTTGAGCGGAGGGCCATGTGCGGGTCATCTGGTTGGCAGAAGAGGGGTTGGCCGATTTCGAGGCCCCAGGAGCCGCGTTGGATGGGTTTGTCGAGGGGCATTTTGCTGAAATACCTGCAAGTTGTTCAGTTCATGTCATACGCGCCCAACAGGAGAAACACGAATACCTATCCATAGAGAACTCCATCTTCTCCTTGTAGTCCGGCACGGGCGTGTGGATCTCGTTCAGAGGCTTCCCGATCTTCAAATGCAAGTTCCACCCCATGGCCGAACACGAAAGTCCCGCCCTCAAGAAATAAAAACCGGTCTTCTCATCCGGCAACGTGATCAAGAAATCCTCCGGCACGTTCTCCAACAACACTTCCAACGCCTTCACGCCTCCCTCGCCCCACTTATCGCCCACGAACGGCACGTCGAACCTCCGGTCGAAGATCTTGTTGTGCAGTACGCCCGTCGAGGAAGAATAGGTGAAGTGGTCCGGGTAGCGAGCGCAGAGGAAGGAGATAGACATGTGCAGAATTTCGACGCAGGCGCGTTCGGTCATCAGTGCGTTGTCGGAGGATGAGGTCCCCGGTTGGACGTCGATGACGCTTTTGCCGTGTTGGGCGTAAAGAGCTTTGCGTTGCGCTATACGTTCGACGTAGGTCGATTCGAGCTCGAGCCAGAAATCGGGTTCCAGTTTCTTCAATGCTGGTACAATGGACCAGGATCAGTCACACAGGCGAACTGACAACTGCTCACAAAAACAGGAGCGGTGGAGAAGGAACGTACACATTGTCTGATGGTAATCCCATCTGAAGGGTCTGTACGGTCGAGGCTTTGCGGTGGTGATATCAAAGTCGGGTAGAGGCTTTGGATTCGGTACACCAGTCAGTTTCGGATAATCTGGGAGACGACGTCTGTAAGAAATGAACAGGAAAAGTCGATCCTTGTGTAAGACCAGGACGAACGAGACGCGAACGTACCTGTTTGAGTAAAAGTGGTATCCCGCCACACTCGCCACACCGAGTACGAGTGATGCAGCAGCATACGTCGCAGTAGAGCTAGAAGCAGTCAGCGTCGAGTCCATCGTCGTGAGTGAGTATAGGAATCGTCAAGTAGAACAAGCAGAGATGATAGTCTGTACAGGTGAGTGTGAAGGTTAACGTTAAACGCTAAGACACCGTGAGCAGCGCTGTCGCTGTAGATATCGTTACACGGACGCCCGCGAAGAACAACGACCTGGGAATGCGCCTGCCCGTCGAGGCGTGTCGTATCTTATCATGAGCGTAAGATTGAAATGCCGAAAAGTTGAGGAAAAGAGGATGTTGCTTTCGTCACGTTTACCGCCCTTCCTCGAGGAAGCTTATCGTCTACGAACGAAGTGGAAGGGGTACGCCGACGGCCAGAGTACTTGACCCAATTCAGCACAACATGCGAGAACTCGGTCGTGAAGAGTTGTAAAGGATATCTGTTCCAACGTAAGCATATATTCAGCAGAGTTCGAGTCGACGTCGTAGTAGTAAGGGAAAAGGGCTGATCCTATTTCGAGCTAACAAATGGTTTGATGGCCGAGAATACAACCCGAGAGGGTGGCGACCGTGGCGTTGTGGCAAGGGTAACTAACAACGGAAGCTTTTAATTGTAGGCTTGTAACGTCACAGCACCTCTACAAGCAACAAAAATTGGTATCGAATACATTGCGAATACACAGATAAAGTGCAAGACGTCCGAGTTCTTGGGGGCAAGAAAACACCATCAGAGGTCGTTCAAGACATGTACTGTGTGTACGAAAAGAAGAAGATGCAGCGGGTGAAGTAAGCGTGTAAGTGGTAAGTATGTGGTACGAACGAATCGAGACAGAAAATTTCCGTGGCATTAGCTGCGATGAGAAGCATTTTCGTACAGAGGCGGCAACTCAACCGTTTGGACATTCTCATCTCCCTCTGTCTCTTCCGCTCTCTCAGAATCAACATGCCGAATTATACTTACCGGAGTCCCCGTCACGGGTTGCCCAGACATCTTGAGAGCCTGAGACGCCACCGTGGATGACACCGTCGAGATTGGACGAAACTCCTGGGATAACGGTGATGTTGAGATCGAGTTTATCTGCGAGCCGTACGATGTGGGATGCGAATATGGACGGCCTGTGGACGAGTCGTAAGCGGAGTATAGAGCGTTACCGTCCCATACTGGCGTGGTAGAGATGGATGTGGCATCATGCGGAAGGTATATTTGAGGTCCTTCGTCGATGTCTACCCGATCGCGCTTCTGTTGTCGACATAGCAGGAAAATTGTAATGCCCACTAACACAGCTAATCCGACGAGGCCACCAACGACGCCGCCTAAAACGTGCAGTATCTGGCATGAATATCGTAGGACTGCAGCGCATACAAAGGAACATACCTGCAATGGCACCCACGTTCTTCCCGTGTTTCCCGCTGATTATCGGTGGCCGCGGTCAATCAGCGTGGGCCACACTACAGAAAAGGTAAAAGTGCTCACTTGTCAGGAGTGCTAGTTGCCAAAGTCGACGACGATTTAGGCAGATTACCACCTGCAGGAGTCCCTGCTGTCGCAGAGGGCATAAACGAAAAGCATGCGGTATTGGTGGGATCGGAAGGTGAGGCAACTTTATAATCCACGTAACCACCAGCACCAGTTTCATGCTGATCGCCGGAGACCAGGAGAAGGTCAGTCCCAGCCTTGACCGGTACGGTCCAGTTGAAGCCAGTCGTTCCATCAGAATCGGTCGTCGGTGTGGAAGTGATGTTGAAGGAGTCACCGCTGGGAATGACACCGACGAAGTTTGGCGTGCTATGGAGAAGTGTCAGTCTAGCACATACTTATGCGAGATATCGGTTGGTTGAAGGGCGTACCCTGTGATATTCGGGTTGCCCGTGGTCCAATCGATCCGATACGTCTCACAGCTCTGGGCCGAAAGTCCGGGGTTTGGAGTCATGAAGAAGTACGGCCAAGGGGGAAGAATGTTTTGCGAGGGATCAAAACACAGATCGGCGTCGGATGCCTGCACAGTCCACACTGTGCTCGTCCCTCCTGTCGCAAACCCATTCTTGTCGCTGACCTGCGCTTGCAAACATGAGTACTATATACGTATCTGATGAAGAAAAGGACTGAGACTGACCACAGCAACAAACTGTGAACCCGCTGGATAGTTCAGAGTGAATTCCACGTCTGTGCTGCTATTGAATGCAATCGTCTGGATCGTTCGGACCTCGATTGGCGTCAGAGGGCTGGATCCGTAGGGGATAATCAAGATATTATAAGGAGGTTCGCCACCCGTCCCTTCGATCGAGGCCGAGAGTTGACTGCATTGACTAGGGATATTATTGAACGTCCAAGTGTAAGCATGAGAGAGTGAGATGAAATAAGCCACACATCCAAGGAGGCGGATGAACGGCGAGCTCATAGTGGAGAACCTCTTGTGAAGAGGGCGAAAAACTCGAGTTAAGTGGAAGCGCCATTGAAGCGCTTTATGAAGTTGTGAAAAAGGAACGCGCCCATCCCCCGTGGACAGGGCCACAGTTCATGGGAACCCGTCACAAAACCACGGCTCCCACAGCATGACAGCAATATAGTTCAAAACGTTCAGAAGTTCCTTGTGAAGTACCCCTCCTCCTGGAAAAGGCATGGATCCATTGTCGCCCATAGAGCTGGGCGTCAGCCTCGGTGGCGCACGGGTACCTAGCCTCACAAAGGGAATATCAGTATCAGAAGCAGATCGATAGTAGGCGGAACATAGCAAGAGCATATGCTACCGTGATGATCAGGAAGATCAGAACGCACTGACCAGGAAGTTGATATGTATCTTACCTTGGCCGACGACATTCGGTCGATTTATAGGCAGAATGCGTGGGCGTCAATTGAGGGTATTCAAAAAGTCCCCTTTAGGGTCTTTGAGTATTCGGGAATGGGGATGGAAGTATATTCATGCTTAAATGGATTGTCGTCTAGCAAGCATTGCAAGATTCGGGAACAGATTCAGGGCTGAGAAGGGCTGAAAATCCATAGCAGTGCAATGTTTTGCGACATTCTCTGAAACGATGCATGTGGCCCAGCCAAACTTCCTGGCGATCGAGCTTTGACGCCCAATACCGGGAGAACCCCGCCCGAATCCCTGTGAATAGTTCTCGATAGCCCCGGCGAGTAACACGGGATGATAGTCCGGGCCTTATGACACACTGGAGTGTAAAAGTGCTTCATAAAAGTAAGAGGAAGTGGTATCCAGGGGATTAAAGAGACTATATCCCACATAATTTAGGCAAAATCACGAACTAGAGCTTTCATCTTCGCCTCTGTCTCTGAAACTATGGTCATACAACGGCGGGAGTTCGATCGTTTCTGGCTCTGTCTCTGCCTCCGACATCTCTACCCTCCCTGAGTCCACATGTCGAACGAAGGTCACTTGTGAAGTATTCGAAGGCGGTACAGGGATCTTGCGCTTGTGTGAGGCCGAAGATGAATCTGACATCGGACGAAAGTTTTGGAATGGTGGTGACGGTAGAGACGATTCAGTCAACGAATATGGGTGTTCGGAATCGGTACCATGCGAGGTGCTATAAAGACTCTGCGGGTCAAACGGCGTCGGGGAAGTGATGGTTGACAACTCTCCCGTGACGAAGGCTGGTTGTTCGTCACCCAGATCAACTGGCTGCCGTCTCCGTCGACGTCGCAAGATAAATGCAAGGGAAGCCGATACCAAGACCAGTCCCGCAATACCGCCAACGATACCCCCTAAGTGTGCCCTGTCAGCGAATGTCCTAGAAAATGATTTCCAAACAAAACACACCAGCAATAGCACCGACGTTCTGCGTATGTACCGTGCTGCAAACACTGAGTCAGTCCTTGGTATGCGCAGAGAGTAGTCGCACACTGACTTGTTTGTGGACGTCGATGAAGTAGAAGCACCATTGGGATACCCACCAGCCGGTATACCCGATGTCGCAGAGGGCATGTACGTGACACAAGTGGTGATGGAAGTGCTGCTGGGAGGCTGCACCTTGTAATCGACATAGCCCCCGGTCCCAATGGCGCGTTCATCTCCCGAAAGAAGTATGAGGTCCGTGCCCGCGTTGACGGGAACGGTCCAAGTAAATCCCGTCGAACTGAATCCAGATCCGGAGAACGTCGAGTTGATGCTGAAAGATTGGCCGGAGGGTATAACTCCAGAGAAAAAGGGAGTCCTGCAAAGGTAGAAATTGGTCAAGAGTCATAGGGGGGCCGGCTAGGAACTACATGAACAAACCCTGTGACATTCGAATTCCTCCCAACCCATCCAACTTGATAGGACTCGCAACTGCGAATAAAGCCGTCTGCCGGGTCGAAAAAGAACTCCCAAGCCTGGGCGGCCTCTTGGCTCGGGTCAAAGCATTCTGCACTGCCTGCTGCAGGAGCCTCTACAGTCCACACTGCGCTCGTTCCCCCTGTTGCGAACCCGTTTTGGTCGCTCATCTATCATCCCATAGTCAATGCCGGTGCTCTGCTGAAGTGAAAGCAAAAGACTTACGATGGCAACTAGCTGTGATGCAGCTGGATAATTCAAAGTGAAGTTCAGGTTCGTACTTGTATTGAATGTGATCGTTTGGACCGTTCGGACTTCAACGCTGAATAGTGGAGTTGGACCATACGGAATGATCACAAGCTCGAAGGGCGGATTTCCACCGGTCCCATCGGTGATGGATACGGAAAGTGGGCCACATTGACTAGGAGGATTATCGAACGCCCATGTGTAGGCCTCAACGGTTTGAGTCGAGAGAAAGGATAAGAGAATGAAAGAGAACGAGCTGAGGAGCATGATGGAAATTCGGCGGGAACGAGACTCCCCACGCCTTGGGGAGATGAGAGGACGAAGATAAAAGATCTGTACACCCAAGGCGCCCGATACATAGATACACAGAAGCACTGAAGCATGACGCCAGCTTTTTACGGTATGATGCGCGAGTTCAGCAACGCAGTACTCACGACCCGGTCTCGACGGCGGGAAGATGTCTAGGATCAGAAGTTCATAAGCGATCGTTCATCGAACACTAAAACACTTGCACGGTGTCCACTTCCACGATGCGTCTGAGTCTCACACCCCGAGACGCCCAGTCTGCTCGCGGACTAAAGCTCTTCGTGGGTCGACAAGAACGAGTGATTATCAATCGAGAGAAAAACAGAACGCCGGGACGTTTGGCTCCACTGCGTTACAGGTCGTATGGACAACACAAAAAGCATGCGACTTGCGTGAGACCCGACTAAGGACCGGGTATAATACGAAGCTGCAACGAAGTTGACGCCTTGTACCTGGATCAGATTCCCTACTCCCTTAAAAGGCCGTTGGTACTCACCGGCTACACGAGACTGCCCAGTCATGTCGATGGGAGCAGTGTAACGCGGGAGCGTAAGTCGGATAAAGAGAAGGAAAGTTCAAAACATCTCCATGAAGGTCATATCAGGTTAGATGCATCGATAGGCTGACCATCATCCTATGTAGAAGCCGCTGCACTGCTGGTCCAGCCACTCCCAAAGCTTCTTCCCGGAGTGCGGATCACCGCTTACCGCAGGAGCCTCGCCGAGACGAGCCCATGAAATCAAAAACTAGTGGTGATTCTGATCGTCAATAGTCGTAACGGTCTTCAGATTACATCGTCTTACCTTTCCGTTATAGTCCACTGTAGCTGGTGAAGTACCTGCACAGAGCTGGGTAAGAGCGCCATAATGAGCCGGATACAAAAGGCGTTCTTGCATGAAAATGCATCAGTAAAGCCATGAATATCTGCTGTATTGCCATCACTCACGATGATCCATTTTTGGACACCGACGAGATATTTCTGAAGGTTAGTATTGAGATTGCCTGTGGCTCTTGAATTAAGCACAAATACTCTGATGGAGATTTCAACCACAGACCTGGATTCACAGATATCGAGACGATTCCCTTATCGCCATACCGCCTCGCCAATTCACGGGCAACGATGACGTTCGCCTAAAGGTGTAAGAGCTTGGTCATGGCATACTCTATATGCAGAAAGAACACGTACTCACAAGCTTGGTTTAATAATACAGCGACATGGGCGACAAGCTTCGTCTGTGCGGGCCATCTTTCTCTTTGAGTAGCTCCCAATCGAGTGTACAGAGATAGGCACCCGATGATGATGTCGTGACTACGCGCGCTTTCTTGTCTGGACTTTATGAGACTGCACTCAAAAGTGCTGGCATCAAAAGCTCCGTGAACAAAAAGTGACCTGTTGCGAACGTCAGCCGAAATCGAAGTGGCAAAGCTGAAAATGGGCATCATTCACCTAGGACATTGGATCCGATTTGCATATCATATCCTTGCTTCGTGAGCTCATCGACAGGACAGGCCATCACAGCGCTACGAAGCCGCCAGAAGTCACCACCGCCACTTCACCGGATGACATGCAATCGACCGTCCTTACGCGTTATTGAACAAAACATGAAGTTCTGTCTCTTTACTTTGTGAGCGTCAGCATTGAGCAATGAAATAACTTGGGGTATACACTCACGACAGGAATTCTTCAGCGCTCTTGCGAACACTGGTCAGATCGGCCAGGTCGAGGTGAAGATACAAGGCTTCCTTCCCAGTCTCGTCTCTCAACTGTTGTATAGCACCTTGAGCCCTGTCAGGGCTTCTAGAGGCCATGTACACCTTTGCGTTATGCTCAAGTAGGGCCTGGAATAAGGACGAAATAATAGGTATGTGAAAAGACGACACCAACAAGCTAGCCTCAGCCACAAACCTTGATTATCTCTTTCCCGACACCCGAATTGCCACCTGATCTCCGTTGACATAAGATAGACATTCAAGAATGGTGTAACATAGGTACGTGCCTGTTGCAATCATGACCTTCCCAGACAGATCGGGAATGTCTATTGTCGCCCATTTCGGTGATGACGTAAACATATGAGAGACGACAGACCAAAGGTTTCCCATGTTTAGAGATAGGATGGGTTCCCAAATCTGGACCAAGGAGTTTGCTGAGATAGAAACAGAAAAGCGCGGCGGCAGCAAGTATGCAGGCGATTTGACCAAGGACGAGATCAAGTGTTATGTCGAATGTCTGAACACCGTGACACCTGAAGGATGCCGACCGAAGTCGTCGTGTCAGAATAAGCAAACAAGTTTTGAGTTCCCAACGACTACCGCGCATTGGGCGCTACTGCTCGCCATTTGTGTGAATACCAACCAGAGGGAACGGACGTAGCCCCTCGTCGAATAATGAGGATTCTCATCGAGTTGAGAGCGAGCAGAAATGACACGGTATTTGATCCTTGGCCAACTAATTTTTTTGCGGAATGGCTTTATGTGGGTATATTCTCGCTAGAAGACATGTACGCCGACCGATGAGGAAACAGTGCAATGGGAAGTTCACCATACAAAACCAAGCCAACATACGTCCTGGGTGTTGACGGCGGGAAAGGTCAAGAGAAAGCGATGCGGACCGGGACCGTTTGAGTCTTGTCGAGGACGTCTAGCTTCTCTTCTTCGAGGCAAACCTTGAGAGCCGTAAAGAATCGAGCTTTGTCTTTGAGCTGAAAGGGGCACCATGAAACGTTGAACAACAAAATCAGCGTATGCTTTCCATACCTGATACCCGGCGACCAAGCCGGAGGTGCTTGGTACGACGAAGAACAATGTCTCCTTGACCGTGGCCGACTAGAAGCATAGATGAGCAGCTGAGACACGACCGGCTGTGAGATACTTACGTCTGGAGCATAATCGTGGACAAGCTTGTAGGGCAATGGCAGATGGTACGGAAAGGGCGGCTTTTTGCCAGTTCCCTTTTTCTTCTCCTTCGTAGACTTTCCATTCTTTCCAGTCTTCTTACTGATTGGAGATGCAGATCCGCTCGGTTTCCCGCTTTCTCCCGTGCTATCATCGCCTGGAGCCGGAAGGCTTACAGCGGGTTCAGGAATAGCGCACTTGTTTTTCTTGAGAACAGGTTCGACTACGTCCCAGATGACTTTGCCAACGAAGCATACAAATCGGGGGCGACAGCGACTGAACTTTTCGAGGAGTTTCGGAACCGCGGCTATCTTTTCAGCTTTGGATAACTCAGCGGCCTTGAGAACTTTCGTCAGCGTGAAAGATATGACGAGTAATATTGAGTTCGTGAACGAACCTCTGACGATGGCCGGTCCACAAGATCGGTCTATGCATGTCTCATCAGTTATCGACTATTTGGTCCAAATAAGAGAGTCTTACAAGGCCTATGTTGAATTGCTCTGGGAGGATGTGCTCCTCTGTAGGCGCAACACGACGGTCGGTAAAACCTGCAAGGTATATGAGCGAGTATTTGGGAATTAAGTTACGATGTAACATACCAGCCAAGTGGAGGCATCGCCAGAAATGGTTCGTCGGATGTGCAAAATGTGCGCCCTTCTTCGCCGATTCGACGCCAGGACTGTGTCAGACATCAATCATCCAGCCTTGATTATTTTCGAAAAATTAGATCGTACTTGATACCCACGAAAATGACTGTACGGCGATGAACACGAATTAGCCATGATATGAGGATATATTGCGTACCATCAAGCTCCTCCCTCAAGCGATCCGTGAGACAACCTAAGTGCGCATATACTTCTGGCAGTGCATATCCCTTCTTCAGTTTGGTTGGTGATCTACTTCGCTTCCTTCTGTCATTCGGAGAGTCTTTTGTACTTTCAGTCCATAGGTCCGTGATCTCGGAAGCCGACCGTTTCTTAGAAGTCTTGTGAGTGGAAGAGGATGAAGCAACACTTGGAAGGCGATCTTCTTCTTCCTGTTCTTCTTGCTTTATGGCCGTGAAACGGGCTGAACGGCGTAGAGAACTGGGCGCCGAGGGTGAGAACTTGAACTTGTCGAGAGACGTGCGCATTTGGACAACAGTACCGGGTGAAGGTCCATCGGAATTGTCAGCTTCGTCAGCGTGAGAAGCATCAAACATCGCAAGTCTTTCGACGTTTGTATCCGTAGAACAATTGACGCGTCCAGCCAAGTCAATCGAGACACAATAAGCTGACAATATTTGAGTGAGCGAAGCAAAGTTGGTTTCGCGAATATTGCTGCTGGCAGCGATCCGGCAACTTCCGAGACATGTATTGTGGCGAAAGTGTGGCACCGGAGCCCTCTGGGGCAGTATCCTCACGCACTCATCAGGGGTCCAAGAGCAGAATAAGTTATCCCATTTTGGCTGAGTATAACGGTAAGGAGAACATATAGTACAATCTCAACAAAGCAGGGATCAAAACAAGTAGGGATACATCTCAGCCTCACCACAAGCAGCAATCCAGACAAGCGTCAGTCCAAAATCTACTCCTCCATCGCATCATCGTCACTATCATCATCATCGCTGTCGCTGTCCTCCCCCTCAGCAACCTCAATAGCGTCCAATGGGATGTCGTGGTCGGCGCCGATATACGAGTCGCAAATGACATACAACTTGAGGTTGTGCGTGCCCTTGGGCAGGTTGAACTCTAGTTTGACCGAAAGGCTCTTCGCAACCGTAACACGCTTGATGGAGTGGAGTTGTTTTGTGCTCGGCTCGCCGATGACAACCCACCAGTTCGCGAGCTTTTTGCCGGGGAAATACGGCGCAATGACAGTGGCATCACCGGCGTCCTCGTCATCCTCGTCCGCGTCACGGCTAAGAGCAACCTGAAGGACGATGGGAGCGCCAGCGGTGTACTCGCCCTTGACGAGCTCATGCGAGACATCCAAGGTGGGGTAAGAGTTGACGAAAGCGGCCACGTCGCGCCTGGAGACAAAAGGATGAGCTCCAAGAAGCTCATGAGAAAAGAAGAGCGGCTCACATTTGGCGTGCGTCCATCTGCAACAACGAGTTTCGCTGGCCATCCTCCATCTCCATAACGTCGTACACCGACTCAACACCCGCTTCCTTGCACCGCTTAATGACATCAGCTTCGAAGTGAGGGATTTGCTTCAACGGCGAGTCCGTCTCCCACATCGCCTGCACACACATCTGCGACAAATCCATAGCTCCGAGGGCGTTCAACCAAGCGTTCGATGACATGACGTCGACACAGGCCGAGAGCAGGTTCATGACCTTCTCGAGGACCATTGCCTGGTCCGCGGAAAGGTCTGGAGGAAGCTGAAGGCGAGAGAAGTGGGCTTGAAGGAGAAGGAATGTCTTGAAATGTGGTGCTTCAAAGTCGGCACGATCGAGTTTGACGGGTACACGGTCGTAGATACGACGAAGCAGAGCGTCTTCGTGGCGGCGTATAGGTATTGACTCGAATTCGGCAGACGACGAAACTACCTCCAGCAAGCCCTTCAGTTTTGTGCGCTCCTTCAGCGAAAGCGTGTAGACCTCGACGGTGACATCTAAAGAGACGGATCAGATAGATGAAGTCGACACAATGGAAGAGAACACGTACATGAGATGTTGTAGTACGCCGCGATCATACCGAGGTTCAGTGGTGACACATCCATTTCATCCTCTGGTGCTTGAAGTCAGTGAAAGCGCTAAAACAAATCAGGGAGGGTACGCACCGATCGCGATACATTTTGAGTTGACGAGATCGCTCAAGGTATTCTCGACGAGCTCCGAGAGGTGATCAGACAGATGTTGGTGGCTAACGTTGTGAAGGTTGTAGTAGTTCGGGTTTTGGGTCATTCGGCGGTAGAAGTACGTCCACGTCAAGATATCCTAGAGAAAGGATGATCAGAGGGAAGACTCGTAAGGTGACGCGAGAAGACGAACCATAGCATCCTGCTTGTTTTCGATGGTACGAACAGCGATCTCGGCCAAGAAATAATCGTGTAGGAGATGCGTAGGAAGATGAGACTCGATGGGCAAACCCTCGGCCAAGAACTTCTTATAGAAGTCCTTACGCGTCTGCTGGCACATCAACACGCAACGACTCCTATCGTCTTCCTTTGGACGGCAGGCCCGGCCCATCATCTGAAGCACATCCATGACAGGGTAGTCGATGTAACGATGCTCCTTGCCCTCGTAGAACTGGACGCCCATGATGATGACCATATAGCTGGCCACGGGAATGCTCCAAGCCGTATCCTTCGAGGCGACGAGGACTTGAATAGCACCAGACTGGAATAATCGCTCCACGATCTTCTTGTCCTGCTTGCTGAGAGCCTCGTGGTAGTAGCCGATGCCATGCTTCAAGCAGTCTACGAGGCCCCTGTCCGTGACGTGGTCCAGATGTGGTTGCAGATGTTCGAGCTCGATGTTAAGGAAGAGGTCTTCTTTATCATCGGCGCTGCAATGCAGGAGGAGGTCGTCCACGGTAAGCTTGCACTGCTTGCGAGAAGGCACGAAGATGAGCGTGGGTTTCGTTGGAGCATATTCGAGGATGGCAAGGTAGGCGGGCTTAGACATGGCGATCATGAGTGAGGGGAAATGAGGGATGGTAAAGCTTTGGAGATGAATGTCCATGTCGAGGGGTCGGGCACTACAAACAAGTGTTAACGTATTGTTCGTATTGCATATCTTAGAAAGTGAAAGCGCACCTTGGAGGGAAGTTGAAGATAGCGTGTGAAGGCGCTCCGATCCACTCGCCGAGGTCGCGAGCATTGGCCAAAGAGACGCCACATGCCACAATCCGAGTCTTGATCTCCGTCTGAGCAGAGACGTATCTTGTACGCGAGATGATGACCTCATAGGTCGGCCCAACCTCACCACCCACAAGTTGAATCTCGTCAGCGATGAGGAGCCCTATGTTCTGGACATTCTTCCGCTGGCGCCAACGTCTCGAAAGCACGTCCCACTGTGTGCCAAAAAGATCAGTTCCGAACAGCATGCACGACTATGGAGAAACTTACTTGAGAGGGTGTACAAACGATCACGTCGCCCTTCTCCAACAACCTCAGATCACCGCTTGTCTCGCCCGTCAAACCGACAACTTCCTTCCCTCCCTGGAGTCCACCGAACTTCTTCTGCCACTCCGCCACACGCTGGTCGACCATCTCCTGGTACGGCTCGATGCAAACCGCGCGCTTCTGTTCAGGCTTGCTCCAGAGCCTCAAGAGGGCAAACTCAGCGCAAATTGTCTTCCCGCTGCCGGTGGGAGCGCCGATGAAGACATTGTCGTCTGAGGTATACAGCGCCTGGAAGACCTGTGTTTGAATCTTGTTGAAGGTCTCGACCGTCGACGAGTAGATGGCTTCGAACTCCTTGTTGTGCAGGGCGGGAAGGGGAAGGGGCTGTAAATCGAGAAGAGGTGTAGGTTGAGGGAATTTCTCGGGCAGGATAAGATGCTTGAAGGAAATAGGTAAACGAGTCTCTGCGTGGAGCCAGCGATCGGAGATGACTGAGATGTAATAGTTCGGTGGCACGGGCTCGAACATGGGCACCGTGAGAGTGACGTTGTGCTCGTCCTCGGCATAGCGTTGGCGAAGAACGAAAGAATCGTGGAACAGGATGATTTCACCGTCGACGTCTTCGACCATGATGAGGAAGCTCTCCGCGCCACCGTGGATCTTCTCGTCCCATCGGAAATCAGGAGTGATAGAAAGGTCGATACGAAGAAGGGAGCGTGTGATGGGCTGAACTTGGGCTTGAAGGCTAGGATAGATGTTAGTGAATGCAAGAGAAACGTGCGAGAATGTGACATACACAAGCTGCGGGAAGCTGTGGACCAGCCGATGGACGAGCTTGCCGGCGTTGGGGATACCAATGAGCTCGCCGATTTCCGGAGGGTTCTATGGAAAGAAAACGTTAGTGAAGGTCATGAGCATAGACGATATGTTGCTTACAAGGTCGAAATAGCGGTACCAAGGCTAGATAAGAGAGACGGTCAATAACACAAACGACGGGGAAGACAAACTACCAACTCACGAATTGCTTGCCCTCAGCCTTCCGGATGATTTCAGATGGTACACCCTTAAATTGTCGTAGAGGCGTCATTGAACTCCACCTGTGACGACGTCATGAGCGCCGTGTTAAGGAAATGATTGATACTGGACGTACATTCGCTTCTCGACCATCTTGCACATGTCCAATGCTGCCCGAGCGGGGACAGCCCAGCCTCGCTTCAAGCAAATCTCGAACATGGCACGCAGAATACTGAAGGCATGATAAGTATTGTTCTGGGACGATGAATGAGAAAAGAGAGACGCACCGCCCTGCGGATTGCTGGACGAAGACCATGTCGGCGACAAGGGCAAAGCCTGTTCAAGAGAAGTAAGTATCTGCGGAGTGGGTGGGCACTGAAAGACGAACCCTCGAGCTTCAGCTGCGAGATGTAGGCCTGAAGGAGTACATTGATTTTCGCGGGGGGTTCCTCAACGCCCTCCTTCACAGGAATGGGAACACGCTCCAAAAGCTTCCCAAGCTCGAGCTTCTCCTGAAGACAGAAACGAAGATTAGAAAGCCGTCGAACAGTAGAGCTAAACAAACTCGTACCTCTTGACGAACAGGGATCAGTTTGAATTCGTTCGAAAGGGCGAAAACTCTGAACAGTTCGAGCATGGACATCGTCGGCCTTAGGTGCTGATTGTATGTCGCCATGGAGTTGTAGGTTACGTAGTAGTGCGAGGCGATACGACCGAGCTCGGTGCTCTGGAATCGACCGGTAGCCCGCTCGTATTTGACCAGATTGCACTTCTCGAGGAGAGCGGCGGCGGTGTGGACGATATCGGCCCGCTTCTGAACGAGGCCTAGGTCGTCTTCTTGATAGTCGACACCGACGCTATACAGTGCGGGCGACTTGAGCATCCGCACATATCTAGAAACAGGTCAATGTCGTGAGCACCAAAAGTTTCCGGAGGCAACGAGAGGAAAGACTTACAGGTAAGTGTATCCGAGCCACTGCACAGCCTCATCACGGTTACGAATGGTCCCAAGAACAATCTCCGCATTCAAGTTATCCGCTAACTTCGACACGAACTGACTTTCGATCGGCAATTGCTGGTTCATCAAGCTGAGATAATACTGCAGCTCGGAGTGGTTCGTGATGATGACGCCCTCACCATAGGTATCATACTGTGGCCTTCCTGCACGCCCGAGCATCTGCAATACATCCTGCGACGAAAGTTCCACCCAACGACCTTTCTCCGGATTGTAGATCTGCGTGCCCTTAATGATGACGGTATGGGCTGGAAGATTGACACCCCACGCAAGAGTAGCCGTACAGACGAGAACCTGGACTGAACCATCCGCAAACAATTCCTCAACGAGCGCACGATCTTCGCGCGACATACCAGCATGGTGAATACCGAATCCGAAGGGGAGCAGATCCTTCAGGTTGGGGTCCTTGACGTTGCTCGCCTCCTCGGTCAAGATCTCACGAACGGCGGAGTCGGGCTTGACGAACTGGGTGATGGTCTCCTTCTCTATGGCCATGTCGCGGATGAATTTCGCCGTCTTCGCCGTCTCCTTCCGCGAGTGGACGAAAACAAGGGTTTGGTTCTTACCCGCCTGGTCAAGGACCTTCTCGTAGCAGACCTCATTCATGACCTGGTACCGCTTGATGGCCTTCTTCTCAGTGACACCGATGAACTGTTGTTGGAGGGCGCAAGGACGGTAGGTGGAGTCGAAGTAGAAAAGACCCTTCTTCTCGTCGACACGAAGGAAGGTGGCGACATCCTCGTAGTTCGGAAGTGTGGCAGAGAGGCCGACCAGGCGAACGTAATCGTTGGTTTGTTCCATTCGCCGAATGGTCCTCGCGATGATACTCTCCAGGACAGGTCCACGCTCGTCGTGGAGAAGATGAATCTCATCGATGATAAGGAGGCGTACGAGGTTCGTGTAGCTCGTGTCGGAGCTCTTGCGAGTGATAACGTCCCACTTCTCCGGTGTCGTGACGATGATCTGGGTCTCTGCGATCTGCTGTTTGGTCATTTGCGAGTCTCCGGTCAATTCGCCGACCTTGATGCCGAAGACGTTGAGACGCGAGTTGAAGTTCCCGACCATCTCTTGAACGAGAGCCTTCATCGGTGCGACGTAAACGACCTTGAATGCGTCCAGGTCGAACGCGCCAGTAGTCTCGTCACGGTACTTCGCGAGCTCATTCAAAATGGTCAACATGGCCACGTTGGTCTAGAAAAAAGACTTTAGTATAGAATCAGGAAAGTTGAACAGAACACAACTCACCTTACCAGCACCCGTGGGCGCACAAAGCAAGATGGGTTCGTCGGTACCAAACGCGACGGGGTAAAGCTTGCTCTGAACGCGATTCAGAGACTGCATCTTCGGGAAAGCGTCGCGAGCCCATAGGGGTAGGTCGGAGATGGGCACCAAGGTACTATCCGCCGTCGGTTTACTCTTCGGCGCTGGGACGTGAATCTCTTCGTAGCCCTTCTTTGCCCGCTTGAACGACCCGTCCGGAAGCTTGCACTTCTTGTTCGACATTAGATGCCCACCCTGACTGAACGCCATGCTCTCCAGATCCACGGTCTTCTTCGGCTGCACGGTAGAGCCAGGCGCGAGCGTGGCCGTCTTGGGCACCGTTGCAGGCTTCACGTCCTCGTCGACGTCCATCTCATCTCCGCCAGCAGCACGAGCCTTCGCCTGCCTGTCACCAGCGAGGTCGCGCAAAATCCATCCCAAGCCCTTCTCCCGCATAGCCACTTCGACGTTAACGCGTTCGTCAGCGTCGCTACGAGCAAGCTTCGTACACCAGACAACGACCTCGCGGTTCTTGAGGAATTTGGTAATAACGTCGAAGCTTTGGTAGTCGAAGAGCTCCATGAGCTGGTTCTCGCAGTCGCGGAGGTTCGACTCGGATCCGAGAATCGAGAGGACGGAGGCGGTCTTGTCTGCAGCGGTAACGGGGTCGGGATAGACTTCTGCGACCTGACGTTGAACCCAGAAACCGTCGATAGCGTGTGGAGAAACGATATCCTTGTCGGCCTTGCCTTTCGCCTTCGTCCGTGAGGACGAACCACCCCCGATGACCATCTCCTCCCCACCAGCGTCCGCATCATCGGGTGTGCCATCCTCCCGTTCTGCACCCTCGTTCTCTTCATCCTCGTCCGACTCTTCCCTAACCTCAAACCCTTCCTCCTCCTCACTCTCCTGCTCTTCCTCGTCAAACACGACTGCCACACCCATCTCCTCGTCGATCTCCGCGTCCTTCCTCTCCATATCTGGGTCCACCATGGCCTCATCTTCCGCGCCGTAGTCGGTGATCTTTTTGGAGAGGTTGACGAGCTGAGAAAACGCTTCGTTGGAGATGGAGCCGGTAATCTCCTCGACCTCCTTCTTTTTGTCAAAATCCTTCATGCTGTCGTTCTTCAGCGTCTCGAGAACTGCGTCTGCCGCACTGCGAACGATGTCCTGAGCCTGGTCCCCGAGCGCCTGGTGTACGCTGGAGAGGATGAGCTCATAGACTTCGCGCGTCTCCGCCGTCCGTGGCCGATATGTCAGCCCCTCGACGTCCTGTGTGGCCTCGATGATGTCCGTGTACCCAAAGCCAGCCGCCTCAGCCTTTCGCTTCGCGAGCTGTCGTTCTGAAGGGTCCTGTTCAGCAGCCTTCTTCTTCTTCTTATCCATATCCTTCGGAGCTGCTCTCTGTACTCTAGAGCCCATCTCCCCTGGGGCGATACGGCCGACGAGAGAGGTAGGCGCGCCATCCGGTTCCTTGTCGCGTCGCGGAAGAGCAGAGCGATCTGCTGTTAAGACAAGGGAGGAAATGGCGCCATAATTGTATCCGGACAAGTCAGGCTTTCCAGCTGGTCGACCAGACATGATAGTAAGAGGTAGAGAGTGTCGTCGGCGTCTGCTTCGTCGTCGTCGTGCTCGACGTCGAGAGCAAGAGGGAGTTTGAGCGGAGTTTCAAAACGCGACAGAATTAGTCAGTGGCGCGGCCGATGAGTTGGCGTTCTGTTGGGCCACCAGGACGCGATGAACTTCGAACCTGGATTATACCAGCGCGATCTATCGATTCCAAGACAATCCCGTCCCGTGCGGTGAGCAGTTTTCCCGTTAGCTATTCAATTGCATGATTGAAGACTTCGTCTAGCAGCATGAACCGCAAACGTGCCCACAATGAAGTCGACCCCGCGTCCGATATTGAAGATCAGAGCGAAACTGGTCTTTCTCATCCCGACTTCTTAGATGATGATCCATTTCTAGACACTGTCGATCCTTTAAATGCTCGCGTTACAGATATGCTCGAAGAGGACAAGAGCCTTGTCCTCTCAGTCTTCAACGCAGTCTGGGACGAGTTCGATTCCTGGAGAGAAGGTTGGAATGAGGACCAACTGGTCGACCTAGGTGTCAATAATTTATCATTCGGGCAGGAGACATCGTTGGATGCCCCTGAATCGGACAGTTCTCCACAATCTTCGTCACCGCTTTTGGATGATTCGGACATGGACTGCTTTTCCCCGAGCGCTCGAGTAAATGGAACCCGTACTTTTCAAGTCTATACCGTCAATGAAACTCAGGATGGACTGGATAGCCGTGATTTGGCTACGTTCTCTACAACACTGGCGACGAATGAGACTGCAGGACAGCTATTTGATGGTGATGATGATGATCCCGCCTTCGAGACCTACGCATCAGTTAACCGTAGCATATTCACCGGCGACGATTCGGACGATCTTCCCTTCATACCGTTCGCCGATGAGATCGACGAATATTCTGCAGAACCGAGCGAACAATCCCCTAACAGTAAGTGTTTACTAAGTTCATCCTTGTCGCACTCTTTTTAGTATGGCTTCTTTGGATATGCAGCCCAGACCCGTCGGTTCCCCTACAGAAAACACATGGAGCGACATATGTATCTAAGGTGGCAGACGCAGATGCCTGACCCTGATAGTTTGTTATTTCTTCCAGTGATATTATTCGGTTTTACTAGCTTACCTCCCGACCCGCCTCATCCTACTAGTCGATATCGTCTTCCTGGAAACGGTATACCGATTGATGTTCGAGTACGGCATCACACCATACAAAGTCGATGAATCCGGCGTCCTTTCTGACTCAAACTGGTACAACCTTTGCTCTGAAATCGATGGATATTCTGGTATCATCGACCGCGCTACCAAGAGGTTCATACGCTCCCTTGTGCGTCAAGTTGGTATGCTGAGGTTCTTGTTTGAACAGAGACTTTCTTCCGTGGCCCACATTCACACCCAATAAACTCAATGCCCTGGTTGATGCAGTAATCGCGCCCATGGTACCCGACGAGTATGACATGATGGGGCAGATCAGGAGCAGCTTCAAATACTTCTGTCCTAATCCTAACTGTATCGATATGGTTTGTCCCGCACATCGTAAATCTCTTGTTTCCCATCGTTTTACGAGGCCCCATAGTCCCATTTACTGATCACTCGGTGTGCTGCTACTTATCTCCCAAAGAGACAAGAAATGTTGTACCTCCACTGCAGTATTCAAACAAACTTTCCCAGAATGACCTTCTCAATCGGATGGAATCGCACGGCGGGAAGAAGCAGTCTTGCAAGCGTACATGCTTCTCTTCGAATCCTCTCCTAGACGCTGTAAGTTTTATGCCCTCACTTCTTCACTTTCCGTGAACCTCTACTGAGTTCAAATCTTCATAACTGATTCCCTCCTCGCGGCGTAGGATGGCATAGCATGGGATGAGACCGCCACGGATGAGTTGCGCGTTGTCCTTGGAATGGACGCAGACGCTCTTCCTTGTGATTTGGCTGTGATGATACGGAAGCCGTGCGCTGAGGTAGGTATTACTTACTATTCTATGTTCGAAATGACAGATGTGCCATCTAATACTCATACCTGTGTTCTCAGTGCTTTGCCCTACGCCCACTATTTCTTTCCAAAGTGGACGAAAAGGCAAAAAAGAAGGGGCAAAGCAAACAAACTCCCAGGTTCAGTATGTCACCACTGTCATTCGATCTTGCGCGCATATGCTGAAGCGAACCGTCTTGCTGTAGAGGACACTGAGCCACCCGAGGAGTGGACACCGTGTGTTTCTTTTGCTTGCTCTGCACGTTCATCGTCATTTTCATTTCCACTGATCCTTCTCGCGCCTACTTGGCCTCCAGAAATGACCCATGCACGCACGAGGGCGATTGCATGGAGTCCAACTGCGAATGCTACAAAAACGATGCTCACTGTGGACGTAACTGTCATTGTTCAAAAAGGTGTACGTACCGAGTACTCATCTGATGAGCGTACTGAGGATACGGCTCTCAACCCCTGGCTGACGAATCTGGTCCGATGTACGTTAGGCAAACGTCGATGGCGAGGCTGTACGTGCTCGAAAAGCAAGAGGCGAAACCTCTGTCGGACGAATGATTGTCCGTGTTGGAGAGCTCACCGGGAGTGTGACCCTGAGTTATGTACTCGTTGTGGAGCCAAGTAAGTCCACTTTTCCAGCTCATGTTATCCTGCGCAACGAGACTGATAACGTCCATGATCAGTTGTATGTCCTCCCTGCTCCATAGATACCCATCATGAAGGCATAAAGACTGAATACCTCTCCAAGATTTGTTCGATGACGAATGCAAGAACATCGCTATCCAGCAGAATCATATCAAACGCACAGAGCTGCGTAGCGCGACGTACGGTCTCGGTCTGTTTCTTGCCGCAGACGAGACTGCCTTAGAAGGAGACTACATCATGGGTCAGTCAAACCCGCCTCCTTCCGCCCTTCCTGTTTTCGCATCAACCATTAATGTCCTTGTTGGCGCACTGATATGCAGAATATGTGGGAGAGTTGGTCTACGATGAAACAGCGGAGTCTCGGCAGTACGAACTCAAACTTTCTATACCGTCTTCATGCGTGCTATACTGACCGTCCCTTTCCGAAAAGAGATGTAGCCAAATACCTCGGCCGGAATTATTTCTACCGGCTAAATGAGACCCTCAACATCGACGCCAGCCGTGTCGGGAACGAAGCACGCTTCATAAACCATGCCCCCAGCAGGCTGGCCAATTGTAATGCTGAAGGTGCGTCTGATTTAATAGATTAATGAGACTACGGGGCCCCATTGAGCCCCTCACATGCTCGCTCTTGCTCTTACGCTGATGTGTTGGTTCGATAGTACTCCTCGTGAACGGGGAGCATAGGATTGGTATCTTCGCAGGTACGTCCCTGCTGGTTTGGCTGGTTGAGATCTCACCCTGAATAATGCTATATTCTGAGCAGCGAGATATATTGAATCAAACGAAGAGCTCTTCCTTGACTATGGGCCCGGATTTTTCATACACGACTCAGATGACGAGTCTCAAAACCGTGTACATGATGATCCGGATACAATCAAAGGGGAGGATTGACTATTACGGCTTTTCAATCTTAACTGAGATTTTTATCGATTTTGTCCTCATCGACCCACCAATCCTTGCCATTCCCCGTTCTCTCGATCACCGCCCTTCTCCCTCCACCGACACCACCTCCAATTGTCGGATAATGTACCACATCCATCTCCGCACTATTTCCACCTACAAGATATCTCAATTCTTCCTTCGCATCCATATCGTTCACCAACTTCCTCGCCACCCTCAACCCAGCTGCGAACCCTAAAAAGTCCCCTTCCTTCAACTCCATGCTCTGTTCTTCCCCCACCGCCTCGTCGTACGTGACCAACCTCGCACCCTCCCCACAACTCAACACCCAGATCCACTCATCTTCCGCAACGTGCCAGTGCAACACCGTACTCTCCTTCCCAGGAGCCAACGCACAAAGATGTACACCCGTGCGAATGAGGTTCGTCTCGGCTCCGAGCGAGAACTGATTACGTTGGATGATAGGGCCGTTCTGAGAGTTGGAGTTGGATGACGGTCCTGGATACACTACTGGGTTGAGAGGGTGAGAGAAAAGCGATCCGGAATTGGGTGGGAGCATGGAGGTTCGAATGAGATAAGAGGGAGTGGACGCTGTGTTGCCGTCGTTGTTCTCTGTATCGGTGCTAGGGGATGCTGGTGCCGATGAGCATGGTATGATGGTGTGTGAGGATTGCTGATTGTCAGGTCACAGGAAGATGCATTGCGCAAGAGAAACCACGTACCCATGTCAGCCATCGTGAGCTTTAGGGAGAGTGCTCCTTCCAGCCTGTGAGTCCGTCAAGAGCAAGTCGTGTTGTGCGACCTGTTGTAATCAGGTGCCACAATTGTCTGGGACGCGAGGCACCGTCAGCTTGAGAGTTTCGAGCTATCAGTGTTATCAAAGTCGGATGAGAGACATACAGAACAGATTTGTTGAAGTCGAGGCAACTCTAGATGGTGGTGTGGGATTGAGAGGCTTGCGGCAGCTGCTTATTTTTGTTTTTTTTGCGTTCACCAGGCACCTTGCGGTATCAAAGTCGGGTGGCGTAGACAAGATACGATACAGACCGGGCCGTACACTGCCGTACAGAGCCCGGACGGAGTCCGTTCGTCAAAAGTTGCACGACTTGGTTGCGTTCTTCTCCTGATCGCAAACACCCACGCTTGTAACAGAATATAAAGCCTACAACTTTCACATCTTTGCTTCAACGGCCCTCTTTGCCTCTTCTTCTCAATAAAGCTAGTCTGAAGTGTTCTGTACCATATATCTTGGACACGCATCGCCTAGAGACTCGACGAAATGTCCGAATTTCCTACCCCCATCGCGCCCCTAGCGCCTCAACCAGCGGCGGACACGTCCGGCGCTGCTGCAGACTCGCAACAAGAAGCTCCGGAGCCAGCACCGATCACAGAACAAGAAGTCGGCGAATATCGCGAACAGGATCGTTACCTACCAGTGTGTCGTCCCACTGGGTCTTCTCTCATCTACACCACTAACCTTGTCGCTCTATTTCGACGCGTCTTTGTTTAACAACTTTGCTCTTCATCTCGTGTTTGGTGCGTATAATCTGTACGATGTGATATGTCAGATAGCCAATGTCTCGCGCATAATGAAAAACGCGGTCCCACCGACCGCCAAAATCGCGAAAGACGCGAAGGAGACGGTCCAAGAATGCGTCTCTGAGTTCATCAGCTTCATCACCTCCGAGGCGGCGGAGAAATGTCAGTTGGAGAAGCGGAAGACAATTGGAGGAGAGGATATCCTTTATGCTATGGTCTCATTGGGATTTGAGAATTACGTGGAGACGTTGAAGATTCATTTGGCGAAGTTGAGGCAGGTGGGTACTTCTTTGCTCCCTCTGTTGGTCGTGCGAACTTGGTGTTCCTAGTTCTCGTTGTTTGCGATCCATTGTCTGCTGATTATTGGAACTCGCTACTGACCATTCGCTCACAGCATCAAGCAACTACCGCCAATAACGCCAAGGGTGGAGAGAGCAGTACAGCCGGCGAAGGCCAGGGTACGCCTGACGAGGATTGACCAGATGTGTGCGGCCCGATCGTCTCTGCCTCTTTCTTTTCGTGGACTTTGGGTACTCTAGAGGGTTGCGTTGTGGTTACCTCCAATCTGTATTTGTATTCATGTCCGTCATGTACGTTTCATATCTATCGCCCTCAACTCATTGCTTAGAACTCTTTCAGAGTCGAATTGCCGTGCGACTATGATGGCTCAGTAGGTGTCTGGTGTCTATTCTTACTTTTCTTAAAATCGAGGCGTTGACTACTAACCTTGAATGCCGCTGCGTAGTAAAAAGCTGCATGGATCATATTAGGTACCACTGAAGAGTCTACCCTGACCCCTCTAAAAGTCGTGACTGGGCTGCGAAGGGAATTCAGCCTAACGATTGAAGAACGATCCGACCCAAAACGGAGGCGTAAGTTCTCAAAAGAACCTTGATATCTTTCTCGTTTATTTTGGCGTTTTTGGTCCATCTGGTGCTGCAATTCTCGCCACCGGACAACTGCAAACGGTGGACTTGACTTGGTCTTGACAGGAGTCGCTAGTCTCCTACCAGAGCCGAGTAGCCAATCCTTCAACCGGCTGGCGCAAGGATCACACAGGAGTCGCCGTTTCGGGGGAATAGACACAATCGGTGAAAATTGATAATAATAAATGTGTCGCCCGTTTTTACAGGGCACATGGTGTAGTTGGTTATCACGCTCGCTTAGCATGCGAGAGGTGTCCGGTTCAATTCCGGATGTGTCCATCGATTTTCATTCTCGTTTTTTGATCTCCTTGTTTTTGCTCTTTCCCGCTTTTATGTTCTTTGCGCACATTGCCTCCTTCAGATTTCAAGCTGGCCTGGCTTCCAGGATATTTACCGACAAGCATAGCACACAATTGATGCGCCGCTGTCACGCAATCATGTAGCCGGAATTGCCAGAGCCCTACCTCCCAATCTGGTATCAACCACAGTCAATTTTTACCTGTCGAAATCAATAGTCACAACTTTTGGTGTACACCTCCTTCTCAAGGGTACCGCTATACCGTGGCGACTCCGGCAAAGGCGAATAAACGGAATGTCCATATTTCAACACGACACACAGAACCATCTTGAACACATCAGAACAGAAATCCATTTCCACATCCATCCCATCATCGCGTTCATCCTCACCTTCCACTTTTGTACCCACCCCCCACCATACATAAACCCCGACAATCTCATCCCCTCCATTCCATCCAGCCACTCGACCAGGGAAATACAATCTGTTCCTGGCCGTTTTCACCGTGTCGCTTCTCACCCAAGACTTACAACCGCATGATCAGCTGTTTGATCCCCGACATCCAAAGCGCAATGTCATCCCCGCTCGTCGACGTCAGCATGTTCACATGCAACTGCAGCGCCGCGTCCCGGTCGTGGTTCTCCATCGCTACACATTACACATCCATCAGTATGGTTAAACGAGAACAAAATAGAGAAGGGAGAGTACGAAGAGGAGGAAAACGCACCTTTGGTAAGTACAAGCAGCTGTTCCACCGTCGGTGCGGAGAGCGTCTCGCAGTTGAGTGCGTCGAACAACGGATTGATTCGCCTCTCGAGGTCATCCACGAGCCGCTTTTGCTGTGGCTGAAGACAAAAAGTGAGCGGCCTGGACTTCGAAGCAGAACGAAAGGATCAAGTGACAGAGAGGACGTACAGGCGTAGTCTGCTTCAAAATCGCTAACTGTCCCGAGATGATAGCGTACGCAGGCTGCAACCTCTCCGGTATATGGCTCCTGTCACCCACAGCTACCAAAATTCCACGAACTCAGCTCACTTCGCCCTCCAACACTAGTTCATGAAGACGGCACTCACGATACTTGGGCGGCGGAGGACCCCTTGGCGGAGGCACGCTCGACGGCCCCCCACCCGGCGTCCTCGACTGCACCGGCGGCCCAACACCCCCCGGAGGACCCGGCCTCAACCCACCCTGTGGCGGAGGCGGTAGCTGTTGTCCTCCCATTCCTGGATGTTGTTGCTGCTGCTGTGGAGGCGGTCCCGGACGACCGAATTGCTGAGGTCCACCAGGTCCAGGAGGCGGCATGTTCATTCCAAGACCCATGGGAGCGCCAGGTGGTGGTGTAGCACGGACGCCGGGAGGAGGACCGTAAGGACCTGGTGGAGGAGGCGACATCGAAGCTTGTTGTTGCATCTGTGGAGGGACATGTCCACGTTGAGTTGGGGGAGGAGCGTATTGCCCTTGAGGGGGAGAAGACATCTGCTGGCCAGGTGGTGACATCATATTCATAGGAGGGCCTGAAGGCGGGCGAGCCTGTGGAGGATATGGTCCTTGCTGCTGTCCCGGATGCGGAATGCCCATCCTATGACCCTGGGGCGGAGGCGCGACAGGCGCCCTATTCTGCACGCTCCCAGGCCTTGGAGGAGGCATAACCGTCTGCGGCGACTGGCCACGCATCCCCATGAACTGTGTTGGTCCACCGCCGATTCCAGGAGTCGACGGAGCGTTCGGGAATGGCGAAGTGATCGCTGAAGGCTTGTTGGCGTTGTTGCCCCCCAAGGTACTCGGTGTCCTACGATCGAGCAACGAAGGAGCATCGTTCCATCCACCGTTTTGTTGTTGACGCTTGGGCGGGGGAGCAGGTCCAGGAGCAGGAGGGGTGGAGCCGGTGATGGGCTGAGGAGGTGGAGGGACGACGGAGTTATTGTTCATTTGAGGGTTCCACCCTCCGGAGGGGCCGTACGCCGAAGGTGCAGAGGACTGGTAGGGTTGTTGGCTGACCGCAGGTTGGGATGGTGCGTACGGGTTGTTGACTGGAGGGGCGCTGGTGGCTGAGACCGCAGGGGCGTAGGCGTTATTGGCGGTGGCCGCGGGAGCATATGTGCCATATGCAGGCGCGACAGGAGCCTGCTGTTGGAGAGGCGCCGCATATTGCCCATATGACGAATAATTGGTGGAAGCCATAGCCGAAGGGACCGAAGGAAGTGTCGGAACGCGCGATGTCGAAGCGATGTTGGACGGGCCAGCACCAGGCGTTGCAGTAGCCTGACCTCCCGCAACAAGCAACCTCTCCCTCCCAACAGCCACATCTATCCCCGACCCTGGAGTGCCAGTATACCCAGCTGGGGTGAGCTTCAAGAACGCCACCGCATCCTTGACGAGTCCTTGTGTCGCCAGCAAGTCCGCATACTCGAAGAAGCGCTCGTACAGGTTCGAGAGCTTGTAAACCTTGGCGACATTCTCTCCCTCTGCGGATGGTTTATCAAATGCGAGATCGGCATCGGCGTAGCTCGTCGCAGCTCGGAAGATCATGACCTTCTCGATGAACGACTGGAGCGCATGCGCATGCGCCGTATACCTCGAAACACCCTTCTCATCCTCGTTCGCCAAGATCCTCTTCTCCTCCTCCACGAGCTCCTCGATCCAGATATTGACGAGCCTCTCAAGCTTGCCCGCCGCAAGGTAGGTCAACGTCGCATTCTTCCTCAGCACTCTCGCTGCCTCCGGAGAGCTCGACTTCGACTTCGCAATCGTACCCTGGAACTCCAACCTGGACCCAAGCTGTTCCGCCAGGTTCGGGAATTCCTCCGTGTTAGCGAACGTACACAGCACTACGAAGATCTCTTGCCACTCCTGCAGATCCGCGTTCTGCACGATATCGTCCAGGTCGTTCGTCACGATCGACTGGAACAGCCTCAAATACGGCAACTCCGCCGTCCTCTTCTCGAAATACGCCTTCTGCGTCTTCGCGAGCAGTGCCGGGCCACCCTTGACGGCCAGCAAGATCGCATCGGCATAGCGGTCTGTCGAAAGGCACAGCGACACGGCGGAGTCAAAGTCGCCGACGACGAGCGCCTTCGTGACGAGCCTGTCCGTCTCTGACTCGTCTGGAGGGTAGATCGTGAAAGTGTTGCTCTTCAACGTCTCGGAAGCGACAGACGATGGCCCAGAACCGATAGTAGCTGCGACCGACGAGTCTAATCCGTAGTTCGTATGGGGAACCTGCACCGAATCGCCCGCCGCGGTATTATTCGTCTGTGAAATGCCCATCGTGCTGAAAAAGTCGGCCGCAGCGTCCATCTGTGGCGTCCCTGCAGCATTATCGTCGCCGAACAGACTAGGCGCGGTGGTTGTCGACTCGCCGGCGAGAGAAGGAACATTCGTCACGTCCGACGCGCCACCCGCACTGACTTCCGACGGCGTGTTCTCAGTCGCCTGGGCCATCGGGTCTTCAACGGGAGGGGAAGGACTCCGTTCAGGCTCGACGAAGGAAACGACAGGTTCGTGTGGCTTCGTTTCTGTGACGTCTTGTTCTGCGGGGGACCTAGGCGGAGGAGTGGTCACATCTTCGACCTTTGTCTTCAGCTTCGCGACCGCCTCCGCGACCTTCGTAGCGATCTCGGCCTTCGAGAATCCCAACAGCGTGACGAGCTCGTCCCTCGAATCCGCCTTGAACAGACTCAACAGAGCCTTCCAAGTCGCCGAACTCTCATCCGCCTCGTTCTCTCCGCTCCTCTCCTTCGCCAATCCAGACAGGTCTCCCGCCATCACAGCCTCCTGTAGCTTCCGCGCACGAGCGACGATGCTCTCCTCCGTGATGACCTTCCTGAGATGTACGACTCCGCTCTGATGACGACCCTGTGCGGAGGGCAGATTCGACACCGACACCAACTGTCCACCATACCCGAACGAGCTCGAGATCGGCCTCCTCAACCACTTCGGCGGCTGCTTCAACGAAATCGTCGCCTGATTCGTCCTCGCGAACCCAGGAACGTCGAACACGTCCGCTCCATCCGGCTTCGGCGTCGTAAGCGGAATATCGCCGCCCTGTGCAGCCTCGTTTGTCGTCTGTACGGAGTGTACGCCGATGGTCCCGTCGAAGAATGCCGTGGCGAGGAGATCGGGGTTGCGGGGGCACCATTGGACTTGGAAGGCCCAGTTGTCTGCGGAGGGGAGTTCGCCGATGATTTCGGAGGTTTGAGGGTTCCAGCAGAGAGCGCGATTGTCTTTGCCGGAGGAGAGGAGGAGGTCGGCGTCCTGTTTACACCAGGAGAGGGAGAGGACACCTTTTTCGTGGCCTGTGAGGATCTGGTTTATGTGTTAATCCGTGCTGGTGCTGGAGCAGGGAGGGAATGAAGGTACCTTCTCTGGCGCACGAGCGTTGCGGAGGTCCCAGACCATGATGACTGGTGAGGCATCATCCTCGGAAGAAGTGACGAGTTTAGTAGCCTGAATGAAAACTGAGTAAAATATTCGTTACCAACATCGACGAGGGAAACGTACGTTATCTGGGTGCCACGCAACGTCGCTCATGCCACGACGTGCACCAGCGAGAGCACCAGCTCCTCCACCATACGCAAGCGCCACAACTTCTCGCTTTCCTCTCAGATCCCAGACCACGGTGTACCCGGTACTGCTTGAGGTGGCGAGGACGTGTGGGACTTGGTTGTTCCAAGAAAGGGCGGTGATTTCGTCGAGTTTTGAGCTACGTGTTCCGGGCGAGTAAGGTTTACTCGGGTCTTTGAGGTCCCAGATGTATATCTGAACAGAATCAGAGGGATGTCAGAACTAAGAAAATAGGGGTTTTATGGTGATGCATAAGAAGGGAGCCTGGTGATGTGATAAAGGTCATGATACGTGGTCGGGATAAGCGCTGTACGCCACCAAATTGTGATGCTCCCTTGGGGAAGACCGTTCTTCCGGACATACAAGGTGCACGGCACATTGCATGGGAGCATTGATTGGGTCACATTAAGCATCTTGGGAGCTAGAGTGAGGTGCACTGCTGTCCAGATAACAAACTGAACCAAACCCACGGGAAACGTACTAGTAGCCCACGACGCCACCACTTTACCTTCCACTCGCGCAGCAAGAAGCAGCACAGCAGGAAGGACTAGAGAAGCCTATGTATGCCATTGCCTACTTCACGTTCACATCGCCAGCAATGATTGACCGCAATAGTTCGGAACTCCGAGGTATACCCAGCGACTGAGATCATAACAGGGCACATACCTCGCCATTAGGACCGCCGGAAGAGAACAAGCTTGTTTGAATAGGGTTGAAGTCCAAGCCACGAATGGGCCCGGTATGGGTATTGTTTTTGAGAATGAGAGCCTCGGAAGGACTAAGACGCGTTGAACATACAAACACAGATTACATCGAGGTTTAAGAACACTCACTCGGCCTGCGCAACAATCTTCTCTGGATCCCAGATACCCAGCTCTCCGTTCTCCATACCAGCAGCAATGATACCCTGCGGGCGGTTTCCCTCTACATACCCCCACGCAATACGGTTGAACCTACATTCTCCTTCAATCTCCGGCTCAGATTGAGGCGTATGAACGAACGCACCTAGCAGTATCCCTGATCACGCCCCTGGGTCCTGGCTGACCCTCTCCACCCAAGTCATACTCCTGCTTGTTCAAAAAGTCGGGCGCCCAGATCTCGAGTTGACTCTCATTGGAGAATGATTCGTCGAGGGCGCCTGCGACGGTCCCCGTGGCCAGCAACGGGATGGACGGTAGTGGTGACCATGCGAACGTCGATGTTCTATGAATCTCCTTGAGTTTCATGGTCGTCGGAGCGTAAGGGAAAGGTAAAAAGGTAGGGGTCTAGGTTCTAAATGAAGGCTAGGGATGGATAGTACTGTATGATGCCGACGTGTCGCGCGTTGGGCCTGCCCTAAACTCACGCGTGCCACGACGTCACCCCTTTCGGTCGTTGAACTGCGCCACCCAGGCTACATACTGACGCCACGCAAGAAATGCAGCACCAAAGACGATGATAAGTACATGCACAGTTGTGGAGATCAATACGAGAGCTCTGTGGCGAATACAAAAACGTAACAGACAGAGCTTTCGTCCCAGCAGTCTTACGATTTAGTGGCAAGGTACGATGCTTATCAAGACCAAGGACAGCTAAATATGAAGCATGGTCTCTACTCCGGACTAAGACGCTTTATTGCTGGATCCAGTGCAACATCCAAACTCTCCGTAGTCTAGACAAGTTGATGGCCCTCCTAGATCATGACCAGTCTGAATTCTTTGGCAGTCCAGCTTCTTCGCTCTCTTGAATAACGGGTGCCAACCACCTTACTGTGATGGCGAGTACAGATAATAAAGACATTCACTACCATTTTAGCCAAAGAACTACAGACCAGTCGACGTATATCGGATTTGTCAAGGCACGCGCCTCGTGCGTAGGCTCATCTGGAACTGTCGTCAAAGTGCTTGTATGGACATCATTTATCAGCAGATACACGGAGAATTTTCGCCTAGTGGCAGAGCAAGAGAGATATTTCCGTCAACCAAAGCAGGAACCGGTAATAATCCATGATAGCTGAAAGGTCTGGGTCTGGACAAGGCCCCTGCCAGTACTGTGATGATGATGTTCGTCAATGATCTCCTGCACGAGCGTCAGACAAAAATACTGTGGACCTTGGGTTGTCCAAATGCTTCGAGGTGCATAGCGAGCCAACGGTCGCACATCACTGAAGTAGAATTCGATGTGACAGAGGAGTGGACGCGTTCACCAGCCGTGACACGCATTATGACGGAGAAAAGACAAAAGAAACCGTTTACGGCGTGCATAGGGCCGGGCAGTCGGTTTAAAGCGGAGTTTGACTGGGCGCCACCGAATCGGCGAAGCCTCGGGGCACCATCACATCTGCCATCTTGAATCTGTCAGTCCATGCCTTGCTCCGTCTTTCTGAAACTCTCCAGCACCTTCGATCTGAATCAGAGACTCACACAGCGGCATACTGGTCGTCCTGTGCAGTCTATGAGGTTTGGTTAACGGTCGGCACTTGGAGTCTTGAACGTAGATTTCCCTTGGATGATTTTCTACGTTACGGTGATTCTGGTTTAGTTCTCAGACCACAAGGTTTTCTTCGAAGCGCTGTCTATTGAGAAAATGCCTACTGGTATCAGACGGAACGGTTCACGATTCAAACTTCAGGTGTGTTTGGGCTACGTGGTTGTCTCGGTTGCACGATTCAACGTTCTTGCCAGTGCCTGTAGTATCATTTTGCACCCCTTTCGGTGGAGGGCGAGTACCGTTCACTTTTTCTAGAGCCTGGATCTTCGGCGGTACCTTGACCATCCAACATCTTCCGACCAAATAATGGCAGATAGGCACCCCTCGGCCGTAAACAAACCCCATAAACACAGGTCAAACGTTGCGAAGCACACGACGAACTCTCAACAAAGACCAAAATTTCTGATGCGCTACGTCCCCTCAGTTAGTAGATGAGATAGCCTCGTTCGTTTCATCTCCAACATCTTTGCCCTGGAGTTCCACGCATAGCTTTTGACGGCATACTCAGATGCGTACTCAACCTGAACAGACAGAGCCAGCCTTCGGGAGCGTTGCAGCTCGAGAAGCCTTAGCCACAGTGCTGTCTGCGTTGGGTATATAAGGGAGGTCGACCTGGCTGCAGTACAAGCATCAACTTCATCAACTTTTTCACTTTCTTACTTCTATTTTCATCTTCATGCAATTCACTCTCTCCTTCATCGCTCTCGCTGCTCTGGCTCTGGTAGCCACCGTCGAGGCGAGGCCCACTGGTATGGTCAGTGCATCCCTCTTAGACTGTCAAGCTTGTCATTTTTTTTCGTACTAACACGGGCATACATTATTGTCTTTTCAGGACGTTTTGAAGAGGGATTCGGCTGGACCGAGCGCTGGTAGTTCTTCTTCTCCTACTGGGGTAAGACTCCACTCTCCCTTCATCGCAAGTACACACGGCTTTTGATCACTGACCTCCACACTCAGGTCACAATCCTCACCGACGACGAAATGGACAACTGGCTCTCAACAACAGCCGCCAACCTCACCTACATCGGCACCGCACCCTCCAAACGCGTCCCCAACACCCTCGGGCGCCGCGACACGACCGTAACCTACTGCACCAAACGCGTCGACTCCGTCTGTGGCGGGACCTGCCAAGTCTACACCGGCGGTCCCACGTGTCTCGACGCCTCGGGCACGTCCTGTATCGCCGCGACGGCGGACGTCGGGTTCTGCGATAAAGGCAGCTGTGGAGGCAGTTGTAATCAGTTTTCGAGCTGTGGGACGACGTTGGAGAATGGGTTCTGTGATACGCCGGGGACGAAGAGTATTTTGGTCGGTGGGCCGCCGGCGTCTTGAAGGGGTGGTGTTGCGGTTTGAGGTTTTGAGACTTTTTTTTGGGATGATGTCCCGACTACCTGTGTCTTTTTGGAGCTGTGCTTTGAATAGACATCATTCATTTGGTTTAGAGCTTTTCATATTCGTCTCTCTAGACCGCCTCGATAGACGACCTCGCTCCTCAGATCCTTACGCCAGTATAAATTAAATGACGGACAGGTCTTTATCGTTGGAATTTCGATGAAAGCAACACAACAAGTTTTAGTGGAGGTATGCACCAGTACCGCCGGCAGCGGTCGAACGTTCAAAGTCTGGCGGAGTTTGGAACACTACAAGCTTTTAGTTGTGTGGCGTAGTGGCACGCATCGCATACCCTCATCTTCCTGCAGAACAGTCCCCTCAATGCCCTTTGGCGAAATCGTAGTCGGCTCGCCTGGCAGCGGCAAGTCCACCTACTGCTACGGCAAACATCAGCTCTTCACCGCCCTCACCCGTCCCATCTCCATCGTCAACCTCGACCCGGCCAACGACAACATCCCCTACCCATGCGCCATCGACATCTCGTCCCTCATAACCCTCCAGGATGTAATGTCCGAACACGGGCTCGGTCCAAACGGCGGCATGCTCTATTGCATGGAGTATCTAGAGGCGAATTATGACTGGTTGGAGGAGAGGTTGAGAGAGTTGGGGAAGGATGCGTATGTGCTTTTTGATTTGCCTGGGCAGGTCGAGTTGAGCACGAACCATGGGAGTCTGAAGAATATCGTGAAGAGGCTGGCCAAGACTGGCTTTAGGGTGCGTTTTTTTGAAAGTTTTTTTACTGGTGAGATGGCGCTGGGTTGGGTGCGACGATGACGAGCTGTTCTAGCTAGCTGCCGTTCATCTCTGCGACGCACACTACGTGACAGACGCCTCTAAATACGTCTCCGTCCTCCTTCTCTCCCTCCGAACGATGCTTCACCTCGAACTCCCACATATAAACGTCCTCTCTAAAGTCGACCTCATCTCACAATACGGTGATCTTGGTGCGTTTCCTTTCACATCTTCGTGGCGAACTAGTCTGGTGTGGTATGCTAACGATGACAGGCCATAGACTTTAACTTGGACTACTACACCGAAGTCCAAGACCTATCGTACCTCGAAACCGCGCTCTCATCGGCCTCACCGCGCTTCCAAGCGCTCAACATGGCCATCTGTGGTCTCATCGAAGATTTCAGCCTCGTAGGCTTCGAGACGCTCGCCGTCGAGGTAACGCCCCACTTTTACCACAGTCGTCCTTTTCATGACCTAACTCATCCGCTATTAGGACAAAAACTCGATGCTACACCTAACACGCGCCATCGACCGCGCAACAGGCTACGTCTACCTCCCTACCCCCTCCAATCCCACCCCTACTCCCTCCCACCCCCACTCCCACTCAAATTCCAATTCCGACCGAGACCCCGACATAATCCCCCCACCCCCCACCGCCCCCCTAACCCAACACCCCAACACATACTCTCTCTTAAGTTCCGCCGCCGGCCCCCTAAAAGGAAAAATGAGCGACGTTCGCGACGTGCAGGAGCGATGGATCGATGCGCGGGATGAATGGGATGCGTGGGAGAGGAAGGAGTGGAGGAAAGAGGGTGAGGTGGTTAGGAGGGAGGTGGAGAAGGCGAAGAAGGAGAAGGAGGGGAAGATAGGGCCGGGTGCGGGTGCGGGTGCGGGTGAGGGTGAGGGTGCTGGTGGGACGCAGGGTAGGAAGTTGAATATACGGGAGAGAGGTGGCGGTGGCGGTGGGGTGCCGTCGTTACCACTTCGATGAATCATGACGTGCTCATATTGAAGCTGCTTGTACGAGAAAGAGGTTTTTCATTGGGTAGAACCGTCTTGGAGATCATTTCTGCACGATCTCAACGATGGGCAGGTATGCATGTAGTAGTGGCGCGTTACAATAGCGAACCAGGGTCCCTAGGTTCACCTTTCTCAATAGCGTTCGATGCATGCCTGAGGAAACAACAAACGCTCCTAACGAGCTTATATCGTATCATTCCACCGTCGTACGCGTAGATAAGAAGTCAACTTAAAACCGTGATGTATATGTACTGTAACTTCGTAAACGCAAACTCGAGCCTAACCCGAGGCCTGACATATACCGGTGGGGAGGGAAAGAAACCAGCGGAGAAAAGACCGTATAGACACAACCATTTAAACGAAGATTGAATGAAGTGGGACAGTCGACTTCCATTCGAAACCAGAGGAAGAAAGGACGGTGGAGGGTGGAGAGTGGGGGTGAATGGAGGGCGAAGGGCGAAGGCGGTGATGAAGAAATGGTAGTAATAAACCTCGGTTGCCAGTATGTGTTGTAGGAACGTACATTGAAGCCTGACTACTAGTACAGTAGGTACAAGGACCGCGGGAAGGATTGACGACACCGTGGTCATTTTGACGGCGCGGGCGAGGCATTATTTGCCTGTCAGACCAAACAAAAGAAAGAAAAACATGGTGGTCAGCAAGCGCATCCTCTCTAGTCGACTCGGCCGTCGAGAAACGAACATGGTGATACGGCAGATGGGTGGATGGACGGATGGGATGGGATGGGATGGGATGGGATGGGATGGGATGGGATGGGATGGGATGGGATGGGATGGGTGACTGGCTATGAAACACTCGAGGGGGCGCGCTACTCACCAGACTCATCCCTCAACTCTGCAATGGTCGTACAATCCGACTCATCCACGCTCTTCATGTCCTTCCTCAGCCCTACATGCGAATTCCTCAGAAACCCAGGTATCCCATTCTCGTCCCGCCCCGTCACTGTAGTGCTGCTCACCTGCACCTGCCCATGCCCCTTCAAACTCGAACTCTTCTGCGGCAGCGGCCCCGGCCCCGTGCCGTCGATGTACGTCTCGCGCACAAGGCCAGTGGCTTTGTCGGTGGAATCGAAAGCGTCGACGTCTTGCGCGCCGGAGTTGTCGTCTGAATCGTCTTTGGAGGCGTTGACGCCGCGGGTGGTGAGGGGGTAGGAGTCGACGTCGGTTGGGCCGCGCCAGGGCGCGAAGCGGGGAAGGACGTGGGAGGCGGATTGGGTCTTGATCTGAGGGCGTTAGGCTGGAAAACATATGGATGAAGAAAACGAAAGGGCATACCTGGGAGGTGGTGACGCTGATATGCAAGCTTCCGTCGAAGTCGTTTGACGTGAACTTTCCTGGTCCCAACGGTCCCCGGGAGTTGAATCTTTTGGGAACGGAAGTGATCGTTAGAGGGTGATAGATCTACAATATCCTGAACACAATTGGGGGGTCAAGATGTATGAGACTTACGATGCCATCAATGAGTTCGAGTACACTATAAGGGCGGTTAGTTGTGAATACACACGTCGCTAGAGTAAAGGGTCTTAGGGGCTTACGTTTGGCATAGAAAGCGGTCAGGGAGACGTAGATTTCTGTCTCCGGTATCACTATACACTACAGGAAGGCGATAGTCAGTAGGGTTGCGAGCACGAAAGGGAGTTCTGACGGCTTACGGTGATGAGCATAGCTATGGCCGTAATCCTGGACGTTTCCAGTTAGGACCACTCACATAGACAGAACTATAGCCAACTTACAAGGTGATGATCCCGCTTTCTGTAGAAAGGGGCTGATGAGTAAATTGAGAAGCCGACATCATAAGATGGTGACTTACCGACGGTCCATAGAGTGATGGTATTGATGAGCGTGTCGGTTCTGGGGAATGGATAGCCATATCAGGACACGGACAACACATTGATCTACGGAGAATTGATAGGAGGTCACCCACTTGTGGAATCCCGTTCGTTTCCTATGCAAGCAGTAGCACAAGGCGGCCGTGTTTATGATATCCACGATGACGTCCATCGAGATGGTAGCGATTGCGGCGTAGGTGACGGTATTCACGTGGGTTACAGGTCCATATATCTCGAGCAGCGCGGTGACGGTGATAGAGCCGACGACCTCAAGGAATGAACCTATCCAACTAATGATCGTGACGAGACTTCTCCCGGACAGAACGCGTACACGCCAGGAATAGTACATCTTCGGGAAGAAAACGGCGTGCGTGAGATCCTGAACGGGTGTTTTACATTATAGAGCACGTACCTGGACGAGAGCACTAATGATGCCATGGACCGGGATGGAATAATCGAGAGCCCAGCTTTTCAGGGTGAGGGAATTCGGTTCGCCGTAATAGGTGACGGTCACCTGGTATCGATGAATCCAGAAGAAAATAGTATGTATGGTCTCGCCCAGCCTACCAAATGGAGATAGAGGTCATTCTTAGACGCTCGACATCGACACAGAGGAGGACGCACCAGACAGCCGCAATCTACACGCGCCCCAGCCAGCAATGAGTCCACGCTGCGTACTTGACATCAAGGTAGATTAAACGCACCAACAAACGGATGAGGAAGCGGTCATTGAAATTGCTCCTCCAGTACACGTATATTTGAGCGCAAGTGATAGCGTAGAGAAATGTCCCGACCAAAACCGAGATCTCCAGAGCCCCAATCGTCAGCTTCGCGGCAGCCACAGTCACTTCCACCATGATCGAGTCAATTCAAGACTGCGGGGACGACAAAGCTGGCAGAGTCTGTGAGGATGGCGGTTTGAAGAGGAAGAGCGTTCGAGCGCCAAGTCGAAACAAGGGGGTATTCGTTCACCACCGACGAAACTCGTTTTGAGAGTCTTTATAGCATCGTGATTCCGAAGAAAGAGACTGCGAGTCGATCGCAGCCGGTGTCAGGGTACTACAGCGTCCCCGTCGGGCGAAAATCGTAGATCGCCGGTAACCAGCGGATCGGACATGTCAGGGATTTGAGATCAAGCGAGACAGCCAAGGAGTGGAGAGATCTTTCGCTCGTCAAAGCAAAATAACGGTCGAGTCCAAGATGAGGTCATAGGAATGTTTCTCCGCGAAAAAAGAAAAAAGAACCACACCCAGACATGCTCGCGAACGTTCAAAAAACACTCCGAGAAAAATGGGCATGCAAGCAAATAGAGTTGGGTCTTCCATGAGGTCACGATTCCAAGAATACCTAGTATCGGCCAGCCTTTGGAAATAGAAACATCCGCACACTCCATGGTCAGGAACCCCAGATGTCACGACAGAAGAAGCAGTCGGACAAGCTCTGGCATGATCTGGCCTCTGGCCAACGGCTGTATGATAAATGCGGGGAACGGTGAGGGGAGGAGCCGCAGGGAGCCGCATGAGATCTTCTAGGGTCTCCGTGGTCTTCTCCCCCTCGTTCCACATCGTCGACTGTAATTCAACGAATACGAAGACGTGCGCGGGGTAGGCTATCTTCGAACTAGGCTGCTGGTGAAGACATCGTTTTTGCTTATGGAGCTCGTCACCCACCACAAGCAACGCGATGAATACCCCCGCTAACGGTTACAGATTTGACAGACCACGCACACGGTCGGCCTTCGGTCTGTTGTGAGCCGTCGACCAGTCACGGCCGGCGGTCGCGCAAGGTTCGGACGGAAGACGTCGGAGCCTGAAAAAAAGTGAGCTCCGCGCGGCAAGCCACGCACTTGGATTACGAGGCCAAACTTGTCCGTGTCAATCCAACCTTACTAATCTTATCGGAGCTTGATGGTACGTGAAAGACACTATTATAATCTCCGGCGTTCAAATAGCTAAGCTACTGAAGTGTTGAAGGCACAACTGGTTACGAGGCCAAAAACCTGAGTGCCTACCGCGGCATCACTACCTCGCAACTCGCTCGCAACTTCGACTCGGATCCGAGTCGCCACACCGTTTTTCCAGAATCGTCGCGGTGTTCTGTGGATTGAGTATGGAAGATCGTCTAGATAACTACTTCTCTGGTGCAGCTACTGTGAGTCTATCTTATAGACTTATTAGATCATTGAAGCTGATAATTCATGTAGAATGGTAAGCTTGACACATCATATCCATGCTCTCGTCCTCCACCAGACGAGAGCTTCGCCGAAAACGGGCGTTAGCGATGGACCATTGCTGTACCTCACTCGAGGGCATCCACATTCACTGCGCGAAAGATCGTACATCGCCTTGCTTAGGAAGTATCTGCGCAGTATCACTTTTGCATAAGGGCCACTCGGCCATACTACTCGTGTTGACCGCTGTATTGCTCATGTTAACCATCTTCTTCGTTTGCACTCCAGAACGCAAAATTCTTCCTGCCAAAGCAGGCGGTTCAAAATCTCACCAAAACCCTGGCCAGTACAGCAGTCCCGAGGCTGAACTTGACGCTCTCCATCTTCAGATTCCCGAGATTGAACAAGAACTTGAGATCCTCCAAGCCCTGCTGGAACAGAAAATTGCTCGTGTGGAAGTACTAGAAGAAGAATTGCTTACACGCGCAGCACCTCCCACTCACCATGACTTGAAAGATGGGAACGGTAAAGGCAAGGCAAGAGCTGTTATGCGGGACTATCGAGAGGAGTTCGACTGGTCTCCACAATTGCGCCTGCAGCTAAAGAAAGTCTTTGACATCTCGAGCTTCCGTCTCGTCCAGGAGCCGTAAGTGGTCTCTCGGTGGAGTGTCACGCTCTCTGCATCGTACAGTACGTCTTCAGATCCCGCTGCGAGACATATCTCATACGCAATAGCGATGAAATCGGAGCCAGAATTTATCGAGGCTCGTTTGGAAAACTGTACGCTGCAGAGTGTGGATTTCACTAGTCCTAAGTTGTCACCAGGCCGCTGCCGCCTGCTAAACTGACAATCTTGGAGTGAAACCTTCTTCTGCCCAACGGGTGTTGACTATATGATTTTCATTCAGTGCCTGTAACGCCAACATTGACGGCCGCGACATAGTTTGCATCATGCCCACAGGTACTATTTTTATCCGCTCAATCCACGAGCCTTCGTAACGACAATCTGACTAGACGTGGGTCAGGTGGCGGAAAGTCTATTGTATATCAACTACCGGCACTATTTGCGCTCGGATGTACTCTGGTCATATCCCCGCTACTTTCCTTGATCAAAGACCAGATCATGCATCTTCAGGAAGCCGGTGGTGCGGCATCTCTATCCTCTTTGACGTCATCACCTTTTACTGACAGACATCGTAGTGGAGGCTGTCATGCTCACAGGCTCCACCTCCAAGGACGACCAGAGTTACATCTACAAGTGTCTCCAGTTCACTGCGGATCCGAACAAAGTCAAGGGCGGTAGCGACCCGAAAGGGAGAAAGTTTAAGGAGATCAAGCTTTGCTACGTTACGGTGCGTTTCGAACGTCGATATAAACCAATTTGCCTCTACTCCTGCTGACGACTGGGACCGAACCAGTAGCCTGAGAAAGTAGCGAAAAGTAAGACGTTATTAGCGATTATCGAGACCCTTGCGGAGAGAAACCGGCTTCGTGCGCATCTCCGTTCTTCTCGCATGTGGCATATATACTGACTGTGGCCAAACACAGCCAGGATTGTTATCGACGAGGCCCACTGCGTGTCTCAGCTGGGACACGATTTCAGGTGCATTTCGGTTTCTTCAGATGTTATTCGAGCGCTGCACTCAGTCGACAACTACTACAGACCCGATTATAAGGCGCTCTCAAAGCTTCGCCAGCTCTTTCCCAATGTGCCCATCCTGGCCCTCTCCGCCACATGCCCCCCAAACGTTCTCAAAGACGTCCTCAAGATTCTCCGTCTCAACCGCGTAACTGATTTCAAGCGTAAGTCACGGCCCTAAATCTCAGATAGTTTCCCTCTGATGCTGATCCTCGATATGACACGATCTTCAACGAACAGAGGCCAACGCCGATGGTACCGTTTACCTGACGAGTCCGCTGTACCGCAAGAACCTGCATTATAAAGTCCTGCCGAAGCCCAAATCTGCAAAAGCATTTATTGAGCAGATTATACAGTACATAGAAGAGGAACATCCAGGAAAGACGGGAATCATCTACTGTTTGACGCAGAAGGTAAGTCTCTCTCAGGTCATTGGGCTATCGTTGTCCTTGTCTGCGATATATCTCGTGTCTCACTCTGTCTCACCGTACTGTAGGATGCCGAAGATGTCGCGAAAGGCGTGCAGGAGGGAAGTAAAGGAAAGGTCAAGTGTGGCGTGTATCATGCTTCCATCCCCGAACCCCAGAAGGAAGGACTGCACGAGGCGTGGAGGGCTGGGAAGGTCAAGGTCGTTGCTGCGACTATCGGTTAGTTCATTATCAGATAATTTATCCTCATAGTCTTTCCTGATACTGACCACGACTGGTCAAACAGCATTCGGTCTTGGTATCGATAAAGCTGATGTTCGATTTGTGTTGCATCATTCGGTATGCTCTACACGCCCGTCGGACCCTACGCCAAACATGCTAACCAGATCACCTTCATCTAGTTACCGGTGAGGGTTTCTTGCGCGTATGCGTTTTTCGTCGCCACTGATATTCACCACTCGTAGAAATCACTAGAGAACTACTACCAGGAGTCTGGACGCGCAGGAAGAGACGGCGATGATGCCGAATGCGTCCTGTTTTATAGAGCACAGGATGCTTTTCGCTTGACTGGGGTCTACACGAACGAGATCGGCGGTGTGGAGAAAAGTACGCACCGTGGCCACACTTCGCTCATTATCTATAGCGAGCCTAATAGCATTTCCACCCTACAGTTCATGGTATGGTCCAATTTGCCCAAGATGTTCTCGAATGTCGCAAGATCCAGTTCATTCGGTACGCCTTTCGATTGAAAACCGGCCAAAGCCACAATATTTACGCGGTTCCGCTAATCACATCGATGTCATGCTTCCCATCCAGCTACTTCTCCTCAATCGAATACGTAGCAGTCAACTCATGGACGCAAGACAGCAAAGACTCCCTCACACCCTGCGGCCACTGCGACAACTGCACTCGTGATCCTTCCACAGTCGAGAACAAAGACGTCACTCTGGATGCCTGGCGAGTTCTTCAAAAGATGAAAGCGTTGGACGGGTCTAAAGTCAAAGCTACGATGAATGAGTTGGTAGAGGCGGCTAGGGGATTGGGTGGCGCGGGATCAAAGGCGAAGAAAGTGAGAGTGGATTCAGTGTCCGCCGTGGGTGGTAGTGGCGGTGTCGATAAAGTCGAAATGTCAGAGAAGGTGCGTCTCCGAATTGCTCGATGTGTTTAGCGCTGTGCTGATATCGATTGTTGGGCCACCACCGCCATCACAGGAGACGGAAGCACTTGTGATGACCCTCGTCGTGAGAGGCTATCTCAAAGAGGCCTACGTCCAAACCGCTTACCGAACAAACATCTACCTCACCACTGGCCCCAAAGCGTATCCGATAACGAGGCTATCCAGGACGGACATCGAGAATGGGCGGGGAGAACGTATCAATATGGGCGTCTTGAAGGAGGTGAAGAAGAAGAGGAAGTCGAGGAAGTCGGGGACTAACGCGTCCGGCAAGGATGTTCCCACTTCTTCGAAGACCGCCAAAGCCGGTCGGGGGGTGAAGAGGAAGCAGATAGAAATGGATGGGGAAGACGAAGGGGATGAGGATGAAGGTGAAGATGATGGAGTGATGATGGAAGATGCTATGGAGGTTGACGGCCATGAAGACTTCGTGCTTGAGGATTCTGGAGAAGGTCCCAGTGCCCGGACACCGCGACCGTCCAGGAACCGAAACCCACTGCGGCGAGGGGTTGTCGTTTCGGAGGCAGAAGACATCGTGGACGACGCGGATGACGAAGTGCAGGAGACTCCTCGTACGTCGCGAGCGCGTCGAAAAGAGAACACTAACACAAGGAGACCCATAGGGTTCGACTTCGAAGATCCTAGTGACGATGAAGTGGAGTATGTGAGTGGGGAGGATGACTGGGCGTATGATATGAAGGGGACTGGTCACCAGTCAAAGGGACGGCCTTCCGGAGGTGGAAGCAAAAAGGCAAACCATTCGCGTGCTGGACAATCAGACGTGATAGAAATTTCTTCGGACTAGAATAATGTTCACCCTTTAATTTTGTCACTACCATTCAAGACTCGAACACTTCGTATGTTGGGCGTGGTATTGCGCGTGTACCAGATACAATGTTATCCTTATGGACAGGTTTCGAATACGGCAGCATTTTTCGGTCATTAGTACGTTCTGCTCGACTCTTCGTCTGTGTACTCTTTTGTAACCTATAGCTCTGTTAGTCATCTTCCTCATCCATCGCATCATCCCCCTCCCCCTCGACTTCTTGTTCCCCCTCGACTTCCTGTTCCCCTTCAACTTCCTGTTCCCCTTCAGCTTCCTGTGCCCCCTCGTCCTCTTCCTCTAACTCCCGCTGGATTTCATACCTTTCCGGCAAATTCAGAGGTATACCCGAAATCGTAGGGTGATAATGCCCCAGCAACTTCTTATACTCCAGCACCTCGTCTATGCGATCTTCCATCTTGGCCTCGGCGATCTTTTCTTCCTCCCAGGGAGTAGGCTCCTCGGCGTGATCCTGATTCTCAGGTTTCCATGGTCTGGGACCCTCAGGTTTCGGAAAGGGACGAGTCACAAGGACCTCTTTCTCCCAGTTATACTTGACGTCGTAGGTGGAAAGATCGTCCGCCATAACACGAGGAAGATGTTTCTTGATATCGAGCCATTGCCACTGAAAGAATAAGTTAATTGAGAAATCGAGGATCGAAGACAACAATGCGCACAATTTCTCGCTTGCCATGTGTCATCGGAAAGTCAACCGTAAGTTGAGCCTTTTGAAAGGACCTGAGGTCGATGAAATTGTCGGGGAACTTCGCAATATGCATTATGACCAGATGAATGTATAAAGTATTAGGAGGTAGCTTGAACGGCATCGGCTTGATAAATTCGAGAGTAAAATAAAGAGCATCGGGGACAAGCTGACGAAGAATCAAGGGTTTAAGAAGGTTCAACATACATAGATGAGTTGTGAGCTAAATTCGTACCTGAAGCAGACATTCGGTATGCTCATCGTAGTAACTGACGGTCAATTCCTCAACATCACGGATAGGCCCCAACTCGACACACCGGCTAAATTCGAAATTGCCATGGAAGTGTATACCATCGTTCGGTTTCTGCGTCTGCATCCACTTCCAAAGCTCTGGAGGGAACCGCGTTCGCCAGTAAGTCGTGCCAGTGTTGTTGGCCACGATTTTGAGCGTGACGACGCGAGTCGCGCGCTCCAAAGCTTCCATCATCGCAGGCATGACCTCCGCAGGAAACGCATGTGGCTTTAGATGCATTTGATCCGCTCGGGTCCATGGATCGCGTACTTCATGATCGATGATGATGAGAAGTCGAACGCAGTGTGCGACAGCTTTAAAATGCTGAAGACGTGCAGCGATGCGTTTCGGGTCCCAGGTCGTGTCCTCCCAGTCCTTACGATGTCGGTTGGGTCTCTCACCGTATAGTGCGCGATGACTGCCTGGTCGAAGAGCGAGTGTGTATGTGCGGTAGATCTCGAAGTTGGCGACGTCATTAAAGCGTTTGCAAACGAGAGAGAGGGTGTTTAGGACTTTGTATCGTTCGTCATAGGGACCGCTTTCAACGTCCTTTTTGAGTGTAGTAAAGATGCTGAGCATGATCTCAGTGGAGAGGTCGGTGAAGAAGACCATGGTGGAGGTCGCTGCAGGTTCTGAGGGGAGGGAGGCAAGGGACTTGGGGGGATTGAAGAAACCTTTATGGCCGCGGGAGAACAAAGGACTGACACAAACGCGTGTTGACGTAACGTGGGAAGGAAACGCCGATAGTGAACAATTGCAACGCGAACGAAGAATCCGGCTTGTGTCCAAGTAGGTAATACTAACAATGACTGGCCTCTTAGAATGCGTAATGGTACAGTGGAACCAGTACTTCGACAGAGTTCACTATGTTATAAATCGAATGTGTGTCGGTATGTCAAGGGCTAAAGCGTCGAAGCTGCCAGTAGTATAGCGACCGCGTTACTGACCCTTTGTCTACAGATAGCGCCAAGCTCGATGCCCAGGACCAATGCTGCCGATAGTGTTTCGTGAAGACGGCACAAACGAAAGGAGAGAGATTGATGAGGTTGGTGTCAAGTTGGTGTTGAGGTTGAAGGCCTCGGATCCTAACAAGACCAAACATCTCGCCACTGTGGCCCTACAGTTTATTACGTCAGCCCGCAACGTTGCAATCATCACAGAATGCAAGTTCCACAGTGGTCAACTTTTCGACAGGGGCGTGTATTGCTCTCGAAAAGTAGCTGAAAAGCATAATGTACAATAGCAGTCACCGACAAAGGAAGATGATCACCACGGGCCACCTAAAGCCACCCAATCCTTCAATACAAGCCTTCGCTCTGTCCCTATTTGCCGTGTGATCTCAATCTGTCTCGACACAGGGAGATCCTCAAACGATCTGAGAAGAAGCCCATCCAAGAAGCCCTTGTGTAGAGTTTTAGAAACATATTCATTTCGCACAGCCCTGATGGGAAGCAAGATGAGTAATCAAGAGGACAATGGTGGCCGACAGCGGAATTCGACGTACCGGAAGGCTCGAGGGTTCAGAGCTGCTGTATGTTGGACGTTTCGTGTGAGCTGTCCTTGTAGGAGGTGCAATCGCTTGAAGGCCGCTTCCTCGACTGGTACCAATGCACTCAATGATCCATCCGGCGACCCTGTCATGACATGTCAACACCACATCCTGAGGCGCAATCTGGAGTGACGCTTACCACAAATAAGTTTAGCTTGCGGTATCTCCGTATCTGGGCCCTTCGTCCGCCTAGCGATGGTGAGCGAACTCCGATACTCTATTTGGCCATGGAACTCTGCATGGCAGAGAAGGCGCTGGCCATTTTTCGATTCGGGATCTGGGTGCGACAATCGTCAGCGATGTGTTCGTCGGTTGGCGATGCTAGATTTACCATGCGGATTGTAGTGATACATCCGAAGTATACCTTCCTCGTCACAAGTTACGATGGACAGCTGTTGGTTGGCGAAGAAAAAGTCTGCCGAAGTAAAGCAGACTTGCTGTGCATCTTTCGCCAGCACCGTTAACTTGTAAGGATCCTCCTGCGAACATAACTAAATGAATATCCTGAAAACCTTGTGACAGGCGATAAACATACCTGGAAAGCGACAAACCAAACACTCTTGACTGCATCCGAGATGATCAACAGGTTCTTCAAAGCGCGCAACGACGTCACGTATACCCCCACATCCAAGAATGCAACGCCGACCAACCGCTCGTCCAGATCCAACGCGCGAACAAATATCTACGCGAAGATGATCGTTAGTGCTTCACAAACACCGGGTTCATTCAAAATAATCAACGATCAGTACACACCTTTTGACCCATCGATGAAACGAGATATCCATCCATGCCGCATAAAGCAGTGACTGGACCTTTGGCGTCATCTCGACACCGCATTCGCAGCTTGAACCAACGCTTGACTCCGAAGGATGGATCAGGTACGACCTCGACGATCTCGAAGATGTAGGTCTAAGGTACGAGAAAACATGGCTTCAGAAGTGGGCATGCTATAAAAAAACAAACGATGACATACCGCTCCCTTGACTGCGAGATCCTCGCCTCGATTGATGGTTGTACCGACAGCGATGAAACTCTTCTGGCCCGAATCTGTGCTTTGAGTTTCGAGCATGACACATTCGACAGCATTGACTATTTCGTTGGATGCAAATTCATATCTGTAGGATACTCTCGTCAAGCAGGTGCTAAAGGTGAGAATAGCTAGAGGCGTACCCGTCCATTGTTAGCCAAGCATCAGGCGTAATCAGTTCCAAAGTGGAGCAATCGGTCGTGGGATATGAGATATTCGGCGCTAAAATTGGAATTAGGCGGGCAAAGATGAACAAATAAGTTCGCTGGGCATACCATCAGGCTCCCAGGTCTGATTTCCGTCCTCGTCGAAAGAGGTGAATTGCGCCTTCAAGCTCGCCGCTCCTACGATGAGACACGTGAAAGGATCAAAGACCACATTTGTATATGCTCTAGAACGTGGCATAAATCTCGAGGGCAACTCTGTATGCAGCTGTACGTCCGGCATCCACTCAAGTAAACATGGTCCCTATACCATGAGAAAAACATGCGCGAAAAGAGTTGGCATCATTTTGGCATTCTTCGTAGCTGGAAAACGTACCTCGTCAGTATACAACAAAAAGTCGCCTTTAGAGTCCCAGAGCGAACACGGCGTGAACGAATGCACGACCGCGTGCCCCGAAGAATGCACCCTGATACCTCCCTTGTCCGTCCCCAAAATCCAACATGGCCTGTCACCCGTGAAAAACACGCCCGTGAATGTCTTTTCTGGCGCAGGCGACGTAACGAACGGGATGAACAACCGCTGTATTTTCTTCAGTTCCGCGAGGACAGACTTCTCCTGGGGCTGTTCGTCCGGGTGCTGGATATCAAACGCTCTAGACAGGACTTTCACGAGCTTCACGGGGAGAATCGAGGGTCGAGAGGCAGGCTCAGGGTCGCCTGTGGGTAGCTCGAAAGACACCGCCTCGTAGATGGCTAATTGGCCTGACCGAAGCAGCACCTATCATGCATGGGAGTGAGCAGACAAGTCAACCGCATTGAACAGGTGATAACGATTGTTCTATCAGCTGAGCAGCAATCTTTACTTACAAAGAGGTGAGGACGCGGAGAAGTTTCGCCTAGAGGTGCGACTAAAATTTGGTCGATGTCTAACTCCTGAGGTTTTCGGGGTTGATCTTGAGGGAGCGATGATAGTGCTGGTGGGTCCAGTGAGTCGACGAGGAGGGGCTGGAGCGTCGCCAATGCCGTCGTCGAGAATACAAGGGTCAACTTTGGTAGAGTCCAGATCTACGAAGAAAAGTACATTGTGTTAGTTCCGAACGACCGATACGCTCAGATTCAGGTTGGATCTCGGCAGAAAGCACTGACTTCCATCACACCCTGCGGTCGAACGAGCAGTAGCCATTGAGTCTTCTGCCCCGCATTCATCACAGACTGAAGCGTGGATGTGGCGTTTTGCTTTGTCGTGTTGGACCCGTTGAGACTGCTGTTAACATGCGCCTGGAATGTGCCGGTGGTATCGGAAAAGAAACATCCGGCGATGTATCTCGAGGTCTGTGTGGTGGGCAGGACTTAATTTGGGGCCGAAAGGAGATAGATACAAGCTTAGCTCACCTTGTCTCCCATTGGTGACATGTCCTTCCGTCGAATTTTGCCTCGCTCCGTTTCGCCAATGAACAGCCCTATGGTCTCGTCCTCCCGGAGCACGAAGACGTACGGGTCACAAATACTACAATTCTTGATCTTGGCTCTATAGTTATTTCCATCCATGTCTTTGATGGGCTGCCGTTCCGAGCCGTCTGGAAGTAGTAAGGAGGTTAGGGCCACACTCGTCGAAAAACTTGTGATCGTGAGCAAAAATCACCTGGCTCAAGCACCCGAATAGCGTTGCTCAGCACGTGCAGGATCGCTGTGCCCTGGAAGAAGGGTGCGGCTCCAACCGTAGTCACACCTGGGATACGCGTGGTAATATTGAGGTCCGTCTTGGACGACCGAGTGGCGATCTGGGCACACGGGCATGGTCCAAAACAAAGCAGAAACCCTTGTAAGTCTTTTTACCCCGGAAAAGAAAACTTGATCTCGCGATCTCGTCTCCTTTCGATCGTTGATCGTTGGAGGTTTGAGACGAAGAGGGCTGGGAGAAAGGTGTGGGGCGTGGGTACGACGGCCACTCACCCGTGAGATTCCAGGACTGGGAGTTGCGTCAGTGCTGATAATGATGGTATCGTTGTCTGACCGAAGCGGGTTCTGGGGAGTCTGGTACGACACACCGTTAACCCTGACGGCTTGTCGTACGGGCAAAGACCACACGCCCCGCGCGCCACCGATAGCATGCAGTTTTCGTTTCGTGCGGATGGGAAGGTCGCGCTGCGTACGGTGACGGATTAGTGAGTCGGTCTCTGTACCGGTATTTCGCCAGAGCGAGTGTGACGTGATGTGCCTACCTGGAATAAAGTGAAGCCACCGAGCAGACCTGAGCCCGTAGCTGCGACAAGCTCTGGGACAGCTCGATCCTAAAGCCGCGGGTAGATATGAGCGACCACACGGCATGGAAATGAAAAGGCTGAGAGGCAAGGATGGGGAAAGGTAAGAGGGGAGGGGAGGGAAATCTCACCCCGTTCTTGGTCATGGAGAAGGTCATATCTGATATAGGGCCATGGGCGGGCAACGAGTCGCACAAAGATAGATGTATGACTGTGCGTTTCCTCGTGGTAGAGGTGGTTTCGACAGCATTCCCATTTGCGGTGGGCGTAGGGTCGGCCTTCGACGACCCGTACAGATCTGGCAGTCTAATAAGAAGTGGTTTTTAGATTAAGAATAGAACTAGGCTCACCGTCGTCATCGTCTATATCCATCCCATCGACAGAGTCAACCACGGCCGCGGGCGCCGTCTTCCCGTCTATTTCCTCGACGTCATCCTGTATGTCCTCTTCTACACCGGAAACTTTCAGCAAAGCAGAGGGACCAGCGGTACTCCCCACGAAAAAGTGTTCATTCGTAATCTTCCTGATAACCGACGGTGTCGTCGTCTGGGCCAGAGGCGGCGATATGGACAGCTTCGATACGACTTTCCCATCCACGAAAAATTCGACAGGATGGATGGTCCCATCCTTCAGCACGATGAACAGGGTTTTGTCGTCGACGAACGTCATTCGAGATCCCTCCAGTTCGAGACGGCCCTGGTCTCCTTGGGCAAGGGCGGTGACAGGCATGTCGCTCACGCGAGGCATCCATCCATTCACTGCGAGTGCTACACGACGAGAGGCCTGATCGATGTGTATGACAGAGTTACTGGTGAGGACGACCACGCCTCCTAATGCCGCTGGACAAGGAACGACGGAGAGGCAATCGTAAGGAAGACCTTCGACGGAAGTGATGATGGGGTAGCTTCGAGTGACGACATTGAGAGTGAATATGAACAGTCTCATTGTGTCTTTATATTCCTTCAAGCGACTAGAAAGACGGTTTCCCACAAAAGTCAGCAAATTCGAAGGCATGTAGAAAGAGGGCTTGACCGTTACCCTGTCCATGTCTGTTGAGCCTGGAATAGAACGGCGACCGTAGGATGGCTGAAGCCGGGAAGAAAGACAAAATCGACCACGTTCCGGATTCGTTCATCGACCTCCGCGGCAAGATCCAGAATGAAGCTGGGCGAGTAAGGTACATCCCTATACCCATTCATTGAGTGAGACTCGACGCAACATTAACAGATTAAGTTCACGGACTTACCTAGCTCTAGTTTGGTCTTGATCCATGACGTCGAGATCGACCTGAGTCTGGTAGAATGGCAGAATGGCGAAGGCATCCTTCGGCAGAGATAAGGCCGCGCATTGCGACAATGGGTCTGTTCGCAGCTGCGCTGTGAACATGTTGGAATCCAGAGATAGCTACACGTAATGTCGGTTGAGATCGAGAACGTTGCCGACCAGAAGCTTTGCTCACCAGTTGAGGTGCACGTTCGTAAGTGTGGATCGAGACCGTTGAGAGACTGTGAGTATCAGTCGACCACTCAAGGAGGGCAATCTACAACCTAAGCGTTAGATAGACTCTGTGATGCGACAAGCTTAGACAGACCTTTGCATCCTTGAAAGAGACCAGAAGTCTGTCCATTTCATCTTCCAACGAAGACATGATGCGCACAGTCTCCAGTCCGGTGACAGTTCCATGAAGACGATAATCTCGCACAAAGTAAAAGCGGAGAACAGTTGGGCGAGGCGCCCCATTGGATGCGGTTGACTGAAGATAACGAACAGTAGCGCAATCAGCGTCAGTTCCGACGAAGTTTTAGGTTCAGATGGTGGACAAAGTAGTTGTATTGCTCTGTGCAAAGGACATGAGTGAGCTATCCAAATCACCTTTACAGCGCCCATGTTGACGTAACCCTCCCCTTGCTCGTCCATCTCGACCTCTCCTTCAACCGGTTCCGTCCCCTTCCTCACATTACCCCGACGCTCCCTTTCATCGTCCAGGTGAATTGGCCTTAAAGTAGGGACCTCCCTGACCTCAAGTATACGAAGGAGGTTAGAACGTGCAACGACCAAGTTGAACAGAGGGAGGGCCTTCTGGCTGTCAGGTTTCGGTTTGACGGTGGATGGAGTCAACTTCAAACATGTCACGAACTCTACACCACTTGGGGATAAGATATCTTGGCGTAATGCATGCATGAGCGTCAACCTATATACCAGGGTCAGCAAGGTGAGTATAGATGTGCGGATGGGTAGAAGGGGAAATTAGACGAGGGGGTGCGTGGCGTTGTATTCGAGCATGATCCTGACTTCCATAACGCTCTGAGATGTTTCATTGCGAACCATTCTATGTCTGCGACTCTGACATTGGCCAACATAGGGCACCACTCACAAGCCATGCACGCGACTGAGCCGCCTCCGTGACAGTTGTAGATGAGACTTCATTAGAAACCTCAAAATTGCATGAGCTTATACAAGCTATGGTATGGGAGTCATGCCCTTAAGTTAACCTGGCAGACTGAAGGACGGCCTCGCGTTGTACCCATCCAAATCATCAGAGATACACAAAATCGTCGGGAACATACCTCTTATTCCAAGCCCTGAAATCAAGACGAGTTTCTGACCCTCTTACACCTCAAATCACTAGAAACAGTCGTCTCTTCCGACACAGAAATTGTGGGTTCGAATTCAACGAGTTGAGCAATGGTCGAATGTGATGATGGCGGAGGAAGGGAAGACAAGCGCAAAACACAACGCCACGCAGTGCGTGCGACATGTGATTCAAACTCAGCGCGCGCGGCCTTCAAAACTATTCGGGCACCGACGATATGGCTTGCCCTCGGAGCTCCACGTCCACGACGTTCGACGACTGCGCTATTACCCCGCCTCTGTTTGCTCACTATCCCGAAGCTCTTGGATAAGAATTTATATCTTGGAATCATCGCATATGCTTGAAAGGCATATTGGTTCGACGATCGTTAGAGGTGAGTGGCGCTCTCAGCCTTCCGGAAGTTCCGTCCCCCGATTTCTCGGTTTGCGCTTGAATTCTGGCAACAACGTCGAGTAAAGAGCCGAGGTATGTGGGTATAGCGATACTCTCCAGGAACTGTATCACAGTGACGTAGATTGCTCGACATGATTTCGCTGCTTGGTGGATCAATTGAAAGGTTCCTTGAGGGACATATGGACGAACCGTCACGAAACGTTCATCTTCCCGAGCGCCATCATATGCATGTACGCTTTGCATACCTTTGAATATATACTGATTTCCCTGTCTTTTGTACATGGAGGAGGAGATTCTAAGTCTGGAAAGCTCTGAAGCGCCTGCCACTCAGCATTGTCGTTCCTCTTCACTCGCCGATCATACTACTGCAGTCTTAGAATAGCCCACGGCATTCCAAGGAAGGCTGGCCGCCTCTACTGACTTACAACTCCGAAGCTTTTAGATCGAGTCATGCTACAAGCGGCTTTCTCGCCTTTGCTTCTTCCCCACTAGGGCGTGGGGCTCGGCCACTTGTTGCCTTACATCTGGTTGCGGTTGATGTAGCTCCTGCCTTCCAGCATGCCATGATCCACTGCCCATTCATGCCAGCCATTCGCACGCGCTCCAACGTCACATACTTTACGCACGGAAGGGTCATTCCCAACCATTCCGATCATGCCTCACCATACCTGCATGTCGAACACTATCTCGCAGGCGCATGCATCAAGACATGTCATTTCGTCAATGGCGGAGGAACCCTCCGCAAACTCATAAATACCCTTCGATTTCGTCTCTATCCTGTTGTGCTTCAGCGCCATCCACTTTTTGCACTTTTCCCTCTGCTCGTCATCGTCAACATTCTCTTGCGGCAGGTCTGCAATGGTAAGCCTACCCTCGCAACCACTCTCATCGTTCATTCTTCCGAAGCTCATTATCCCCCCTCTAGGCTTACTTCTTCGGTATCCCAAAAGGACTCTCGCGCCGTATCTTCGAGGCTCCCAAGTCTTCTTCCAACGCCTACTACGGTTCCGGAAAATTTGATCTCGGACCTGGTGACATGGACTCTCGGGAAAAGTCCATGCACGGATCTCAAGACTCTCGCGAACGGAAGAATCAATCATTTGCCATAGTTCCCAGTGCCACCCGAAACACCTTCGTCTATGAACCGTCCATCTCGTCCAAGTCAGACCTTTTCTCCCTTTCGGACCAGCCTCCGAAACGTCAGCCTGACCCGGACTCGGTTTCTGATCTATCCTTCACCATTGACCACTCGCCGGCTCTCGCCAGCAGTAGTCTAGAGACACTTGGAAGCACGCTTTCCCCTCCACCTACTGTCTTAGATGTTTCAGACAGTGGCTCTCCTACCCACGACAACCACCTCTCTGCACTTATTGAGGCCCATATGGGCGGCTCTTCGCCTATCGGCATTCCCCTTCCTGACGGTAAGTTCCTTCAGACTCTATTGTCCCGCATCTACTGATTTGATCTTCCTTTGTTCCCAGGTTCTGTATCGGATTCAGAAAGCGACAGCAGCACCGCGAATGGAGGCTCCTATCGTTCTGACTCCCCAGGCAGTCCCCGCCAAAATTCTTTCCCTCCTCACCACCATCAATCCTCCGACCCCCATCCTCCTCGACCCTCCTCTCCCATGTACTCTAACCTTCATGAACCTTCTACCTCTTACTCTCCACCACGCGAGACCGTTATGTCTACTTCCCCTACTCATTACACTGCTTCTGACTCTTCGTACAACCGAAGACCGCCCGGACTCTCATCCTCACCGCCAGGCACCAACGGTTCCTACTTTCCCTCCTCTGCCTCCAGCGTTCCTATGCCATCTCAACGCCCCCGGCGAGATTCCTTCTCCGTTTCCCCTCCTGCGTCGCGATCACCACCAGACGCAGCCTTTGTCTCTCGCCGTAACTCTGTCGATACTCGTCCGCCTCCTCCTCCTTCGCCACGGACATCTCCCCAGGACCCCCGAGCAAATCCTGTCCCAGTCTCGAATAACTCGAGTGGGAGGCCGAGGTTGATGTCAATATCGACGAGGAATGTGAGGTGGGATCATAACCTCGTTTGTCCATCGCCTGTCCCGCTCGAAGAACGAAGAAAAGGGTGGTTCAATCGCCGAGGGTACGTCTATTCCTCTCCCTCCCTTCCCGTTCCTTCCACCATCCCACGCACATCTCCTTCTCTTCGCCCTCGTATCCCCTTCGCCCCCCTGTTTTGCCTTCGCCCCCCTGTTTTGCCTTCGCCCTCTTGCTGACTTGTATCTTCCCACTCTTCTCTAGTGACCAGCTCTGGACCAACTCAGGCTCCTACAAACCACCCATGCCAGGCGAAGAATACCCCCGCGACCTACACTTCTATCCCGAAGTCGGTCAGGGATGGATGAACGAAGACGGGACCAAGATCGATATGCAGCATAGGCTAATACCAAAAGTACCACAGAAATCGGCATTGAAGAGGCCGATGGTGCCACGTCATGCGAATACTTGGTAGGTAGTGTGGATGGTTGTTTGTGGGTGGTTGGGGTGTGTCGATATCGGACTATTTTTGGCGTGTTGGTGATATGTTCGGTTGCGACGGCAGTGGTGATTTTGGCAGTTGCTCGTGCGGAGATGATGTACATATATTATCCAAGTCGACGTCGCGGCGTAGTCGAGGCTCGCCACGGGGATATATGCGTATACGATAGCAGTGGTCCACGCAGTATTAGTTCAACTTGTATATGTTTCGCTTTTCTTTTACCGCACATACATAACTTATCCTTTGTATTCTTCCCCGTCTTCGTTTCTTCTCTTTGTAGCAGTATAACTCTATTACGATATTTATCTTGGTTTAGCACGTATCGGCTTGATGTGATATAAAATCGCCCTTTTCGTATCTGTTCTATGCACGGATGATGGAGCAACTGGGCCAGTTAATTCAACTACGGTGCGCACAAATATTACAGTCCAAGGGCGAATAATAGACATAGTCGGCGCACAAAATCGGGTATTGATGTCAACTCTTTGAGGAACACAACGTTGCCTTTCCACAGTGGCGTCCCATTGGACTTGCAATGAGTTAACCTTGTGGCGTCCAATTATGGGCTCGTGGGAGTTCTCAAGTTCGCCGGGCGCCAATATTAATTGCTCTGGTCCGTCACGATTCACTGCTACAACTTCACAACCATCAAGGACTGTAACGTCTACCCATACCTCATTTCTTTTCGATGTCCTCTGAGAACAATTAAGCTTTTACTCGCAGGCTCAAGCCAGTTCTGCTTCGTTGTTCGAGATTGTCTACCGCATCCATCTTTTGACCCTCGTGACACTTACTCTTCAGTCGTGTGCTGCACACTGCTGTCTTCGCCCCGTCTTGGGTATTCTGCGTCGAAGGTTCGTACACGAACGTTCCTTTTGTCCGTAAATCTCAGTCCGGCTACTCGTGGGGAGTGCGTTCCCGGACCTTTCTCCAGTCAGCCTATGTACACTTTCTCCTCTTGATGACAAAGAAGACGCAGATAACGTACTGGCCCCTGTTCATCTATTCTGAGACGAGCTCGGTGTCAACTTCTGACACTGTCAGAAGACTATGGGCGAGCATCTGCACGGCGTGGGTATCGAAGTTCGAGGCTTGTGGGTCAACGAATATAAAGGCCTCAGGAGTCAGCGTATGGGCAGAGTGTCGAAGGTTCATCGGAATAATCATCTTCTGCAGTTCCGCATACACTCGCCGCTGCGAATATGATCGTCGATTTTGCCTTTATCTTATGTTTCCTCTTGGGGTCTGTGCTGGGAAAGATCTTCAACAGTTATGCCGAGAGTGTAGGCACTACACAGTACGACTTTGTCATCGTTGGTGCTGGAGCTGGGGGAGCTGCTATGGCGAACCGCTTGACGGAGACGAACGTTTCGGTTTTGTTGGTGGAGGCTGGCGGCGCGTGAGTCTTCTCCTGACATACTCCTTGTGGTACTGTTCATGCCGGAACTATCTATATGTCGTACAGGAATGACGGAAATATCACTCTTGATGTTCCACTCTTGTGCACTCGGCTCACGCCGCAGACTCAAGTATGTTTTCTTCAATTTTGTCATTTCTGGATCAACACGCTTACGTCGTTGTAGTGGGATTGGGGATTCAACACCACAGCTCAGGATAATATGAATGGAAGGATCTTGCCCTTTCCACGCGGTATTGGTCTGGGTGGATCCACAGCTGTCAGTGAGTATATCTGTCTGTTCGCTTGCAGGCCAGCGAATCAAGCAGTATTATTATACTCCCTACGCAGACTGTCTTGTTTATACCCGCGGAACATTTCAGAATATCGATACCTGGGCTCAGATCTCGGGAGATGAGTCTTGGGGTTGGGACGCTATGCTTCCTTACTTTATGAAGGTAATATCATACCCCTCTTTCCGTTGCTAAATGCCAGTGGTGAAATTTGTTTATCGACTCACTTATCTCATGACATACAGAGCGAAAAATTCAATTTCCCCGTAGATGGCCATAACGTTTCTGGACAGTTTGACCCAGCGTTCCATGGCTTCGACGGTTTTATCGGCGTTAGTGTTCCCGGTGCGAGTCGGGCTATCGACGGGAAGGTCATGGAGACCACGCAGGAGCTCACTGAGTTTCCATTCAGGATAGACTGGAACTCTGGTACGTTGACTGCTCACTACATCAGAAATGTAAAGAGAATCTATTGATGCGGTTCCTATAGGTGAACATCTGGGTATCGGTATGGTCTCGTCTCGCCATAATCTCGTCCCCTTTGCTGCTTGCCCAACATTCAATTGACCCGTCGTGTCTTGTTTCTAGGATGGGTCCAAGCACTGATCGATCGTGGCGTTCGTTCCAGCTCCAAAGCATATCTCACCGCGGAGGTGCTAGCTCGCTCAAATCTCGACGTTCTCCTCAACTCTCAGATCAGTCGTGTTCTGGATACGACCGGGGGTTCGAATGGTACCATGAGCTTCACCACTATCGAGTTTAGAGATAATACCAATGGTAAGTTCTCCCTTGGTATTTTTCTTCTCTAGCCCCGCGCTCACCTCCTGATCAGGGGACATGCATAACCTCACTGCCAACAAGGAAGTCATCCTCTCTGCCGGTTCTGTGAACACTCCCGTTATTCTCATGTACTCTGGCATCGGAGACTCCACCCTCCTATCTTCCCTCGATATTCCGACACTAGTCGACCTCCCTGCCGTAGGCCAGAATCTCACGGATCACGTTGGTGTCTCGTCCACATGGCGCGTGAACTCCACCTTAACCTTCGACACTGTCCTTCGGAATCAGACGCTAGAGGATGAGTTGGTGGAGCAGTGGACGCGGAATAAGACGGGAATTATGGTAGACACAAGCGAGAATCATGCTGCGTGGTTAAGAGTCCCTGAGAACTCAACGTTGTGGAGTACGTACGGCGATCCAGCGGCGGGGAACATAACAGCGCATTACGAATTTTTGTTCCAGGTAGGTGACGAACTTGGTTCGTCTCAGTCTTAGCGGCTAAGATGCTTCGTTGGGTAGAATGGACTATCCAGTGTCACCACTGATGGAAATTACTTCAATTTTCCTGTTGGCATGGTCTCCCCTGCCTCTCGTATGTCTTTCTGATCCGTTTTCTCCGCTCATTTCACTGACAGTCGTTCTACTTTGACTGCAGGTGGATCTATAACTATCAACTCCTCAGACCCCTTCTCGACCCCACTCATCAACCCTAATCTACTCTCTGAGCCTGTCGACTTAGCTTTTCTTCGCGAGGGAATCCGATCCTCCCGCCGCTTTATCGCTGCGCAAGCCTGGGATGGATACTTCCTAGAAGCCCTGAACACTGCCGAGACCGACGATGAGTTGGATGCGTACATCAGAGAGAACGGGGTCAGTTTCTTCCATCCTGTGGCGACGGCGGCGATGGGTGAGTTTGGGGTTGTCGATGTGAACTTGAAAGTCAAGGGAGTGAACGGATTGAGGATCGTCGACGGTAGTGTTATCGTGAGTGGTTTCACTTATGAATGTGGCGCATAGTACTTACTACAATCTACTGACGATGCTCCTTTTTTCTCGGTGTACCCTAGCCGAGGCTACCAGCTGCTCATACTTCTGGTCCGATTTATGCCGTCGCGGAGAGAGCGGCTGATATTGTGAAGGCCGAGTATGGATTGTGAAGCCGCTCGGCCTTTTTGAGGACATTATTTTTCTCTTTCCTTGCGATTGTCTACGAAGTTATCCATATGTCGTTCACTATCCAAACATTAGGATGATTGTCCCGAAGTGGTCTCCCAAGTGATCAGAACATCCATGTCGCCAAAGCTCGTAAGAAAGGACTTCAGCAAGTATACATCCACGAGCAGAGGGACATGTAGGGGTCACTTGCTGAACTCGACTCAATCACCGGGACAGTAAAACGAACCGCTGCTTGATCAGTACTTATCCTACACATCACTGAACCATGTCTTCGATTACTAACACCAACGAGCCCAAGTGATCTTTTCGTCCTCGGTGTGTCACATATAAACAAGTTTTGAGGCCTGCCCTGCTATGCAGCCAGACCACGGATCAGTACCGCTCTGTGAAGGTTGATACTGATGTCTCGACTTCGGCCAGCACGGGAGAGAATGAGACCAAAAGCAAATATAATAAATTAAGCATGAGACCCAAGATGAGAGTTATAAAAGGTATACAGCAATAACGACCCAAGAAGTAAAAGTACAATCTAACAATGTCCAATGTCCTGAAACAAATACCACCACGACTTCACATCAGCCTCGCAACCGTATCAATACGTCTCCGCCTCCCGCACATACACGCACAAGTATCCCCAATCGTTCAAGCCACGAACACCTCGTTCAAAATGCTGCTCAACCCGCTGTCCGGGTTCAAAATACCGAAGTGGCTTCCCTCAACCTCACGCAACTCCACATCCGGAGCCCAAGCCTCCAAATCGAAAGCCCTCGAGGCACCCTCGGCAACCTCTTGGGCCGCAACGCCATTGGAGGCACGTACGAGGACGGTGCGGGCGGCGGGCCAAGTTTGGTTAGCCAGTGCGCCCGAGCGTTCGAGCTTGAGAGTTTCCATAGAGGCACGAACACCCATGAGAACTAGAGACAAAGATGGTCAGCATCGGTAGGTAGTCAAATATAATCGTTCAAAGAACTGATCAAGGGGTCGGGACATACCATGCGCGACGTAGGCCTTGCAGAATCGGGCAACCCATTTAGGACCAGAGCCACCAGCAGTTGTCTTCTGGAAGTGGTCGGAGAACTGATGCGACACCTCTTCGGCATCATCCAAGGAACCACTGGTCGACATGTCGTTGATGACGTCCATGATCTATTCGGTATACGATATGATTAGCACATGGCATACAAAAGTAGGGGGTAGGGGAGCCAACGTACGTCTTGACGAAGCGTCCCATCGGTGATTCGTCTTTTAGTTTGCTCGACAAACTTGGGACGACGGAACAGAGTTGGTGAACCGTCCATCATGAGCAATATCTCAACAGTCTCTCCTTCCTTTTGGAGGAGCTGAGCAATCGTGAGGGCCACACAAGTACCTGAAAGCCGACGTTCTGCGTAAGCAATCGGGAATCGAAGACACAATACAAAACAGCTCACCGAATGAGAAACCACCGATCCTGTACGGCCCTTCAGGCTGGACTTCCCTGATCTTCCCCAAGTAGAACTCCGAAAGCCTCTCCAAGGTCCCTGTGATAGGTGCATCCGCCGTGTCCTGCACACCATACAATGGACAGTTGACCTTGCTCGCCATCTTCTGCATGACAAGAACACCACCGCCAGCGCCATGAACGACGAAGAGAGGACGCCCAGTGGTGACAGAGTTGAGACGAATGACGGTCTTGTCCATATCGGCTTCGAGAGTAGATGCTGAAGCGTCAGTGGATGACGGGCCGGAGGAGGATTGGGCGGTGGAGAGGGAGGCGGCTTGGCGCTGTTCGTCTTGCATAGCATGGAGCTTTGCGACTGAACAAAGTGGATCAGAATCGCGGCACAGTTGTTGAGGGGTGATGGGAGTGCTTACCGGTCATATGACTGCTCAACAACTGCAACTGTGTCGCCGTAATGTCAAAGTACTGCTTCAAGATACCACTGAGCCTGACGGAAGTAAGCGAATCAAGACCGTAGCTGGATAGCGGAATGTTCTCCTCCACATCCTCGACAGAAAGCGAGAGTACCATCGCACAAGCAGCCTGGATAGTCTGCTCGGTGGAAGCATTGGCGGCAGCGGCATCGGCTGTCTCCTTGACGAGAAGATGGCGAAGCGAGGACAAATGGTACTCCGGAACACCAACTGTGATAATGTGAGACGGATATGTGAGTATTCGAGAGAAAACAAATGAGAGTGGGACGTACGCTCGACGACCTTCTTCCAGTTCATGGGAGGGATGTACACGGGATTTGCGGCTGGAGTGTTCAAGGTCCAGATAGCATCGACACAGTGCTCGGCGAGTCGGATACCGGACATTCCCAGCGTCTTGTACTAGATGAGTTGTCTCAGATGCCGTGCGAAGATTGGACACTACTACGTTGCACATACCTTGTCTAAAGCAGCATTGCGTGCGTTGCCCGCGGGCATGCTCCGTACGAAGACACCACCGTCCGTCTACCATGGTTTGGTCAGCATATTGCGCGAGACAGTAAAAGGTGAAGGAATGCTCACGATGGGAGGCACGGTGACAGAGACAGTGTTGGATAGATGAGCACCAATCGACTCCATTTCTGTCTGAGCAGCAGAATAGTTCGCTTGACCTGAAGAGTGATATCATGAGAAAGGTGCGACAGCACAGGAATCGTCTAAGACATACCTGGAGATCCGCTGACCGTAGCCATCGAACTCGTCAAAACCAAGAAGTCCAGGTCCTTGGGGTTGACGGCCTCGAGCAAGACATGAAGACCCTTGACCTTGACATCATAGACTAGAAAGGGAGCATCAGAACGAGTGCTATGAGATGATACCGGAGCGTGAACTTACCAGTCTTCCAATCCTCCTCGGTTGTCAAGTTGGTGAACAGCTGGTCGTTGAGGCGAACCGCAACGTAGAAAACACCAGCAATACGACGAGGAGAGTTGGCGAACAGTGCCTTCGTCTTATCGGCGTCAAGACAGTCGACCGCCTCGAGGTCGATGGTGACGCCAGGAGTCTCGCTTAGGTAGTTGAGAATCTTCTTTTCGCGCATGAGACGACCGGCTGTGAATGACTGCATCCCAAAAATGTGAGTACGCGACGATAATTGATGCCTTGACGGAGCACATACGTTAGCACCGGAGCGAGAAGTCAACACGACGTGACGAGCGCCATTTTCCACCAAGCACCGAGCAATGCTCGCTCCCAAACCACCGATACCCCCGATAATGATATAAGAGGCGCGAGGATCGAATGCTGAGGTGCCGCGAATAACACCACCCCTTGTGATAGACAGCTTGGGGTCGACGTTGCGCAGATCCAACAACACCGCACGGTCATGAGTCGTACGCTCAGAGGCCTTCTCGTGTGCGGCCGCGAGATCCTGAAGCTCGTACGTGTCGACCGCAGGCGCGATCCCCGAAGAGAAGACTTCCAGAGCGGACTGGACCATCTCCTCGTCCTCAAGCAAGCTGGCGTAATCGACCGAAACATATTTCTGACCGCGGCGAAGCTGGCGAGGAAGATCACAGCCAACTTGGACGAGTGTACCCCTGCTAGAGAGAATCTGGACGGACTCCTTCGCGACTTTAGCCTCGGTATCGAAATTGAACACAACATCGACGCCCTTCGAAGCCCACTCGCGAGCGCGGAACGACCAGATATCGCACTCGTTGGAAGAGTAGACTTGAGCATCGATGCAAGCAAGAGATGGGTCTGTCGCGGTGACCATGACATCGAGGGATTTGGATTTGAGGTATGCGTAGGTGGCGATTGCGGCGGGCGAAGAGAGGCCGGCATGGATGAGGACACGAGGAGCTTTGACGGCAGCAGAAAAAATAGTCTTGGAGACTATGGACGAGATGAAGGCAAGACGGCCGACAACAGAGGCGGCTGTGGAGGATTGTAGGTCCTCTGGGAGCTCGGAGACGAGGGAACGCTTGCAGACGACGACGCTTCCTGGCTTCGAAGGTGCCACACCAAATACTCTACAGAAAAGATAAATCAGTATCTCGAGCAATGATAACCGTTCCATCAAAGACGTACCGCTTCCCTACGAGGCCTTCTCCGACAACGGAGGCCCCCGCGGCACTGACGATGCCCGAGAATTCGGCAAAGCCCGGGAACGAAGGTGAAAGGTTGAAGAACGAGACAGTAACTTCCACATCATCCTCGCCAATATCCGCCGGGAAAGCACGCCAGACCCTGGTGCTATCGAACTCCACGGGTTGGTCGCCACGTAGCTCGACTGTCGGAGGTTCGAGCGAGGTGACCACACGAGGAACGCGCATTTCGCCCTTCTCGTCGACCATGACCTCCGCATCAACCCACTTCAACGACATCAGCCTTCCATACACGAAGGCCTCCTGTTGCGAGTGGCTCCAGGACGGATGGAAAAGGACCATGTTCAACTTCCAGAGACTGAACTCGTGGCGGATGGAGCGGACGATACCGATGAGGGTCGTGTTGACGTCTTCGGTCTCGGTATAGAACCAGAACACGTAGGGCTTTGTCGAGTCGAGGCCAGAAAGGAAGTGAACAAGTTCGACTTCGCCACCGGCATCGAAACGGCGAACGACGGTGAAGTCTTCGGCTAGCGCTCCATTGATGAATGACGAAGCGTCGTCGGCCTCTGTCTTCGCAGGCAGCGAGAAAAGTTTCCCGTCCATGGTCCTCTTTTGGGCCAAGGCGTCCATGAACTCCACGGGACCATCGATCGCGACGACGGGGACAGCCGATTCCTCGTTGAATGGAGTGACGAGCTCAGAGGATGGGGAGGCAGAACCGACGGAGGACGTGAGAGCAGGAGTGCGCGAAGACGGCGAAGATTGCTGGGGTTCAGGAGCGAGTGCTCCTTGGGAGATGTAGGCCATATGTGATATGGCCGATCCGGACGATGTGATGAGGAGGGTGTCGGTGTATCCAGCTGCGCTCAGCGCAGTCTTCCATTCAGCAGGAGAAAGAGAGCAGTGAGTCGATCCTGGACGGGCTTCGAGGACGCCCATCCATTCGGCAAATGAACCGAAGATGTAGTCCATCCCTATGAGCATGAGGAATTATGAGTGATGAGGTAACGTGTTGAGAAGAGCGCAGGGAGCAACTTACAGATGGTACCGACCACACCATTCGAGAAGGAGCTTCCATCCAACTCGATAATCGCGAGATGGCCCCCAGGAAGTAAGAGATCATGAAGAGTGCTGAGGGTGCTGGAGATACTCGAGGTAGCGTGGAGAACGTCGAATGCGACAACGATGTCGAAGCTGGCAGGGTCGAGGTTCTGCTGCTCGATGGGGATGGTAAGATCGAACGCCATCGGAGTCATCGTGAGCCAGGGGGACTTGGCGGTCGATTCCTGAGCCAGAGAGATGGAGATGTCGGTGCTGACGTAGTCGACGTAGCAGACCTTATCGAGCCCAGCGTCGAGCATAGCCTGACCGAGAAGCGCGGTGAAGCGGCCAGTACCGGCTCCAACTTCGAGAACACGAACAACGCGCTTGCCAGCGGATACAGCGCTCTTGACGAGGTCGATGAACGAGCTGACGGTCTTGTCGAAAACGGGGCCAACGAAGGGAGGATGCTCGTAGATCTTGCTCATGATGTCGTCGCGGAACAGGAGCTCAACAGCCGCGGTAGAGGAGACCATAATATCTATAGACATACGGTGAGAAATGTCACTACGAGAGTCATATGCAGCAAACATACCTTTCTGTCCGCCACCAACACGCTCAGTCAACTCGAATAGGCTGCTGTATTTCTCCCTCATAGCAGGAGAAATATCCACGTCGGAAATAGCAGATGCGCCGAATTTCTTCGTCTGCTCTTGAGCCCATGCGAGATAGCGTTTACGATCAGGGAGCTCCGAGGTAAAGTCTGCAGGGAGTGATCTGAGGAAAAAGAAGTTATATGAGGTTGTGGTTTTAATAAATTAGATACGTACTTCAACGTTTCGCTGGTGTACTTCAAGGCAAGAAGGTCAAGCTTATGCAGGACGTCCTCCGTCTCTGAACCTGCCGCAGGCCCGTCTACGACTACCGCGCCCTCCAACTCGGTAGACGGCAAGGCACGAGGCTGCCAGTACATGTTGTAGCGCTCAGTTGGCCATTGGTTATCCTGGACGACCAAGGTGAAGTGAAGACCTATAATGGGATAGTAAGGACAAGGAGCTGTTGAAAGACGAAGCTGGAGTATTTACCCTCAAACGTGAACAGGACCGTGCCGTCTTCGGCCAAGATGTAGATATCGAGGGTCCAATGGGAGTTCGACCAGCTCTGGAGGATAGAGTATGTCTTGAAGAGTTCTGGGAGAACGAGGGGCGCCGTGCTACCATCGTTACGGTATGCGCGACGCAGCGAGTGAGGGAGCTATCAGGTATCCGAGGATAATCAGCAAGTCTTAAACGACTTCAAGATTTGTGGTCACTTACCAAGAATGCACGGTCCTTGCCAGCGACATTGATTTTGTCGCAAAGCTATGGTGAAGAGGTCAGAGTTGCACTGATATTTGTGCCAAGAGCGCGCGAACATACCAGGTTGTAAGCAATAGCAGACTAAGGAAGATGAGAAACGTGAGCGATCTAGTGAAGGAGAGTGAGCGTGATGACATACCTGGAAGGTAGCGTCCATCAGAGCAGGATGGAAATGGTAGTCTGTTTCGTTGAGACCATCGACGTGACCACGCATCCAGCAGATTGCTTCCGTTTCGTTCAAAGTCGCCTTCTCGACACGCATGAACCTACACCATTAAACGATAAGTAATGATATAGAAACGCAAAGATAAAAACGCACTCAGGCCCAAATTGCGCAATGCCCTCCAAGTCAGCGTACAATTCTTCCTTCTCGTGCGATTGGAAACACCTCGCCAGCACCGCCTCCACGTCGACCTTCTCAAGTGCACCGGTCGAAATCTCCGGCTTCCCATACCCGAGCTTGCCATAAGCGTGAAGGGTGTCGAACTCGGGGGCAACCCTCGTCCACTCGAGGTCTCCTTGCATGGTGAGGAGTGACGAGGACGACTTGACCCACCACGAGTTGTCGTCCCTGGCGACTTCGAGAGTACCTGGCGGGGAAGATTCGTCGAGGGTGTATGCGGCCTCAAAGCGACAATCCCAGACTTGCGTGACGCCGGGGAACTCGAGAGCCATCTCGATATAGGCAGCGGCGGGGATGATATTCTGAGAGATAAATCAGAAGATAAGTATGAGCAGGGTTGTATCATATGCAAGTCATACGGAAACGTACGGCGTGGTCGATGATGTGGTGCCCGATCCACGGCTCGGGAAGGTTCGGGCTGATGCGAAGACGAGACGAGTTGAGGGGTCGTTCCGCAGGGAGAAGACGCTTGAGATAAGACGCCTCTCTGGCAGCGAATGGCCAGAACTTCATCTGGAAAGGGTACTGAGGCCCCTCGAAAGTCGTGGCTGGGCTTCCGGATAGGATGTTGAAGTTGATCTTTGGTGTGCATATTACAATTTAGAATTCAATCGAAAACAACAGTGTGGAGCGATACTGACTGAGTTGACTCCGCAAACTAGCAGACGACCGAGCGCTTGGAGAAGTGTATGCACCTCGGTGGGCGGCTTAGCGCCCGGCTTGAGGTGACGAGCAGAAGGAGGGCGTTGACTACCTGCCAACGAGTCGAACGCACCCATTTGTTTGATGTACTGTTCGAAGATATGAGTACATCTGCTCGTCATGAAAGAAGGCGGAACCGCGATAGACATACCTGAGACAAAACGGGATGAGGAGCAATCTCCACGAAGGTCGCCTCCTCGCCGAACTTCTCAACAATCTTCGGAATGGCAGTGGAGAACAAGACGGGCTTGCGAAGATTGTTCCACAGGTAGTCGATCGAGTATTCTTGGGAAACAAACTCCCCAGTAACAGTCGACATCGTCAATGTAGTCGGAACGAATGAGCCGCCCTCGTACTGCTTGAAGATCTCCACCAACTCTGCACGGTATACCTCCTCGCAAGGATCGACGTAGGGTGAGTGGACGGCTGTGCTGACACGAAGCTTCCTAGCCATGACTCCGTCAACCCAGGTTTCGATGTGACTGGTGAGGATGTCGACGAGCTTCTCGGAACCAGAGACACCGATGTCGGTAGGACTGTTGAAGGCAGCGAGGTAGAGCTTCTTCGATTCCTCCTCGTCGAGGTCGGCGAGAGAAGAAGCGGCATCGACGTAGTCCTTCACGGCGGCGGCATCACAGCCTGAGACGGCGACCATGGCGCCACCAATATTGTCGACCTTGGCGAGAGCCCGACCACGAGCGATGGCGATCTTAACGACCATCTGTAAAACGAAAATAGCATGAGTATCTCAGTCTCAGACCTGATTCAATAAACGACCAAAACACCAGACTTACGTCACGAGGCATAGCACCAGAGGCATATAGAACTGCAGTCTCTCCAATGGAGTGACCAACGACCGCATCCGGACGAAGACCGAGGGATGTAAGAAGGTCGAAGAGTGCGACTTGGAAGAAAGTGATAGCGACAGAGATGACGTCTGCGGGCCAAGTGAGCTTCAGGTTCTTGAGGGGCGAGTCCTTCGGTGCATCCTTCACGAACAATCCCGTCTCCGCCAAGAACGACTTGCCCGTATACTCCTCGTGAACCTTGTCGCAAGCGTAGATAGACTCGCGGAAGGCAGAGAACGTCGACATCAGGTCTCTGCCCTGTTGCCAGTGCTGAGGCCCTTGACCGGAGAAGCAGTAAATGAGAGGGTTAGGGCGTTTACCGACCATAGTGGGGTCGGGGAATGTGGCGGTGGCGAAAGAATCGGCGACGGCGTAGGTCCTCCAGGGCATCTGACGAGCGCGACCCCCGAGGTGAGCGCTGAGAGCGAGGGGGTCCATGGAGGAGTATCCGTCCTTGTAACTCTGTACGAGGGTGTTGCATGCCTTAGGCGAGAGGGCACCTATGTCATGTCTACTTCAGCTGACAGCTCCAGGGGTAGGTAGTCGCAGCACAACGTACCAAGGGCAAACAAGAAAGGCCCGTCCTTGAGCATCTCGGTGTCTGAAAGAGCAGGGCGAGCTTCGTGGCCTCGAAGGACAGTATGTCCACAAGAACCTGTCACGGAGATGAGTTAGTGAATAGGATAGATGCAATCAGGAAAGTTGTACTAACCTCCGAAACCGAAACTGGAGATCGATGCGATGAGGCCTTGTTCCTTGTCGTAAGGAACGAAGTCCTCGACCTCGACCGGAACGCGCAGGTTATACCCCTCAAAGTTGATCTTCTTCGAAGGCGTCTTGAAGTAGCCGTTCGGAAGAATTTGCTTACGGTCCAACATCATGACGACCTATCATATCGACGTATCATCAGCTTACTTCCCCAATATCCATACAGATAAGATATGACCGTACCTTGACCAAGGAGCTCATGTATGCACTACGAAAGAATACGGTTAATCAGCTTGGGGCTATAATGACAATCAAACGATGAATCACAAACCCCATCTCTCCATGTCCCACATTACTCTTCACCGAGCCAATCAAAATCTCCCTACCCTCCCTCCCCTCCGCAAACAACGCTCCCGCAGCATTGGCTTCGAATTGATCGCCCACAACCGTGCCCGTCCCATGCAACTCCACGAAATCTGCCTGGTTCGGCTTGAGGCCGGCGTCGCGGTAAGCGTTCTTGATAGCCTGAGACTGAGCTTCGGGGCTCGGGGTAGTGAGGGAGCCCATGAGAGAACCGCAAGAGGTAAGGGAAGAGCCGACGATGGTGGAGTGGATGTAGTCCATATCGCGCACGGCGATATCGTGACGCTTGATGACCACAGCACCAGCTGAAAGAAAGCCATGTAAACAGTGTTAGAGCAACCTATCATCCAGCAACAAGTTGACGGGATCTGCACTGACCAACATCACCACGAGCGTACCCATTCGCGCCATCATCGAACGACTTGGAGATACCGTCGGGACTCAGGACGCCCAGTTGACTAAAGGAGGAAGTCTCTAATGGCGTCATGATGTAATTGATGCCCGCGACGACCGCCTGGTCACACTCGCCGTTCCGGATGGCTTGAACGGCAAGATGCATGGCGGTCAAGCTGGAAGAGCAGGCAGTATCGACGGGCAGGGAAGGACCAAGAAGGTCGAAGACGTAGTTGATGCGGTTGGCAGTGATGGCGAGGGAAGTACCGGTCATATAGTACGCTGCGAAGAGGATAAATGGATGAGAACGCTGGTGGAAAGGCAGATGAGTGGAACAGAAATACCTCCAGCTTGCGTAATGTCCATCTCGAAAGGTGCGCCTCCACCGGCTACCAGCAATATCGATATCAGATGTATACTACGGTCACGAAGAAGCGTAGGTACATACCACACCCGACATAGACGCCAGTACGTGAGGCACGATAATCGATGCCGCTCCGTTGGAGGGCATTGAACGCTTGGTGAAGCCTGAAGACATGACATTAAGAGATGCATACGATGGTGAGAGAATCGAAACTCACGAGACGAGCTGAGTGATTGCGACTTGAGCACCTTCCGCAGGAGTGATGCCGAACTCCTGAAGATCGCCGTAAGAGAACTCCGGAATGAACCCGCCTTTAGTCTGTTGTGAATGGAAGATGTAATGTTAGCGTCATGGATGTCGACGAAGTGTCAAGACCTGGCATAGAACGTACGGTGCAAATTTTTCCTGGAGCGGTACCATGGTACGCCTCGGCGTTCCAGCGGTCAGCAGGGACGGTGATGATACCAGAGCCACGACTCTTCAGAAACTCGTAGAAGGCCTCCGTGTCCAAGCCACGAGCTTCACCTCCGGGGGCAGAGATGGAAAGACCTGGCAGAAGGACAATGAAGTCAGAACACTGGGGAGTCTCGGATGGATAAAGGGATATGCTCACCGACGACGGCGATAGCGTGAGGGTCTGGGTTGGAGTAGCTGGGGGCTGACTTGGATGTCATATTTCGCGGTGGATATGAGAGTCTAGGAGGAAGTGGAACCGGAGCGAAGAGGAGCGGTCTGAGTGGTTGAGCACAAGAGACAGACTTGGAGAGAATGAGGGTGAGTGTTATCGAGGACGGGAAGGTGAAATCGTTATATACGCCCGCTCGATTGGATAGTACATTGGGCGCTGAGTGGAAATGTAAAATTATCAATATTTTGGCAGCTCGTGGCGAACATGATGGCCGTGTTTGGTCGCAAGAACAATCGAGAGTGAAAACGAATAATGATCTCAAACCGTTTTGCCGTATTCAAAGAATGATGGTGATTGTCGTTGTTCCTGGAAGCATCAATGAGGTTCCGGCAGCGACGGATGTCTTGATCGAAGAGGACCACAACGATCGCACCGTAGCTACAGTCGAGACCTCAGTGAGTGGAGTATTTTCAAAGGGCACCATTTGCCGCAGTCTGACGAGCTTATCCACAAAAATCCGCGAAGCGCGATCGAAAAGCCATCAGCGCTCTATTCACAACATTTTGTTCCTGCAACCAAGTCCCTGCCAATGCTGTAGTGCACATGAGCACCGTCTTACACCCGACGGTGATATGTGCATATGGTCCATACGCGAGCAGCTCAGGTTCTGCACCATAACTCGAAAACAGTACATCGAGAATGGTTAACTTTGGACGAACCGCGATTTCTCCCGGGCTGTCTTCGGGCTGCTGTCTCCCAAACTAACGGAAAATCAGACCTTTGAGACTAGGAATCAAAGGATTCCTGATTGCGGATTGGACTAGATGGCAGATGAACGTGTATGCCAATTGCAGGCCTCCACAGCCCCCATTATAGACGCAATCAGGACGGAGGTGCGCATGCGCCGTTCACCAGTTCTGCAATGTATCATAGGGTATCTTTGAAATGAGATTTCGACGAGATCCCATCAAGTTCAAGGGCGACTGAAAGGAGGACTGGAAGGATTCACATCAGCCTGCATCGACTGCATCTGCGCTGCGATCAGGCGACATATTGACATAGAAGCAATTTAGAGACAGCTTCCAACCAGTTGTCTCAACTTGACTTTTCGGATCAATACTGAGTGGAGTACGTACAGATCATCGCCTCGAGGATGTGCCCGTAGACCTGAGCTACTGATGACGAGTTGCTGTGATGAAAGTTCTTCGCCTTTGGGCATCGAGGACGATGCATGAGGCCAGAATACGAGCGTATAACATTTGAGGAAAGAAATTCGAGAGTTACTATGCTACAACCGGCCAGGTTCAAGGGACAGAGTTGTGTTCGCAAACGAGGGCGGACGCCGATGACGGCGAACAAAAAATGAGGTTATGCCCAATACGGCATACATGTACGCATCAATTCCCACGCTGGTATGTTCGGAACTGACCAGACGTTCCAGTCCGACTTCCTTCCGCCAAGCTCTGCGCACAATTATTATCGCGTTAACATTCCCCCAAAGCGATCATCGGGACCATAACTTACCCAAAGATTCCAGCATCATTTTGCGACATTTGGATTGGTCTGATTGATCTCTCAGGCAGTACAGTATGCGGCCTTGAGGTCTAGACAAGGTACGAACGCAATGGCTATGGACCTCCTAGGCGACAGAGTAAATGGAATCTGTGTACGTGTAGAAGTTCAAGTGAAGAGTCGTCACGAACACGAAAATACTGTCTCATGCTTCCTCGTATCACCCCCCGTATCTCCTCAGTCACTCGACGAACGATGAGTTCTTGTGCAGCTGGCTTTGAGAATGCATCTGAACAGCGTACACCCATCGACCTTCAGATTCACGGAGAAATTCCTTCATGGCTGAGTGGTGTTCTTTATCGAACGGGTAGGAGACTTTGACCCTCTCTGGTTCACTCTGTCTTCACGGTCACTAATTAAAGCTTCTCTCCATCACATCTGCAGGTCCTGGTGTTACTCGCATCCCGACTGCCTCAGATCCATCCAAGACGGTCGATATCAACCACTGGTTCGATGGTCTTGCTCTACACCATCGCTTTGAGATCTTCCCCGGCGGTCAACGCGTCTCATACCGCTCTCGAAAAGGCTCGGAGGATCTTGAGCGAGAGATCTCCGAAACTGGAAGCTACCCTGGTTTCTCGTTCGGACAGCAGGCGGACCCATGCGAGAGCATCTTCCGCAAGTTCTTCACCGTATTCAAGACGCTTCGCGGTGGAGCAACGGAGATGACCCCGGCAGGTATCAACGCCTCTGTGACCATGACGCCTAACATGCCTGGGTGGGAACACCACACTTCTCTTCCCGCTCCTTCCCCCTCTTCCTCTGGCCCTCGCTATCTCGTCGCGAAGACCGATGCAGATATTCTCCAGCTCCTCGATCCCACCACTCTCGAACCACTCGCCGCGTCGCGCTACCAGGATCTTAATCCAGCACTCGACGGACAACTCTCTGCGGCGCATTCCTGCCGCGATCACTCTACCGGAGACTTCTATAATTACTCGTGCAAACTCGGAGGGCGGTTCCCAACATACAAGATCTTCCGGATTGGCGGGAAGGATGGAAAGGTGGACGTTTTAGCCGAAGTCAAGGACGCGCCTGCTTCGTACATCCATTCCTTCGCGATGACGGACCGCTTCGTTATCTTGTGCGTTTGGCAGGCCCACATAACTCAGTACGTTCTTCTCTTTTTGCTTAGTTCGACGAACCGTTTACTGACGTGTTCTATTTTGCTGCAGGTATGGAATGTCCATCATCTGGAACAAGAACGTAGCCGAGTCCATCGATCAGAAATGGAATCCAAAGGCGGATACCCTTTTCTATGTCGTTGACCGCCACAATGGTGGCGTTGTGGCGAAGTACAAGGTTTGTCTCCTTCATCGCAAAGCTGAAACTGCCCTAGCTATCCTAACGCCGCTTTCGTTCCTCTAGACTCCGCCCTTCTTCTGTTTCCACCACCTCAACGCCTTTGACGACCCCTCCACCGGCGATATTGTCATCGACATGTCCGTCTACCCGGACAACTCCGTCATCAACCTCCTCGCCCTCGACAAACTCCGCAACCTGAACAACGATAACCACATGCTCATGGGTCGTGCTCGTCGTTTCCGTCTTTCATCCCCCACCACTCCTTCTACTGCTCCTACCGCCCGTGACGCCACCATTGACTTCACGCTCCCCCAATCTTCGAGTATCGAGCTCCCCACTGTCGCTCCTTCCGTCTACCACAAACCTTACCGCTACGTCTACGGCATGAACAAACTCGATCCGAAGCACCACCATACCTTCGCCGACGGTCTCATCAAGCTCGACATGTCCGCCTCCGCGGCCGATTCCCCCGTTGCGAAGACGTGGCGCAAGGAGAATCATACTCCCTCTGAGCCGATTTTCGTTCCGAGACCGGGAGCGGCGGAGGAGGATGACGGGGTGCTGTTGAGTGTGGTGTTGGATGAGGTGAAAGGGAAGAGTAGTATGGTCGTTGTGGATGCGAAAGAGATGAAGGAGGTGGGGAGGGCGGAGATGGAGGGGGTCTTCCCGGTTGGGTTCCATGGTGTGTTCAGTGCGAATGAGAAGAAGGCTCAGTTGTAGAAGGGGGAGCTTATGGACAACGATCGTTTCTCTGACTTTATTGGTTTACTACAACGTATCTTACAAACTACGAACGATTATGTTACACGTATTCTACACCAAGCAATCACATTTTCTAATCGAGACCGCGGAAAGGAGCATCCTCGTCAATTCCGGCCGTTCATGATACACCATGTACGCCCTGTCGTACCTTGGCGAAGAACGAGCTTTCAGGCACTTAGGGCCTCTAGGGTCCTCTCTATCCGTCAGGGGTCTCAGTACCACGTTCGTCTCAACACGAACTCTTCTAGCGCCTCGTACATTCCACGTCCCCTGATCGAAATATAGTCCTCGACGAAAGAATTTAAGATCTGGGTCGCAGAATAGATTCGTACAGTGCTCATGAACGAAATAGGTAGTAATAAGATTGCTAGTGTACCGTCGCTACAAATGTTCGTAAAGGTCGTACCAGGAGTCTCTATCAGACGAAAGTAGATGATCACAGAGTCCTCGATGACTCTGTCGCCGTAGTCTCAGGTGCTACAACACCCTCGACAGGTGGTTCCTTCCTCGTACTATACCCACTATCCCTCCCGCTCGATAGCCTCGAGGTATCCGGCCCACCCTCACCCTCGATAGGACCCTTCTCCAAATCAACCCTTGCCGCCTCAGGCTGCACACCCAACTCCAGGTCCGTACCAGCTACCAGCTCTGCGTTGGGTTTCCTCCCCCTCTCCTCAATCTCTTTCGGTAAGATATGGATCAGCCCCCAAGTCGCCAACGCACCCACCGCTAACCACGCAGCCGCCTCCACGAAAACCTTCGAGAATCCATCGCTATACGCCTCCTGCACATAAAGTTTCGTGCTATCATCCAACTGCCCACTACTCAACACAGTCGCCGGACTAGCCGTGATCGCGCTCCTCAACTCCTCAGATATCCCAGCGAGTTCGAGCTTGGAGTCTACGCGACTGTTGAGGACGGCTGTGGATATGGCGATAGCGATGAGAGCTCCGAGTTGACGTGCGAAGGTTTGGAACCCTGTCGCGGATGCGAGGTCGGGACGATCCGTGGAGAACTGGACGATCATGGTCGAGACGGTGATCGTCACTCCGACCGAAATGCCAACGATGACTTCGAAGCCGTATTGCTGCGAGAAGTTCGTGTCCGCCTTCAAGATCGATAATAGCCCTGCGCCGATTGGCCCCAAAGCCGACGCGAACCACATCAACGGACGGTAACTCTTCGTGAGTACGACGGCAGCTCCCGCAAATGGAGATAGGGTTCCGATGAGGACAAGTTGTGGGAGCATTCGGACACCGGAGGTGATAGCTGAGAGGAGATTGACGACTTCCATGCGTTGGGGGAGGAAGATCGTGAGGGTATAGAAGCCGGCGCCGAGGCAGAGGGTGAAAATAATGATAAAGATGAAGTTGCGTTGACGGAAGAGGCGGAGAGGGACGAGGGGTTCGGGATGTAGGGATTCGACGTAGAGGAAGGCGGGGAAGATGCAGGCGGATATGATGAGAGGGGCCAAGACGGTTGCGGACACCCAGGGAAATTCAACGCCACCAACTTGGAGCTGTGATTATAGATGAGCGGTCGCGCTGCCGGATGATTCAAAACAGGGAAAAAAAGCTTACAGAAAAGGCGAGAAGGACGCTGAACGCCAACATGAGGAAGCTTCCTACCCAATCGACGCGCCGTGCAACTGTGCTCCAGGTAAGAGAATCACGATGGGGGTCGCTGAGCCCATAAGCGAGGAGTGCGGTCCCAACCGCTCCAATAGGTAGGTTGACGAAGAAAATCCAACCTGATTGAGAGGGAAGTAAGACGATGGGTTTTGAAGAGCATCAACAAGATAACTGACCCCAGTGAATATTCGAAACGATGGCCCCTCCGACCAGAGGACCAGCAACGCTACTTGAAGCAAAGACAACACCGATGATCGGTGTGTACTTCGATATCTCAGCCTGTGAAGCACAAGCTGTCAATACACGAGCTCAGAATTTCCAGTCTGAGAGAACAAACGTACCCGTGGGACCATGGTAGATATTGTGACGATGACCGCAGAGTAGATGGCGGAACCACCTATGCCTTGAATCGCACGGAACACGATGAGCTGTATCATAGTCTTCGCGCCGCCACATGCGCCAGACCACAACTGAAAGGCGTCAAGAAATGGTCAATCGAAGAAACAAGTAGAGAATACGTAGTACACACCATAAAGAATAGAGACGAAAACACTAGTACGGGCCTTCGACCCAAGATGTCCGTGAATTTCGAAACGATGGGAAGAAACGCCGTGTATGTGATGAGGTAGGCCGTGACGATCCAACTAGCCTTCGTATAATCGTTGAAGTCCGAGCCAATTACTGGTAGAGCGACGGAGACGATTGTAGAGTCGAGTGCAGAGATGAAGAGGACGAGACCAAGCCCAATGAGAACGACAGTTCGTTTGTGGCCATGAATAAAGTAGTCCTCTTCGTTAAACATCGTCGAAGTCGCCGGAGCCGGAGTCTGGGTCGAAGGTCCATCCTGCGAGACCTTTACGTCTGTCGTGGTGGCCATAGCTGAAGCCATGAGATACGAAAAATCCGCAGAGGGATGTTGGAGTGATGGTGGGATATCGCCAAAGCACTCTTAAATTCAACGACGAGCGTCCAAGGCCGTACGTGCGTCTACTCTTCGTCAAAAACTAAGAACAAGGGCGTGGAGGGACAAAAAGTGAAAATGATGCGTGGACAAGGCATAGTTTCATATATATTGATGCTTCGGTGCAGTGTGTTGCTCAGTGTCCAGGCGAAGTGTCGCCCCCACCAGACTAAGGCAACACCCGGCCGCGGCCGGGTCGGTAACACATTTGTCCTCTCAAACTCCCTCTGAATCGGGCTGTGGCGCACGATGGCCTCTGCTCGCGACTGCTCTGGTCCGCAAACCACTTCAGCATCAACTGAGCAATGATGGGATCGTAAACTTCAACTGACGGATAGGGTGAGGTGAGAGCCTATTTATTGCAGCATGCTGCCGCACTAGTACTGCCTGGGGCAGTGATTGGTTTGCGTTAAACAATCAGCCAATTAGCGGTTCTAATCAAACGATCTGAAATACTTCACCAGGGGAAAGATCCCCATCAAGCTGCGAGCAGAGAAATCTTCGTGCTAGTTCGCGAGGAACATCTGAACAGTGGAACAGATATTTCTCTGATCAAAATGGCCTGAATGTTACGATCACGGTTGAAATCGTTTATATGGCTGATACGAGGGGCTGATGAATAAAATGAATACTTTGATCGTACCTCAGGACGGCAACGCGTAGAGGGTGCTAGCCAGAGTGCAGAACATGCATGAAGCGAACGTGTCACCCGAGTGGTCCATATTTGCGCAAGTTTGGCTTCACCGTCTCGGCCCGCAAGTATTCCCTGACAGCAAAGTGAAAGTTACAGGGCACACATGTGGGGCCTTCCCCAGAGTGTTCACCAGCACCTAGGGACCACCAAAATCTACGCACTTCTGGAAAAACCATCCGACGAAGGCAAACCAAACGTTATCCATCATGAATCCATAATCATTACATTTCACATAGATGCATAAGTATACGCCGCCGTACATACAATGCAAACTTCCACATAGCGCTCCTTTCCTCACTTCCGAGTGTAGTGCTCTAGTAAAGTAGTTGTGTACCGGTATACAAAGGGATTCCCGCGGCCCAGCTGGCCAAAGACAGAAGATTATATATGTAAAGATACAGCCACCTCTAACAATAAGTCAAGTCGCTTCAGCCGAGGCGTTTTGGTTTTGCGTTTAGGATGGTGATGAGTGGGGGGATAAGACGATGGAGGGGATATGTGTGAGGCGGAAGGAGGGTGAGGCGTCTACCACCATTCGCCCTGGGCCTTCATGGCGTCGGCGACCTACAGCGACAATCGAAATTAGCCATGTGGATATCTTCACGAAGACAGAAGATTAGGACGCACCTTGATGAACCCAGCAACGTTGGCACCAGAGAGAAGAGATGGGAGGACGTCACCAGAGAGGTCCTCTCCAGAGAACTTCTTACCAGCGTCGAGACAGATCTATAGTACGCCACATTCCCAGACAAGCATACCCGAAACGATGAAAAAAAATCAGACGAGAGAAAAGCAAAAAGCGGAGCTCCGAACGTACGTTGAAGCAGTCAGTCATGATGCCCTTGAGCTTCGAGTCGACTTCCTGGGGGGTCCAGGTGAGACGCTGGCTATTCTGGGACATCTCGAGACCAGATACGGCGACACCACCGCAGTTGGCGGCCTCTGTAGATGCAAGACGATACAAGAACTGACGTGAGTCATGCGTAGAAGGAGACGTGAAAAAGAAAAGTATGACGTACTGCCGGGAGCGTACCAGACACCACCCTTACCCTGTTTGCGGGTAGCCTCGAAGACGTCGATGGCCTCAGCAGTGCAACCCTAGAGATAACAGATGTAAACAACCAATCACGTTCAGAGACGAGAGAAAGAAACGCACCATGTTGGAGCCCTCGGCAACGATACGAACACCAGCTTTGACAAGAGCCTCCGCCTCCTCCTTCGACACCTCGTTCTGCGTTGCCGAAGGAAGAGCGATCTGGACGTTCTCAACGAGAGTCCATGGGCGCTTGTCAGCATGGTACTCGTATTCGCCACCCGGCGCGAAGCTCTGGTAAGATTCGAGGTATCCACCCTTGAGCTTCAACTCTCCAATCGCTTCCACAACCTCCTTCGAGAAACCCTTCTCGCTCTTGCTGATCAACGCACCCTTCGAGTCACTCAGCGACACGACGGTAGCACCGAGCTCGATAACCTTCAACGCCGTGAACTGGGCAACGTTACCCGCACCAGAGATGGCGACGCGAGTCGAGGGCTTGTCGAGCGAAAACTCTGGGCACGAGTTCTTGATCATATGCTCGACGTAGTAGATGACACCGTACCCAGTAGCTTCGGGACGGATGTGCGAGCCACCCCACGAGGCGCCCTTGCCTGTGAGGATACCGGCGAACTCGTTACGCGCACGACGGTAAGCACCGAACAGGAAACCGACTTCACGTCCACCGGTGCCGATGTCGCCTGCGGGAACGTCGGTGTCCTTGCCGATGTGGCGGGAGAGCTCTGCCATGAAGGAGTTGCAGAAGCGGCGAATCTCGTTGTCGGACTTGCCCTTGGGGTTGAAGTCGGAACCACCCTTACCACCTAAAATAAAGACAAGGGTGTAAGTACTGGTGTTTGAGGGAGAGATATGATACAAGGAGAGATGAAGAGAAAGGAAACAGGACGAAGGAAGACAGTCGAAAGACTTACCTCCCATGCTGAGACCAGTCAAAGCATTCTTGAAGGTCTGCTCGAAGCCGAGGAACTTGAGGATGGAAAGGTTGACGGAAGGATGAAGACGGAGACCGCCCTTGTAGGGGCCGAGGGCAGAGTTATACTACATACAAAATATGAGCGAGCGTCTAGTTATGACTCGACGAGAAAGACGGACCTGAACACGGAAGCCACGGTTGACCTGAGCCTTACCGCTGTCGTCTTCCCAAACGACACGGAACTGAACGATACGCTCAGGGATCTGGACGATCTCGAAGGCCTTTGCGTACTCAGGGTGTTCCGAGAGGAAAGGCTTCAAGCTTTCGGAAAGCTCGTTAAGTGCCTATGGAAAGCGCTTGTCAGTACAAAGTAGTGAACGATCTGACGAGTGCTTGGACATACCTGCTCGAACTCGGGCTCAGAGGGGAGATTAGACATTGTGATGGTGGGCGTTGGTGGAGGAGGGGGAGGTGGAGATGGTGGTAGGAGGTGGTAGTGAAAATTGAAGAGGGCGGGTGGAGAGAGCTTGTTACTTGTAGTCGGCGCATTACTTCCGAACGCGGGACGGAATTTTCAATGACGATCGCTTTGATCAGGAGGTCATCTTATCTCCCGCATGTTCTTTCTCCAGGAGCAATCTCCAACCAATCCGCGCACGGATAGGGCGCAGCGGACCTGGCCGGAGGGGAGATCGGCGTGCTTCGGAGGCCTGAGGAAGAGATCAATAACAGGCACCATCAGGAGAGCAAGCAGCTTACAGTTCGTGTGGCACCGAAACCAGCTGTGTTGCTCAGAAAAAGGAGATAAAGTCAGTAAATATAGAGAACGAGCACCCAAAACGACCACAGCGCAACAACACTTTTCGCCACGGCTCCCCGACGATACATCCCTCTGGAAACCGGACTCTCCCGAATGCTGCCCTGCTGTCAATTGAAAGGTGATTCGGGACTGATTCGGGCTGCGAACGGACGTATCGGTCGAAATGTCTGCAGCTGCAATCACGCTTGCCTCCTTAGCGGGACAATTTTTGGCGCGGCGAGCACCAGCGAGGACAGCACCACGCGCGAGGACTCAAAAGAATACGATGCACGAGGTTCGTCTTGAGAAAACATTTGTTGAGCGGTGTGGAGCAGCAGAGAGCAATGACAGGAGTTTCGGGAGAAGTTCATCCAAGGGCCGAATCTGCGAAGCCAGCGCTTTGAATTACAAATTGTGCCCCGGAAGCCAACGACCTCCGATCCTAACAAGGACAAACAACCGCATATCAACGAGCGGCCCCGCATCCCGCCGCCGGCCACTACTTAGCGCCCACAGCGAGCAACCTTGTGTAGTATCGAATTCTTGTGCACCTCTTGTCGCGCGATAAATCACTATTGTATGATACTGCCCATAAATACTCCAGATGACCGTACAGTGACCTGTCTCGCCGTACACTCACTACGTACAAGACAACTGCTCGCGCCACCGAGGCACAGAGCGGAACCAGGCAGAAGGCTGGGGATGAAGAAAAGAAAAGAAGACCGACTACAGTGCATATATGTCATACAACCATCCAGTGATCTCGAGAAGAATCTCCGTATAAGAATCATGGTAAATCCGTGCGACTGCCACGATATAGGCCAGGGCGAGGCGGTCCGATCCGGCCCACTACCTCGCGCCTTGATCGTTTACCATCTCCTGCTCTCGACAACCCCAAGCTTCAAAGTATACTTCGAACTCGTGCCTCTTCAGCACTCTGCGCTCAGCTATCAACCTTGCTTTCACCGACGAAAACAGGTAGCCTACCCCGGAACCATAGTTCTAAATTACGATCGTCACAACCTTTCGGCATAGTTGTCAGTGCCATATCATCAGACCTCTTCCAACCCGAATGGGATCTAACGAATGGCCGAATGACAAAATGTTTTATTCAGTATCTCTCCATGGACGACGCTTCGAGATGCCGGCAGATCTCCTACGAAGCCAGCAACTTAGGCGGGTCAACGACAACCACGATCACTCTCAACCAGTTGCCATTCGAGATCATCGTACATATCATTCGTCTTTGCGCTGCTACCAGCGACGACGTTTTCCTCAACCCGGCTTTTGATTGGGGATTTGCCCCTCCTTGGCGCAAAGTCACTCGCACTGGAGGCTCGTTGTCCCGCGTATCCAAAGGATGGCGTAGCCTTGTTTTACCCATCCTCTACTCCAACATCGTACTCGACTCGTTCACACAATTAGGATCCTTGTTGACCACCTTCAACTCTCAACCATCGTTCTGCGGTCTTGTTAGGCGACTAGACCTCTACCTGTACATTCCGGTGTTTACCGCACATATAACGCGCCAGCACCTCACCAAAGTCGTCGCCCTCTGCAGCTCTCTCCGAAGTATGAGTTGTTGGTTTTCTGGAGATGGAAAGTTAATCAGAAACCTTCATGAATGGGAGGCCTGGCTGGAAACTGCCACTCCTCGTCTATCCGACCTTCGTATCAACGTCATACACAGGGACTTCTTCCGAACATCTATACGTTTCATCTGTCGAGTCATTCATCCCACTTCCATGCATAACCTCGTCTCCCTTACTCTGCCATTCCTTTCGATTATCTCGCCCGCCCAAGAGCCTCTCATCTGTCCATCGTTAGTCAAATTTCAAGCTATGGTTGGACCCCGAGCCCAAGCTTCTTTCGTCGATTTTTGCCGTCGGTCGTCATTTCCTGGATTGCGATCCTTGGTGGTGTGTCTAGTGTCATCATGGGGCGGGACGAAATTCGACTTCGACGATTACTTTGTGATGATGGACAAGGTTCTACAGTCCCTGGGACCACAGCTTTCGTATCTCCATCTTCTACAGTACGACGGCAAAGTTCGCCTCGATGACGATCTGTTCGACCGTGAATGGGGCTGGGCCGACCAGGATACTAAAGGTTACCAAGGACTCCTCGATCTCTGTCCCAATCTCGAACACTTTGTCGCCCCTATCGCTGCTACCGACGACCACGAAGCGTTCATTAATATCAAAAGCCATAAATCTTTGCGATGGATCGACGCCTGGGTCCCTTCCTTCGACATCGACACCATACCCTCATCCATGCCCGGTCTCATTCCAGACGATCTCAGAATGCGCTCATTCCCGTCGCTTCAAGGATGCAGACGCCTCGACATTTCGCTCTTACTATTCCCTGATTTACCTCTCATATTTCCTCCCCACGAATCTTTGGCTCAGTGTACGTCGACGGTCGCGGACGTTCCGAGATACTGGACGATCGCTGATTCCGTCAGAGTCGTGGAATGGCGACAGCACCTCGCTCCTCCGGTCGGGCGCGTCGCGAGTCGATACCTCGACGGCGGGGATTCTTTCGTCGAACCGGCAGATGACTGTAGCGAAGACAGCGAATGGGAGACGTGCGGCCTAAGCGACAGCGACTGCAGCGCGTTTTCATATCGTCCCTCTCGAGAAAGCGGGTCAGAGTATGGTTCTTCCGAATGGTGGTCCGACGGAGGAGACATGGAAGAAGAGATGGCTCCGTATCCTCCATATAACGCCTCTTTCTTTGATGTTTTATAGGTGAGCTTTTTCTCTGTCTTTTTGCGGTTGTGTTCGAGTTAGGCTGATCGTCTTCCACGTTTGGTTGAAGTCTGTTCTTGTCCGAGTCGTGTGTTATCAGGGGCGTCATTTGTGTTGAGTGAGTCTCTTCTTCGTGTCTTATCATCTCGCCCAAGTACATTCTTTGAAGTGTCAGCCCAACAGGGTATTCGACTGTATACTCGATGTAGCTCGCAGCCGAGTCAGAATATAAAATTAATCGTGAATAAACAAAGGTCTGGTATCAAAATCGTGACCATCGTCCCAATCATCCTCGTATGCAAAGCACGAAATCTCCACCTCAGCAAAGCTGAGCATTGACATAGTCGACCGCCGCGCTCCCCTTCCCCCTGCTCGAGCAGCACTTCACCATTCCTCCCGTGTCCACGCTGTTTCCTGCCGGGCCAGAGTATGGCCAGCACTCGTACGAGACTTCGTTGAAGTATGCCTTCTGGTTGACGGCGGCGCAGCAGTCCTTCGTGACTTGGTAGTTGGTGCATCCTGTGCCGTCAAGAGCGTCGGTACAGACCTCTGGTCCACCTAATAAAACACATCAAGTCAGCGTGGGTCGACCTCAACGAGAGCGGATAGATAGTTTACCACGAGGGAGGATGGATGCATCTGAAAAATCAATGGTGGTCAGTCACTGCTTCGTACATATTTGAGGTCTAGGTGGACTATACTTACTAGCAACGTTTAGGGTTGTCAGATAGACAACGAAGACGGCGAGGGTGGGCATGAAGCGTGTGGAGAACATCGTTGACGGTGTGAGGTATGTAGAACGGGTAGTGGGTGTGTGGCTGGATGAGTGGGAGGGTGATGAAGGACTTCAAGCGAACTGACCCCCTCTTTATAGGTAACAGCCCGGATGCGTACTTCGTCTTTGAAAGGTGACTTCATACTCACTGGTTGAGTCCTTTGCCCTCTAAACTCGTTTCGTATAGGAGCTCTCCGCACACGGATCTCGTGCACTGCACACTCCCAACTCAATCTTTCGTTAATTCTGGGGTACTGACAACACCGGCAGCCGTCCCACTGCAGTGACATCGTTCGGTAAGCACTTTCAATCCTGAATAATTTCTCCAAATAGGGCTTATATGTTTCAAGTTTACTTGGAACTCGTTGGCGGAAGATCTGTCCGATCCGCCAATGAGCTTTCGCAAAAAGTTCCAAGTTTTTATTAACATATAAGCCCTAATCGAGAGAATGATTGATCTCATCACGACTGCTGTGCTGTTTCACTGAGCCCACTCCTCACGAACGAGGTTGAACGAGGTCGAATGACCAGCCTCTTCGGGGGCGTCTACACTTAGTTGACGGTATTTGTTACCGCATGAATTTGTGACCTTATGCTCAGGTTGCCCTAATGCATTGCACCAAACTTACCCCAAACCCTTCATGAATGGCCATCGTTACTAGAGGCAGTGCACATCGCACCGAGCCTGCTGTCACCGTGTTAGCCTGGCAGAGAAGTCGTGTCCACTTTGGATGAGTCCCGGCATCTGCTCAAATATGAGCGCTCGTGATGGTACTGGAGACCCACGTAAAGCGACCTTCTTTTGCGGCGGTGAAGTGCTGTTTGTCTGACAATGATGACGTCGCAATCATCCTGCACAGGACAGGAATAAGCCGGTTTTCTTTCTAGCCAAAATTTTGGAAAATACGTACCCTCATGGAATGCGCTTCGTTATTTCTAGTTTAGGTCTCTGGTACACATATAGAAAGGCGACTGCCATTTTCTTGTCGACGTGCGTCTTGTAGTCCCTCGAACTGACTTCTCTTCACCGGCGCTTATTGACAGACACCATCAACGCCATCAGTGGAGAACACAGCGCCAAGTCGTCAAATGATCAACTGACCAGCTCGATCTTATTCCGAGACTTCGCCTTGTGTCGCACAGCATAAGTATATCGCGGACAAAACCAGCATGTCCTAGGTGTGATGTCGTTCACCTCGGTACGTGATTGAAGAGTCGTACATCACTGCTTCGTCGTTCTAGCGGTTCATTTTCAGAGCTTCTGCAGAGTCCCGACCTCACTCTCCTCTGTTTGAGGGTTCCAAACGGGCCCGATAGATTAATTATAACGGATCAGAGGCTATACGCACTCGACGAAACAACTTACTGAACTCTCTTTCACGGAGGCGAGAGGTTTGGTCTACTGGGACATGCTGCTGTCGCGTTCTCTTGAGCGGCTACCTTGCAATCCCTCACATATTGACCTGCTATATTCACAACATACATGACCATCCAGCGAGAAAACTCGCAAGACTTCGATGTCAACCTCTGAATGCAAGCCACACCAAGACCACGCAGTTTTGTGGGATGACGGAGACCTCCACCAGCGCACCTACTCAGCCAAGACTTCTACTAGTTTACTCTACATCATCCAGGATCTATACGGTGCCGTACTGGCGTCAAACGAACCGTACTTCCATTGCAGTGACCACTGGTGCACTCACAACTTTACAGAGGAAACACCGACTCTAAAACGCAGAGAGCTGTGGCGCTAAGTTCATCCAGTCGGCAACGATCAGGCCTACAGGAGTCACCAGTCATCGGCTAACAATGCAAGGCTAACTTACCAGGTTGATCTGCGGTGAAGTTCTCTTGGCCCTTCGTTACGATCCATCAAATTGTTGATGTTGAGTGGCGCGCCACAGCATTTCGCCCCACCTCCACGAGCGTGTCAAGTCTGCATTCCTTCCGCCTCCGTGAAATAATACGAGCTAGCAGGAAGACCCCAAATTTCTGGAAAGATGCTCCACGCTAGGCGATACAGTACACCATGCATACAGTACGACTTGTGACCTCGTCTTTTGTCGTTCAAACACGAAGTCCGCTGTGTCTGGGCAGTGCTGGAAGAACTCCTCCGGGTATAAAAGCCTTCGTGAGTTGACCTTGTCTCAGCATCAAGTCAATCTTGTCCACCTCGTCTACTCAACTACTCATCTACTTAATAACGACCACTCCCACTCAAACCCCTCACCACACTTAACCTTCTATAATCATCATGCGTTTCTCTATCGCCCTCCTCACCGTCGTGGCTTCTGCCCTCGCCGTCTTTGCTTCTCCTGCTGCTGAGACTTCTGGTACGCAATACCTCTTCTAAACGTCGTCTCGTAGACTTAATGCTGACTGTCCTCCCATTCTCTAGAGGGAGCCATCTACAAGCGAGGTATACACTCATCTTCTCACTCGAGCATCTCCCCCAACGCCGTAGCCTCCCATTGACCAAGGACTGACCACTTTTCAATCCATCTCAGGTGGCCCAGAAATCTGTACCGCCAACCTCGACGGGTCCGGCGAGACCGACGAGCAAGTCACCAAGGACTGCTGCGCCGCCGTCAACCAGCAGGCGTACTTCAACGAGGCGGAGAAGGAATGCCAGCCTTACGGCGGGCACTTCGGTAACAGCGTCGACACTGGCGCGATGGTGCAGTGCTGCTCGAGCAGGGGACGTGGAAGCAAGGCTGTCTAAGTTTTGGATAATACGAGCGTGAAGAGCATGTGAGGAGGAGGAGGAGGAGGGAGGAGGATGACGAATGTATACTTATTCACGTTCTTCACGGACTATCGGTTATTTATTGGATACGGCTTTTGGTCGAAGATTATGGCGAGCATGATGAGTCGAATAATCTATGGATTGAGCTTTCGATCGTGGGCTGCGAGAAGCAGAAAGAGCAGTCCGCGAATCTGTTGCAGTATTTGGATGCCGGTCCTCCTCGTCGAGCTCTTCATAAGGGGTTCAGAATATTTGAGGATGCCAGGGTGTGCATTCCGGGAGCGGAGAGGCATGGCCCACCGGTAGAACTACATGCACGGAAGGTCAATAAGTACATTGGCTGGGAAGGTCGAATTGTATGAACAAAGGATGGCACTTACTGATGAGGTAACACCTAATTAGCCACGGTGACAGCGATCAGCATGAAGAGTTAAGGAAGGTTGGTCGAGACGCATCCGTCAATCAACGACAGCGATAAACGTCCCTGTTATTGAGCAGTACAAATACATCAGCCATCATGTCAAGCATCGATGCAGAGGGACAATCAGCCTCGCGAAGCACAAGAGACTCGAAGCCAAGGAGACCAGGTAAAAGCTAGAGATTCAGAAATTCAGAGACGACGAGGTCGTCTTGATAGCAGTACATTTGATTCATGAGGCCTACAATTCAACTTTGGAGCTACACAGTAGAGGTGGATTTCGAACGTCCAAACGGCCAACCCGGAAACACGTAGACTTCTCGACATTCACTCTCGCTTCCATTGATACGAAAAACGAAGCATGCAGAGGCTGCACCCGCAGACTTGATCCGCACAAAACAACAAGTAGGGACAAAGAGAGAAACAGAAGCTGGTCCTGGACGAAGATCGAATGGCCGAATATGATTCAAGAGCAAAAAGAGCAACGCAACGAGCGACCTATCCGCGACTCTTCGTGCGCCAGCCTCCGCCTCCTCCTCCTCCGCCTCCGCCTCCGCCTCCGAGAGCGCCACCGCCACCCACACTGAAACTTCCGAATGCACCGCCGGGGCCAGCGCTTGAAGGGATAGCGGATCCGGCATCACTGACGGCTGAGATGGGGGAGGTGACGCTTCCTGATTTGGAGTGGAAGGACGGTCTGAAGCCGGATTGGGGAACGGCTTGGATGGAGAGGAATTTGTTTGGGAGTGGACGGTCTTCTGTGTTGTACTGAAGCAGTCGTAAATATCTGAACGATTTGTTGGAGATATGACAGGGAAACACACCTGGAACTCAAGCCCAATTCCGTCCGCCTCCGATACATCCAGCAACTTTACAAACTTCCGCCCGATCCCATTCATCTTCTCCACATCATCCTTCGACCTCGTCCACAGCTGTATCCTGTCCACCTTGCTCCTCAGACTCACTACCGCCCCACAAATCTCGTCCCCTTCATCCAGCTCCTCACCCACCAGCGCCATCGTAAGCCACTGCCAGCACCGATCCAACAACGCCGGGTTATTCTTCATCGTCAACACCCATTTTCCTCCATTCGCATTCGCCTCGTCCTCCCACATCGGTTTGATACCCGACTTGAACAGGTGGTAGTTCGAGTTTCTGTCGAGCTTTGACGGAGGCTTGAGCCAGTTGAAGTATCTGCAGAAAGATTCGACGGTGTCGAACTCGCCTATCGTGGTCAGGCCGGCTTCGTAGTCGCCTGCTTCGGCTGGCGCGGGATGCGATGCGGCGTCAGGTACAGCTGCGGGGGTGAAGGGGATTTTCGTCTTTGTATCGTGGTAGATTGTCCTGTTCAAGATTGGAAACGTGAGCTTTCATGTTGGGAGTGACAGTGAGTCAAGAAAGGAGAAGATGGTTGCGTCGTCTCGACGATCGTTATACCCCTGTATCCTGGCACAGGCTCGCATCCAGATATCGATTCGTGTAACAGAACACTCACCAAGTATACTGCAAAGGATGCTCCTGAGGCTTCGTCATCAAGCCAGGCGTCTGAGGGTCAGGAATGGCCTCTGCCTCAGGCGGCATCGCGGTCCCATCAACACTCAAAGTCCTATTCCGAGCATAGTGTGCAGTGATGGCGTCCAAGCTCGGGATGTTCTTGTAACCCTTCGTTTTCTTCTTCGTCGCCTCAGAAGTCTCCTGTGCAAGTCTTTCGACCTTGTCGACAGTGAGGGGTTCGCCCTGGGCAGCGTCTCCATTGACGGATCCCGTTGTCGAATGGGGCGGCGAAGTCGAAAGCGCCGTGGGTGACGTCGAGCGCGTTATGGGTGCATTGACGGTCGTAGAGTCGGCTGCAGATGTAGTGGTAGAAAGAGAAGTAGTCGAGCCGGTACGAAGGAGAGAAGCAGCCAAACGGGGACGGTTGCTCGGTGTCGTTGACGGCGACCCTGCGCTGGCGTTCGCACCGATGCGGGCAGCGAGCTGATTGAGCGACGGAAGACGTCCTGGACCGGTAGGCCTTTCGGTCTTGGGGGCGTCGATGGTGGGCAGAGCGGCGGGAGGGGTCGTTGTCATCGTGGACGACGATGAGCTCGAGCTTTGTCTGTCGTGGTCGAGAGACAAGCCTAAGGCGCACGCTCCTTATCCCGAACCGCGATGACGCTGATCCGCGCAGCCTGCGCCACACCGCCTTCGCCACTGGACACTCCACCTAGCCTCGACATTCATGTAGAGACTTGTTTTGCTAGAACGTTCAACAGAATACGATATACGGTGTCTACATATGGTTTGTATGGTCCCGTCGGGCAAGAAGATGTTCTGGAGTAAGCATTTAACAATGTGGCGAGCCGAGTGTGGCGCGCCAAGGAATTTACGAATATTCAAAGCGTAAAGTAGAGGACAAGACAACAAGCTTTTTCCGATACACCGCTCACGAATCTATTGGGTGGTAAACACAGTACATAACTCAAGGTGCTGATGGGTGAGCTCCATAGCTATCTTCGGATAGAGGATTTAGGATTAATTCCGAGCATTTTTGGTACGACCTACATTTAGTCGGAAGTCGGCTCTGGTCTATACACGGAACAGCGAGCTCAGAGCTTACCTGTCACTGCGTCATTCAAAAAGTAGTTGTCTGCACTCCAGAGCCGGTCAAGCCGTTCCGCCAAGCCATCTTCGTCGGAAAACCAGTCGGACGAACTGCAGCCCAAGGAAGACAGGGAACATGAGTACGTGTCGCTATCATTGTCATTCTCGAGGCCTATGATGTTTTCGATTGCTGAAGGGTGCCAGTCCTATATTCTGCATTCGTCAGACGAGGGTCATCCTGAATTCCCTGCCAGCATGTCAGGTATCCAAGCCTGTTGGCCAATCGCTTCTGACGCTATGGTCGAGCGCCGAAATGGTCAACGCTTCGAGGGGCTGGATAGAATTAGATATACTAGACTATTCGCTGAGGAGATCACCTATTCAGACGTGACGCAATCCGTGAACTAGAGCGCAAAGCGACCTGGATGTACGAGAGTTGCGTGAGCGATATGAAGATGTTGAAATAGAGGATGGGTAGAAAAATACTGTGCTATCCCCCGCAGACTTGAAGCAAAATTACAGAGTGAAGTGTATGCAGGAAAGGAGAAACAAAACCTTGGGCATATCCACAAGCCAGGTTCATCTGAATGCGTTTGTTGATTTCGAGCGACACTTGAGAGAGCACTTTACGATCTACGAATACGCTCTATAATTGTGGCGGTATCGATGATATGTCGTAGTTCTGAGTATATTTAATCCATCCTGTGAGGCGGTCATTTATCGAGTTTGTCAGAGCAACCTATAGGTATTTAATACTGGGTAGCCTGAGAACCGAAACTTCGTGCGCAATTTGTGGGAGTGGAACGGAGTACTTACATATGATATCGGTAGCACTTACCGGTGGATCAAAAGATCTATGGTACTATTATCAATCAGAAAACATTTCAGGAGTAGCCTTCGATGTGTTCGTAAAGATCCTGAGGGCGATCGTGGGTTGACCATAGGGAGAAACAGAGAAACTCGAAGAGCCGCAACTGAACCACACCATCTCACCCGGCCGAGATGCCTGTTCCGGACGGAACCGGCGTGGCACCGATGACTCCGTTCAAACGCCTGTGGCTTGGCGAACGAACTTCAACGACCACGGTTTCGTGACTGGTACTATCGTGTCTTGTCTCTCGAAAGCCTCTATCTAATTTATCTGCCTCACTACCAAACCCCATTCAATTGGTTTTACATAATATTAACTCTGTCAACGTCCGCACTTACTTCTGGCTGGCAACAGCTCAGGGCAAGCTCAGGATTGCCAAGTTGCCATGTTCAACCAAGTGACCTTTCCAAACCTTTGCTCTGTGTCAACCTGGGATTCATGGACGAATTCTCTTTGCCTGGTCTAAGAGTCAAAACACACCCTTCGTGAGAGCTTTCTTTGGCAGCTGGCTCTGAAAAAGTTGGGCGCCAGTGGAATTGCAGTGGTTCGTGATACTCGGATAGGGCCTGAGAAAAGTGCTTGTAGAATAAGCGCCATACGAGAAGGACGATCGATGGCCACTTCATACGGTCTTCTTGGAGACTTCAGTTATAATATTAGCTCGTCAAGAACATCATTGTCGCTCACTACCCGACTCCTTCAGACTATTTCTGTGACCAAGGCGCAGAAGACGAAGATCCCATTGACTAACGCATTCTATGGTGATTTCCAGTCCTTCCAGTTTACTTACTGACGGTCAACTCGGTCATCGTGCGATGCTTTAGATATCTACTGCTTCGGATGCATTACTCATTACAGCATCGCAAAGCACGGAACCATACCCACATTCAGCCCGATCCCATATAAAAAGCTAGAACTTCTGTGTGCGATTTTCTTCTCCTCAATCACCTCAGCATTTTTTCTTTTCTTTCTATACATCACAGGCGACCATGTCCTCTACCACGAAAGGCATCGTCCTCGTTACCGGCGTCACTGGGCAAGTCTAGTACCTTTGGTCATGAACGACCGCGGTTGACATGTCTTAATTTTCAGGTTTGTCGGCACCGAAGTGGCGTTAGCTTTCCTCAAAGCTGGATACACCGTCAAAGGGACCGTTCGATCGCACACCAAAGCCGCAGAATGGATCGCCATGTTCCCTCAGTACAAGGATCAGTTCCAGTACGCTATTGTCCAAGACATAGCAGCTTCCGGTGCCTTCGACGAGGCTGTCAAGGGCTGCGACATCATTGCTCACACTGCCTCGCCCTACACGTACAAGATCGAGGTAGGCCTCAAAAGCGTCTCTAATGCTCTCGAGACTGATAAGGATCTTAACTACGCATATTCAAGGACAATGAACGAGACATGCTGATCCCTGCTATCAATGGGACCAAGAACATCTTGGAGGCGACGAAGCTCGAGCCCAAAATCAAGCGCGTTGTGCTCACTTCCTCCTTCGCTGCGGTGTGTGATGTCTTGGACCTACCCTCTCTCGGACGCACGTATACCCCCGAGAGTTGGAACCCGGCGACATACGAAGAGGCCAAAGTTGCTACTCACCCAGGTATCGGTCTCGTGGTCGATGATATGTCCGCCCTACTACCAGTATCTCCTTCTGACGGAGTTCATTCTATGTTGATCTCAGGCTTTATCTATTGTGCGTCGAAGGGTCTGGCTGAACGGGCCTTTTGGGACTACATCAAGACCGAGAAACCGACATGGTCCGGAAGTTCTCTTTGCCCTCCGTAAGCCATCCCCTTTCGAACGATCGACAGAAGGGGTTTATGTGAATTACTACCCAGGATGGTCTACGGCCCGCCGAGTCAGAAGATCACCTCCCTTTCCTCCTTGAACACGTCAATCGAGGAGATCTATCAAGCCATCGACGGCACTTGGAAGAAGAACGGCATCCCACCCACGGGTTTCCCAGTGTTCTGCGACGTCCGCGATCTCGCGCTGGCTCATGTTCGAGCCGTGGAGCTTGACGCGGCGAAGGGTCAGAGGTATCTCTTTGTCGAAGGGCACTTCGTGCGTCTCACGCTTCTCATCTCCATTCTACCGCATCGGCGTCTTCTACTTTGCGTTATCTGACCGACTGGTGGACAGAAATACGAACAAGTCGTGGGAATTGCGGCTAAGTTCCATCCCGAGCTGAGTGACAAGCTTCCAGAGGTAGACGTGGTCGCAGTGCGCTTGGACGATCATTTCAAGACGGACTCTTCGAAGACCGAGAAGGATCTGGGTATCGTATTCCCTACATTCGAGACCACCATCAAAAACACGATCGACAAGTTGTTGGAGTTGGAGAAGGCTTTAGGAAAGTGATCTACGTTCGGCCCACCATCCAAACAGAGTACTTTGTACGATATTCTTGTTCATGTTGTCGCGTGCAGGCGCGAAGAAGTTGGATTGATAGAGACCGCAGAGGCATATGCGGCGAAATGATGGTCTTATTTTTCTATCTCGTTTTCGAAGTGGATTATCACAACGCCGATGGCACTCTGCAGTACCCTGAGAAGCCGATGTTGAAAGAACGACGCCGACTTTCGGAGAAGTAATGACCCTCGAGGGAAGTCTTCTGTATCGATTGGTGCTCAGATCATACTCATCTGTGTGAGAGCCGTTCGGTAATCAGTCGACGCTTACACGTCTATCGTGCAGTCCAATACTGGTAGCCAGCGGACACAAGGTCTTCGTGGGTTGTAAATCCCAGACCCGAGGGTAGTTGAGCATAGATCGAGATACGAGTCCAATTAAATGACAAGGAGATATATGAAGCTAAAGCCGTCTAAGTAGTAGCAGAGATGATCCTGACACCACTCAGACACAACACCATCACGACCGTGTATATCATGCTTTGCTGACCGGACAAAAATAGTACTGAAGAAAGCACAATTGTCGCGTACAGATAAACGCCCACAGCAAGCACCTCTATAGCTGCTTCGTACCATCCCCACAACGCCACATGCCACATCCGTACCCGCACGACGAGCGTGCTGGCGTCGGGTGTAGATGGTGGTGAACTTTGCGGGGTTGTGCTGTTGAGAGCTTGGTACTGTTCCAGGTCGCGCTCCGGGTTATAGTAGCCTGTTGATGGGAGAGTGTATGTGGATATTGTACTGTCGTTGGATGGGTTTTGTGGGTTCGCTGGACGATGGTATATGTCCCGGTAGATCGCCTGCTCCGAGGATGCCCACCTACTTCCTAGTAGTTCAGACACTTCTCTCACCCCAGCCGACACAGATCCCTCTATCTCCCCTAACTGTATACCAGTAACCCTCTCACCCGGCGCGTTCTCAATCGCATCACCCCCGACATGATTGGTAGATCGCCCCGAACCCGGTCCAACGTGCGGCAACCCGTCCTGCGATTTCAAGCGATACGGCAACAACAGCACCTGCCCCCACCCCATAGACGCCCCACCATACTCAATCTCAAGACTCCTTGCCATAAGTCGCAACCCAACCACCGCAATGACCAACCACATCGCACATGCGACCGGCCAATAAAGCAAGAGGCCCGAATATTCACACCTAAATGTGACCATGACGATACTGCACACGACCCAATTCCTCCACAGCATGACCCCGAAAAGGACGATGATGGCGATGTCGGCAAGCATTCGTTTCAATACGTCCGCTATGGAAGTCGGACGGCGAACGAGGATGGACCAGGTGCGTTCGAAGGGGTCGACGAGAGTGGTTGGGGACTGGGAGGATGATAGTTGGCGGAAGAGACCGGGGGGCAGGCCGATGCCAAAGGTACATGTTGAGAGGGCACGGATGGGAGATACGAAAGCCAATTGCACAAGTTCGACCGGTCCAGGACCTAGATGTTGTATGAAAGAAAGAAGAACATCCCAAAAGGCATCATTAGCATTGACGTACAATGATGGTCGTTTGAACTTTGTTAGCTGAAGAACATGAGAACCCACCACAAAGGGCCAAAATCGTAGGCAATAAGGCACTAATTGCAGAGCCGGCTGACGCTCCAGAGGAGTCCGATGGCGCCAATCCGCCCATCACACAATCTACAAGGACCCAACATCGTCCAGCGGTATAACCCGGTTTGAGCTTGCTGTTGATGTAGTCTGGGTTGTTTGGGTCCAAACAAGCTTCAGCAGCCTGTCTGATGGGTAGGTCAAATTTGCCAATGGTTCTTTGGAGGGCATGGGCATATGGAGGCATGTTGCTGAAGAGAGCAATGAAGAGGACGCGGTTTGAGGGTCGGGACATTATGATAATCCGTGAGCAACGTTTGACTGGGGGAAATGTGGTGATGTCTAGTAGCACAATCGATATGGAGAGGGATAAGGTCACCGAGGGCAAGTTGACGAGGAAGGTTGGAATTCAGGAATTGTCTTAGAGAGAATCTATGGCGAGAGTGGTTTTGGTGTTAGACAAGCGATATTTGAACTATGCAGGACATAAATACCTGGGTTTTTCTGGGATTTCTGGAGGTCTTGGAAAACGCAGTCGATATATTAAGAAATGAGCGCGAGAGAAGGAAGACAGAACGAAAATAAGTCAGGGAGGAAAAGGATTGAGGGTCGCAATAACGGGCGAGTAAATGAGCGACGCCGAGGGCGGGAAGAAGTTGGAGCAGTGGCGCAATGATGGCCCCTGAACGCCCTCAGCATCGAGGACAAGAGGAATGAGCGCGTGAACGTGAAGGTACGAATGGGGCTTCGGAGCTTTAATAAAACGTCAAGTTGTGTCAATAATTGCGCGGGGATGAAGTCGAGTACACCTACGGATCCCCTCGCCGGTCGACTGCTCCTATGTTCGAGTGCCACCATCACAGTTACATCTTTCTTGCGCCAATCCTCCAGGCACCTATATAGTGAATATAACCAGATTAGTTCTCATCACAACTGAATGAACCACTCGTCCCGCGCGAAGCAATCCAATACAGCCGGAATGTCACGGTGGATGTGATCTTTGACAAAGGGAATGATGGTATGGCAATCACGAGATAGAGCGATTAATTGAACGCCAGGATGGCTGCGAGTACGAAGAGTCTATGCGATGGAGAACGACTTAAAGCGTTGGATGGTGGACTAGACGATTATCATGTTTAGCGCATAATGACTGTCGGAGCGTAGCGTCTCCGGCTACGGTTAGTGGCTTCGCTTCGGGGAAAGGCTTAGCAGGCATCCCGACGTCTGAGAGGCGTACATAGTGACAATTTTACACAGATGCAGTCTGAATCTTGTCCAGGTCTTTCTTGCGGTGCACCTGCCGGTAAACCAAGTTAGTGCAAGCGCCTCCGCGGGTGTCGCACCAGCCAAGACGCACGTACCTCTGACACCCCAGTTTCCTCAGGCTGTCCTACCTCAGCCGCATTATCCGCCGATACTAATCCTCCTTCGACGTCGTGGTCCTCGCACTCAGAGAGCCCGCCATGTTCACCAGCACCGTCGTTTATGGACTCCCACTGGCCGAAGTCAAGAGGGGCGCCAATATTTCCGAGTACACGATTTCGAGCGAACGCCGGCTCGGATAGCCTTGGAGCCGTAGGGATTTTCTAGCTAAGTTATTGGCGACTATTTAGTCGGTATTTTTCTTAGATCCACCTGACTATATGTTCTCCCAGATAGTGGAGTCTTCCCTCGTTCTGGCTGGTACTGGGTACCTTCCCATGGCCGTTTAGGACACTGCGTAAAGATCCATGTCCCAGACAACGCTGCCAAGGCTCGGCTGATGGTAGTCGACACCCCTGTCCATCGGGCTCCGAACTCATACTCGCGCTCACCCACCTCTGCCGCATTCGTAGTCCGCCTGCTCCGAGCTCTACGCAATGGTAATGAACCTATCCTAAACTCGCGCTACGGTTTGTGCTGCCTCCCAGACCAAAAACCTATCGACATTTAACTTCCGCACTAGCATCTAGAAACTTGCATAGATCCCACGGGAAGTCACCCAGTGACTTTTGTGGGGCCTCATAATCATAAATTTAGTCATCGTAGTAGTCGTGCCACTACGTAGGTTCGGGAAGAAAAAGAGGTATCAAACAGCAGAACCGAGTGCAGCACGTAGGACAGTTCAATGAGACAAGTCAAGACGAACAGCCATCATCTAAATCTCGCTGAATTACTGAAATAGTTGAATGTAAGACTTGTGTAAGACGAGAGTGACATAGTAGTCAAGCACAAAAATCAATCAGAAGAGTCAATATGAGTAGTCAGAAGGCTAGTCATTCTGTTAGCTGAACTCAATAGCCACAGTTCATAGTCGGGTAGTCAGTGCTCTAGTCGATCCATAGTCAGCCAATAGTCGCTTCATAGTCGATGAACAGTCGCGGGGGATCTGAGATTTGGGCCGACTAAATAGTCACACTTGGTTTAGATAGAGTCCCGCAACCAGAGCCTTGTGCTAGGGGACGTCACCTTATATCCGAAGAGTCGAAGATTCAGAACTAGATGATTGATTAGAAGGTTGGGCAAGCTGAAAAAAGATGATAGATGGGTATCAGGGCTGCAGTATGACAGTAAAAAGATCAAACAGCCGCCTCACACGGTGAAGAAAGGAATAACCAGTCCGCTGAACGCCGAAGTCGATATGGAAAGCTCTTCAGAGGTTAAAGAGACCTGCTGGAAGCTTCAGCGTTGAGTTGTATGGATATGTGTATCCGAGACTTACGACTTCCAGAGTAGCGTTGACGATGGTAATCATGACAGCAATTCTACCAGTGGTGGAAACTATTCAGTCCAACTCGACATGCGGAGAAAATATAGCCAGCGCTGACGTGTAGTACATCACTCCTGTAGACCAGAAAACTATGTCAATGGCGGAGCGGAATAGATCCAGGGCAACAATCACCATCGCGCAGAAGGACCTGGGTAACGCTGAGCTGGCCAAGCCGTTGCATCTCCTTCGCATGATCATAGGTCTTTATCATCGTTAGCCCTAACACCAGCGTATCGAATACCACACCCGCCAGAGTTAGCTCATGGTCATGACTAGAGTTGATAGCAATACCGCATACGCCTGTGGCGATGACGCATCAGCAAGATGAACCATGATAGGGTTTGGAATGTACGAGGGCTTTACTTTTGGTAGAGGCTGGCTGCAGAGTCTGAGCCGCCAATCCCACAAGCAGAGAACGCCTCATGTAGCGAGTTCTTAGTGGAGGCACCACGAAGTAGCAAGTCCAGCTAGTAGCGTGAACGTCATATAAAGTGATAGTAAGGCTACTGAGAATGAACGCATACCCAGATCGCAATGGCTAATCTCCCAAGAATGAACGTGCTAAACACCGCAAGCAATGCCCTGCTCTGACCGTACATCGCGTAAACACGAAGAGCCAATAAGGCTATGGCCATGGCCGTCGTCAGCGGCTTCATCAATGCGTGGACCACAAGAACGAGGGGGATAACTACCACCGGTGGTCATAGTCACAGCATCTAGCGCAACGGATACAGTAATGTTCATAGCATTGCAACTGCAGTGCACTCGAATTAGTGTATATGAATGCGTCGAGTGTCTAGCCTTGAACTTACCTTGCGTCACCCTGAGTTGAGTGCCCGGCAAGGTGGATAATATGTTACATATAATAATCGCCCACCACAGATAGCGGTTGAGAACAAAGAGAATTGAAGTGCCTGTTCATGGCCTCAACCAGATAGCTTGGATCTCCATGGGAAGACTGAGGAAATGATCATAAATCCACACTACTGGGCCAAAAGGTCAGTCCCGATATGGATGACTTGGAATCAATGACTGCCGAAATGCTCACTGTATGCTGATAGCGTCGCATAATTGACCAAGACCCTGGGTCAGAAAGTTGAAATTAGTATGGCCCGGAGCGATCTGGTGTTTCGAAAGAAGGATATACCACAGCTGATCTGAGACAATGATTGACTGCTAAGCAGGTGTGCTCGACATCCTCAATGAAAGCACTGTGGTACACTTTTTCGTTTACTTCATAGTCAGTGACTCTTATATTCTAAGGGAGAGCCTACCGTTCCCTGCACATCAGGAAAATGAACAAGGTTCATCATGCACCATCGTTTATGACATAAAATAGGAAGCAACAAAGACGTAGAAGCGAGGGAGCGGAGGACAACGAGCCCGAGTCGAATCAATAAAGACGCACATGTCCTCACTGCCTGCCTTCCCAGAGTGACGTTCTCATTCTCATGAAGACGAGGGCGTGTTAGCGTCCGTATCAGTTATCAGAAACTTTCAGGGGGATCGAGGAGATGCATGCCGAGCAGACTACGCTCTGATATCCCAAACTGAAACACTCAAGCCTTCTACATATTTACCTGAGGCAAATAAACTTATAAGCGGGGTGCATCGTTACATATCCGCCTTAGACAGCGTGAATCATAAACATTTCACGTACACTGTGGTCTGAAACGACGGGTCGTCGACTGCCGTAGTCTTTACGGCGGCGAGAGCATAGGGAGATCATGTTCTCGCCTCTCCCAGGCCGGCGCCCGCTCAGCGCTCAATCCCTGAAGGTTTGATGAACCTTGATGCAGTAGAGCAACAGAACGGCGTGGAGTAATATATATCGTCTTGAGCATTTTCTCACGTTTCATATTATGATCATCAAGCTACGAATCAGAAAAACACATCGTTCAACGCGGGAGAAGTCAACAGTAGCCAACAGTACGCACTCACCAATCTGCCCGCGAAGACACAGATTGAGCCATGTTTTGAATCAAGACCCGAATAGTAACATATACTGATCGGTGAAGTCGGGAATCAGCCAACAGTGAGAACGCAAAGACGATCAGAGAAGTGGCGGTTGTTTGCAGAGCAGCGTGGCGGTCTCCACTCTGGACAGGAGCCGAAGCCAGCCGAAGATGCCGGTAGCTTGCGATCCTAACAAGACCAAACAACGCCCTGGAACTCGTCACGGTAGGCCGAGCTCCTCCTTCTCTCGCCTCTGCCGTGGTGCATCCTTTCAAAACCTTTACCATTTCGAAAGCTATTACTTCCTTATAGACCGGTAAATATTGATCTACAATATTGAACGGCAAGCGCGCTGTGAAACACTGAAACGACACTGAAACGGCTGGCTTTCCTAGTGCTGAAGACGCTACCTTACAATTCCTGAATGCTCAGCGGAGAAAGGTCCATGGATTTTCTAGATAACGCTCCAAAATCATAGAAGGTTCACTCAACATGAAACTCGGCAACGTCGGTCGTCCTCTCCGCTCTAGGCCATATCTTCCGGCTGTCTCATTCTCTCCGAGGTGATGCTACCCGTCTCATATAAGACTTTGTTTCTTGCCTCGTCTAGCACCCCAATTCTTTCTCACTCATCTCTTATCCACACCGTTTCCGTTTCTAGTAAACTCTGACAACTACTCTTCGTCTCACCCCATTCACCATCCCGGAACGCGTCCGGGTTCCACCTCCAGAGATTGCAGTCAATCATCACGAGAAGACTACACCATGAATTCCCCAGACGATGCATCCTCCGATTCTAACTCGTCGGGACACGAAATCATCTTGACCACCATGTCCTTCGGACAATTCCCCGAGTCCGTTCCTCAAGGCTGGTCTGGCGACAACACAGACTTGTCGTCCACGCCTGCTGTTCCAGGCTACCACTTATCCAAGCGTCCTCGTCATCATAGTGTCTCAGGAGCCGAGACCGATTCTCCAGCTGGAGAAACCCAGGGAGGTAGCTTCTTCTTCCGGAATCCCACGCCTGCGGCTCTTCAGAGGTCAGATCAGGCTTGTGACCCGTGTAGGGAACGAAAGACCAAGGTGCGCACCAGTTCTGGTTGAAGTCTGTCTCGGACTCTTATGTGGTACCTCACATATAGTGCTCTGGCGGTCACCCGACCTGCAAGCGTTGTCTGTCTCGCGGTCTTCTCTGCCATTACTCTGCCCCGAAGAATGTGTCTTCCAAAGCTGCCAAAACACGCTCCCGCGCGAAAACTACAACCTCCGCCCCAAAGCAGAGAAGGGATGACTTTCAGGCTACCGCCTTTGGAACCCCCGTTTCATACCCATCCTCCGCCACCACATTCGAGCTGTCCACCCATCTCATTCAACCTTCTCCCGCTTTCCAGCATGAGCCGTCTACCAACTCGCATCCCTCTCCTCATCGAGAGACTTCCACTCACGAAACATCACTGCCCCCGCCACGGGTTCCCCTTCCCGTTTTCACCACTCTGTCTATTCCCACTTGGCCCTCGCTCGCAGAACAGCAAGTCATACCAGATACTGCACCTACAGACGACGCCATGTCCTCCCTGATGGATGAGCTGTTTCCTCCATCCATTGACGAGACTAGTCACGCACGCTGGGATGAGAACGACAGTTCTGAGTCAGTTCCTTCGTTGTCCACTTTGACACAGTCGTCTAACTTCTCATTCGTAGCTATTCATCTGAAAGCTCTTCTCGCCCAACCTCATTTGTGCTGCCCGGAGAATTCGCTCAGCCTGTATCCTCGGCCGCCTACACCCTGCTTGAGCTCGAGGCAGCACTCGCACAGTCCGAGTTGTCTCGGCACTCTCGCTCCTCTTCCGAGACATCCTCGCTCTCTGATCAGCACTTTCCCCAATACGACCAGTCAAGTTTCTCTGCCCCGCCTTCGTACTCCCCTACCAGCTCCTCCGATAGTCCCCCTTCCGACCTCAGCCTTCACGATTTTGGCCTTGACTCCGACGTCGGGGAATTCCTCCCTCACGCGCCAGGAGCTCCGGACTACGACTTGAGAGCCAGCTCGCATTTTCTTCTGCAAGGTCAGGCCTCGTCTGGAGACCACGAGATGTCGATATTTTGCCCTTGCCCTCCTGGCGATACGGACCTGACGCCCAGGCCCGGAGATGGGACGTCGGGGTTCATGCCGTTCGGCGGTGCCGAGGATATCTTCAAGGTGGACGATAGTGGTATATATGAAGAGAACGGATTCGATGAGATGCAGCTACAATATCCGATGGTCGATATGGACGAGATCGTAGGAGGCCCACGGGACGAGGCGGTTTCGACGAACGATGGTCACGTCGGGCCCAACTGATTCGCCTCATGGAACTTGCTCAGTTGTGGAATGCTCTTGCTTGGACTTCGACTTGACAATCAACTCGTTGTTTTTTAAACTCCGTGCTGTACTATGGATGGACTGATATTCGGACGGACTACACCCTCAGATGATCGTTGCTGCTCTCGCGTTTCTCGGACTCTACCATTCTCGTCGGCGGTTACGGTACTTGCTATTTGCACCTGTGATCACATACTGCTGGAACATCGTCTGGCTTGTGTTGGCTTGCATCTATCTCCTCGCATCCCACCTCTGACTCTTGTGTGCGTCCTGGACATCTCAGTGTTTGACTTCTCGATCGCTATACCCTGTTGTTTCGGACACTCCAAGTACACTCCAATGATTTTCTGAGTTCTCAATGTATTGTGCCCTGTCTCTGCAGCATGAATGAATATTGTCTAGCTTCGCACACAGTGCTGAGATATGCGCTCTGCTCACACACCGGCATGAGCAACTTAGAGTACGTTCGTGGTAGGTGGAGTCGTGTGGCCCATCTGCGCCACTCATCGCCATTTTGAAACTCCGTCGACCGTGTCGTTGGCGTGTCGTCTCTTCGACAGCGTCTTCTCAGGTCTTCTCGAATCTCAGGTCGCCGTTGACACTCTGCCTGTCCTTATTAGCCTGATCCCATCAAGTACAATGCAGACTCGGTGCTCACTGGCTTTGGGAGAGGAACCTAATATAACGAGCATGCGTTGCTCCGAGTCCGACAACTGTCAATCTCGATAGGGAAATACCGTACCCTCGAGTGCTTGACTTGAAGCCGCGCATCATAAAAGTAGCGCATAAGCACTCTATTCCTCTAGGCGCGATGCCACGATATTCCTGTGCAAAGGTGACGAGGTATCAGGTCCATGCCGGCGTCAACTATTGGCAGACTCCTTGCCTCCCAACCACGACCATGCATCGAGTTCAAGACATCGACTCGGAGAGACTTTCCGTCATTTCGTCCTCTCTTGCACCCCCACGGTATGTCCAGACTCTGCAGAATTTTTCATTATGCTCGCATCATGTGCTAACTGATCTATCGTGAATGGACGGCAGCTACTCTCCAGTTGTCAGGAATGAAAGCCATAGATTTAGAGCGGAGGCTTCTCCAGCCGATACTCAAGACGACCCTCCGGAAGAGCCGCCATCCTTCGCTGCGAGTGTCATCCGGATGTCATTACCAAAGCCTCTACCTCCACCGCCACAGGCGACAGGTGAAAACATTATTACGAATCAAAATGATCGTGCGCCCGCACAGAATTTACCACTGCCACCTCCGAAGGACACCTTGTCCTGGCCACCTCCTAATGCTTGGATTGCAAACCGCGCCGTCAATCCACCTTGGAACAGACCATCAACACCGTCGAGTACGCAGGCGTCTCAGACTGGAACAGTGCGCTTTCATGATGTCGTTCATATTCAGTGCGTACGCAGGCAGACGGTTGTAAACGGGGAGTGTTTGAACCTTACTCCGATTCTCATTGTAGACCTGGAGAGGCCCGGAAGCCAATGAAGTGCTTCTTCATACCTTCATCCGGCACTTCAATGGTTTTGCTCCCTTCCGAGAGTACCTCTCACGCCCATCCACTGTATCATATCTCGGTGGATCAACACTGTTTTCACCCGGGTTCGTACATCACTACAATTCGGCGAGGGGATTCAGAAAGTGGCACCTTTGTCGGAGATTTTGAGTACGTTCCTCTTTCCCATGGGTCTTCATCATATTTGGACAGCCTACATGAATCTGACGCCCGCTCAATATGGCATGATCAGGATGGGAGAAACGAAGCGCCGTGTGGATAGAGTTTGTATTAGGAACAACCAGATGAGGATCAAGCAAGCGTTGACGCGCAGTCATTCACGAGTAAGCGCATATGTACTATTCATGGCTAGGTGCACTATTAACAAGAGTCATATCAAAGGTTGACGAGATGCAATGGGCTTGGCCTTTTGAAGAGATCAGACTCAACTGGCTCGTTGAGACTGCGTACGAAGGCGAAAGCCAGGTCCGTTCTCTCTACCGTCGTTCTCTCCCTACCAGAATAAAAAGATAGTGAACGGCCCGCTGATAGTCCTTCTTTTGTCATGCAATAGACCATAGAATGTCAATTTAACGACGCGCTCATAGTGGCGGCATTTACCCGCCCAGCCCCAGATGTAGTCCCCGCAAAACGAACAGAGGAGCAACCGTTTATGTTGTGGATCTTTCCCGAGGGACAGCGATGTTTGGATCACATACTGATGTCGGCGCTCATCATCGATCGGATGCGTTCAGCTTAGTGTGCTTCTATGGGTAGACCTACCGATGACTTTGCAGCCGCCAATGCACTCAAGGCTGGAAATGCTCTGAAGGGCAAAGCGAATCAGACCTGCGACGAGTTAGGGCGTCTGCGTGGCATCGGAGAAAGTCGTCCTTTCAGTCGTGATGTCAGGGGAAGATTAGAGAGGAGGACACAAGTAAAGTACTATTATAATAGAACACCGCCGATAATTAGGTCTAGCGTGCAGTGAGAATGTCTCTTTGATCAGTAAGTATAAGTCGAGAATAATGAAACATGACGGCACGGGGTATGGGAGGTAGTTACTCAGACCGTCGCTCGACTTTTGACGTCGACCGATGCAAGGTCTCCACGAACCTGGTCCACACTTCACAAACACTTCACCTCCATCTGAGCGCTAGTATGTCCTTTGTTTATAATTTATGCTCTCATACTGATTCCTTCCCTTTCATGGCCCCCGTCGCTTCGTAAATTGGATAAGGGTGATCGTGCGTTCATTGTCATAAATGCGCTTTGTCCGTGCCAACCTTGCATAAAGGTTGGCACGCAGGCATGGCAACCTCGATCCCTTGTCGAACAAGTATATAAGGGCGTCGCAGATGCGCTCAAGCCAGTCTTGCATCCCCCTCCCATCATTTCCCCTCTGCTACTCTTTCCCCCCTCCTCTCAACAAGACGAGACATCCTAGTGGGCGCCACACCGTTACGCCACAAGTGATACATAGCAATTGGCAATTGGACACATCGCCCACATGGTTTCCACGCGACGCCGGCGGCAAATACATCGATCCGGTGGCTGAACATTTCCGACGCTCGCCGATGATTATGTTCAACTTCTCTGTGCCACGGGCAAGCCACTGGACGCTCCCTGTGGATATTCGTGCATGCCCTCTAAACATTATCTATGTCGGTCTATTCCATGCTGGTGGGAGCACTATACTCGACGTGCGACGGGCTGAGAGGACTTGGTGGAGGCTGTGCAGCGGCTATGGGTCTAGTGCGAGCCGCATTACTGGAAAACACATTGTCTTCCCGATTGGGACACCCTCTTGAGCTTGCCTTTTTCTCTGCGTTTTCCTGTACCCGCATTCCTCCGCCGCGGCAAAATTTATTCATCGAATTTGATTACGAAGCTTCCATTCCGCATCCCATGCTCCACCTCGTACCGTCTAGACTTCTTTCCCTGACACAAGCCCACATAATCCCGCCTCACGCGCTTCTTTTTGCGTTTATTCAGTGCACTTTTCACACCAGTGGCCGCATTCGGACGTCCTGCTGTGCTGCGATTTATCTTGTTAGCGATGGAATGCGATACCGCCCTGCCTCGAGGCAGCCGGCTGGGGGCGGTTTCTAAGGGTTTTATTTTCCCGTTTATATTTCCGGTGTCTGGTCTTTTTTTCCGGACTCTGGAAAGGTATATAAGGGGCCCCTCCGAATGGAGTTGGGGGGCAGGCATTGGTTGACTCTTGACCACTTGCATCCCCCACATTTTCTCCTCCCCTCCTCCCCTCCCTCAAGCTCGCTCGCTCACTGTCCTCGACGCTGTCGACGTTGGTGTCGTCGATGTTGGTGAGTCCCTCTTTGCTTGTCGTCGTCGTCATCGTCGTACCCTTCGCTCGTCGCTGATGCCTTTCACTCTTGGCCACGTCAGCATTGTCGTCGCCAACATCGTCGCCAACCTCATCGACGACAACATCGCCGACCCTCCTCCTTCTCAGGTGCGCCCCCTTCTCTCTGTCATTGTCGTCATCGTCATCGTTGCTGACCACCCTCCTTGTCCCCATCTTCAGCATCATCGCCGTCGTCGCCGTCGTCGACGACCCTCCCACTTGCAGGTGCGCACCCATCCTCTCTATCATCGCCCTCATCATCGCTGACTCGCCTATCTTTTTTCGACGATCAGGTACATGCATCTATCGAGCGATCAGGTGCGTTTCCTTTTTGGGATGGTCGTCCGCGTGCTAGTATATATTGGCTTGGTCGTTTTATCGTTCCATCTTTTCTTCGTCCCCCACCTCGCTTATCTTCCATCCCCGTCGTTTATCGTCCCATCGCTCTCC
>NW_006763146.1:436462-439566 GCF_000264905.1 Stereum hirsutum FP-91666 SS1
ACGTCAGCATTGTCGTCGCCAACATCGTCGCCAACCTCATCGACGACAACATCGCCGACCCTCCTCCTTCTCAGGTGCGCCCCCTTCTCTCTGTCATTGTCGTCATCGTCATCGTTGCTGACCACCCTCCTTGTCCCCATCTTCAGCATCATCGCCGTCGTCGCCGTCGTCGACGACCCTCCCACTTGCAGGTGCGCACCCATCCTCTCTATCATCGCCCTCATCATCGCTGACTCGCCTATCTTTTTTCGACGATCAGGTACATGCATCTATCGAGCGATCAGGTGCGTTTCCTTTTTGGGATGGTCGTCCGCGTGCTAGTATATATTGGCTTGGTCGTTTTATCGTTCCATCTTTTCTTCGTCCCCCACCTCGCTTATCTTCCATCCCCGTCGTTTATCGTCCCATCGCTCTCCACCCTCTTCCACCATCGACCTTATCTACCTTCGTCTACCTTCGTCTACCTTCGTCTACCTTCACCCACCTTCGTCTACCTTCACCCACCTTCGTCTACCTTCACCCATCCTCACTGACCTTCGCCTATCCTCATCGACCCTTACCTACACTCACCAACCCTCACCTATCCTCGTCCACACACACCCCACACTGACCCTCACCCATCCCTACCCACACCTACCCTCGCCCTCTTACTCAGTATGTACGTCACTAACCTGTGTGATCTCTGGCGACCCTCTTGGACTTGGGCGACACTCTACTAGAGCTTAGGCGACCCTCCTTCTTTTCGTTATTTTTTTTACTCCTTTCTTTTGTCGTTACTCTCTCCATCCACCTACCACACTTCGACATCGCCCTTCACCATCGACTCTTCCGTATTATACCCTTCCTTCCTTCTCTTTCACCTTCCACCTCGTCTCACTTTGTCTCTTGGTTCGTAAGTAGTCTCTCAGCTATGGCGACACTCCTGTGCTCTGGCGACACCCTCAGCTTAGGCGACTTCTACCTTCCCTCCTCCATCCTTCCGTCTGACCAACTCATCGCTAGTTATACTCCCTTCCTCCCTCATACTATATAGGTACGTTGTCTCTCCACTTGGGCTACACTCGGCTGGGATACACTCGGGCTTAGGCGGCTGTGCTTTCTTCTTTCTCACCCTTCTACTCACCCTTTCTTCATCCTTCATCATCGACTCGTACATAAGTTAAGGTCTCACTTGGTCTAAGGTCTAGGTCTAGATATATCGCGTGATCTTAAGGTAAGTATAGTAGTAGATAATATATTGTGTGATCTTGATGTTCTCCAAGGTGCGTTACATGTAAGAGCTTGGTCTTGGTCTTGGTCTCGGTCTCGATCTAGGCAACATCCACCGCCCACCCATTCCTCCCTTGTCTTGCGTGTCTGTCTGAATTCCAGGTAAGTCCCCCTGGGAGAGCGTCGACCTTGTCGTGGTCCAGGGGCTCAGTACCTCTTCGGAGGGAAGCCAACAGACGCTCGCAAGGTGCGTCCCTTTTCTATCTCGTGTCGCTGATTTTCTCTAGATTCTCTCACAGGAGTTCTGTCCGACACGAAACTCATGCATGTCCGCGGGGAACATGTATTGATCTGTGAGTTTTTCCTTTCGATACACCTATCCTAATGACCGCGCTGACCTCTTCCTCAGTTGCCCTACAGGTGTGTGATTGTGTGAATGTAAGAGATTGGCGTCGACCTGCCTTCAACAGCAGCGCCTCACCACAACCTCGACACCGAGCTCCAACGAGCTTCAAGACCGGTCCCCTTGGCAGAGCGTTGACCTTGTCGTGGTCAAGGGGCTTAGTACCTCTTCGGAGGGAAGCCAACAGACGCTCACAAGGTACGTCTCTTTCTTTATATTATTCAACTAATTATTTTTAGATTGTTTTATAGGCGTGTCAGGTTGTGGTGAGTCTCCGTTACTTTGTCTCGTTCGCGTAGATTTGTTTTACTGATGTATTGTGTTTAGTTTTTGTTAAAGGTGCGTGAGTGTGAGTCTGAGTACAGGTACGTGCGGCGCTCTGCTTGCGAAAGCAGCATCGTCCTTCCCCTTGGTAGAGTGTCGACCTTGTCGTGGTCAAGGGGCTTAGTACCTCTTCGGAGGGAAGCCAACAGACGCTCACAAGGTACGTCTTTTTTCCTTATATTATGTCGCTGATTTGTTTTAGATTATGTTACAGGATTCGAGTGTGGTTCTGGTGAGGAGTCTCCTAATTTCGTTTAACTAGATCTTTTATTGATGTTCCGTGTCTAGTTTTCTTTAAAGGTGCGTGAGTGTGAGTGTGAGTAAAGGTACGTGCGGCGCTCTGCTTGCGAAAGCAGCATCGTCCTTCCCCTTGGTAGAGCGTCGACCTTGTCGTGGTCAGGGGGCTCAGTACCTCCTCGGAGGGAAGCTAACAGACGCTCGGAAGGTACGTCTCTCCTCGTTCTATGTCGCTGATTTTTTTAGTTTCTCTTAGAGCAGTGGCGTTCGACACGACACTCAAGATTTCCACGAGGAATATATATTGATCGGTGAGTCTTCCATTTCAATGCGCGCATACTCATGACCACGCTGACTTCCTCCTCAGTTTTGCTGCAGCTGTGTGACTGTGTGAATGTGAGAGAACGGCGTCGACCTGCCTTCAACAGCAGCGCCCTCTACACAACCTCGACACCGCGCTCCAACGAGCTTGAAGACCGGTCCCCTGGGGTAGCGTCGACCTTGTCGTGGTCCAGGGGCTCAGTACCTCGGAGTCCGATCCTCCGAGGGAAGCCAACAGACGCTACTAACAGGTGAGTGCGCTCGCGCTTCAATAATCATCTACTTTCTGACGCATCTCGTGCAGTTTTATTTTTCTACAGGTCCGTCAGTGGGGTTGTTGTTTTCTCTCTCGCTTTTCTCTGTTCGTCCTCGCCCTCGCCCTCGCTCTCCTCTCTTCGCTCTTGCTTTCTTCTTTTCGCTCTTGCTTTCTTCTTTTCACTTTCGCTTTCATCATTACTATCACTACGGTGACACTCTTGGGCCGTCTCCATCTTCGTCTCTGTATGCTTGTCTCAAGTCTTCAGCTTGAGTCCCTCCCCTGGTAGGGCGTCGACCTTGCCGTGGTCCAGGGGCTCAGTACCTCCTCGGAGGGAAGCCAACAGACGCTCGA
>NW_006763146.1:439586-763072 GCF_000264905.1 Stereum hirsutum FP-91666 SS1
GCTCTTGCTTTCTTCTTTTCGCTCTTGCTTTCTTCTTTTCACTTTCGCTTTCATCATTACTATCACTACGGTGACACTCTTGGGCCGTCTCCATCTTCGTCTCTGTATGCTTGTCTCAAGTCTTCAGCTTGAGTCCCTCCCCTGGTAGGGCGTCGACCTTGCCGTGGTCCAGGGGCTCAGTACCTCCTCGGAGGGAAGCCAACAGACGCTCGAAAGGTGCGTTTCCTTCTACTCAGTATGTCGCTGATTTCTTCTGGATTCTCCTGCAGGAATCACGGGTGATGTCCGACACGAAACTCATAGATGCCCACAAGTATTGATCTGTGAGTATTCCCTTTCGATTCGCGCATGCCAGTAACTACGCTGACTTCCTCCTCAGTTCTCCTGCAGCTGTGTGATTGCGTGAACGTGAGAGACTGGCGTTGACCTGCCTTCAACAGCAGCGCCCTCGGCACAACCTCGACACCGGGCCCCAAGAGCTTCAAGACCGGTCCCCTGGTAGAGCGTCGACCTTGTCGTGGTCCAGGGGCTCTAGTACCTCTTCGGAGGGAAGCCAACAGACGCTCGTGTGGTAGGTATGCTAACCTGTGAGTTCCTCCCCAATCTCGTTCCCCTATAGCTTTGACTGACGTTCTGTGTAGTTTTATTTCAGGGCGGTGCGTGGCAGTAAGCTCAAGACGATCGACGCCCTGACCCTCAACACTCGGGAATGATGACGAGTCTGGTCGACGACTCCAATCAAGCACGACACATCAACACCGGCGGTGATCTCTGGGGCGCCTTGGGCTGGGTCTTGGCTGGTCTCTGGGTCTCAGGTGTGTTGGGTCTCTTCATTTACTGGGTCTTTTCGTCTGCTGGGTATCTTCGTCTGATTGGCCTCCTCATTCGCTAGGTCTTGTGGGCTTGCTGTCTAGGCTGCTGGGTCTCGTGGGCTTTCTCTCTAGGTCTCTGGGCTGAGGCTGGGCTGGCTAGGGCTAGGCGACATCGACCTCGACCTTACGACCGAGCTCAAGCACGACATCGACATCGCTCACGACCGGGCTCAAGCACGACTTCGACCTCGCTCACGACCGAGCTCAAGCACGATATCGACATCGCTCACGACCGAGATCAAGCACGACATCGACACCGAGCTCCAACGAGCTTCAAGACCGGTCCCCTGGGATAGCGTCGACCTTGTCGTGGTCCAGGGGCTCAGTACCTCTTCGGAGGGAAGCCAACAGACGCTCGGAAGGTACGTTTCTCTCCTTATGCTATGTCACTGATTTGGTTTAGATTCTCTTCCAGGCGTTTCGGGCTGTGGTGAGTTTTCTACTCTCGTTCACTCATATAGTTTATTGATATATCGCGCTTAGGTTTCTATATAGGTGTGTGAGTGTGAGTAAGTAAGACCGACGCTCTGCAACAGCAACGTCCTCGCCAGCCTCAACATCATCTCAAGATACGATTCACCTCAACAGCCTCAAGATCCCCTTGACAGAGCGTTGACCTTGTCGCGGTCAGGGGGCTTAGTACCTCCTCGGAGGGAAGCCAACAGACGCTCGTAAGGTGCGTCTCTCTCCTTGTATTATTCCACTTATTTCCTGTAGATTCTCTTACAGGCGTGCGGTTGTGGTGAGTCTTCTACTCTCGGTCTTCTATACATTTCACTGACGTTCCGAACTTAGTTTTCTTCATAGGTGAGTGCGTATGAGTGTGATTTAAGGTAGGCCTGAGTCAAGGTAGGTGCGTGAGTGAGTCTGAATGTAAGTAACGGTAGGTCTGAGTATTGAACGGTAGGTCTTTTTCTAGGCGTGAGTGTGAGTGAGTCAAGGTAGGTCTGTGTTCCTTCCGACGCTCTGCTTGCGAAAGCAGCATCGTCCTTCCCCTTGGAAGAGCGTCGACCTTGCCGTGGTCAGGGGGCTCAGTACCTCCTCGGAGGGAAGCTAACAGACGCTCGCAAGGTGCGTCTTTTTTCCTTATATTATGTCGCTGATTTGTTTTAGATCATGTTACAGGATTCGAGTGTGGTTCTGGTGAGTCTCCTAATTCCGTTTAACTATATCTTTTATTGATGTTCCGTGTCTAGTTTTCTTTAAAGGTGCGTGAGTGTGAGTGTGAGTGTGAGTGTGAGTATAGGTAGGTGCGTGAGTGAGTGTGAGTGAGTAAAGGTGGGTGCGGTGCTCTGCTTGCGAAAGCAGCATCGTCCTTCCCCTTGGCAGAGCGTCGACCTTGTCGTGGTCAAGGGGCTTAGTACCTCTTCGGAGGGAAGCTAACAGACGCTCATAAGGTACGTCTCCTGATCCTACTTCTGTCACTATTTTTCTCTTACAGGAGTGGTTTCCAGCACGAAACTCATAGATGCCCGCGAGGAACACGATCGATCTGTGAGTATTCCCTTTCGATTCGCCCATGCCAGTGACCACGCTGACACCATCCTCAGTTTTTCTACAGCTGTGTGACTGTGTGAACGTAAGAGACCGGCGTCGACCTGCCTTCAACAGCAGCGCCCTCGACAAAACCTCGACACCGGGCCCCAAGAGCTTCAAGACCGGTCCCCTGGGATAGCTTCGACCTTGTCGTGGTCCAGTGGCTCTAGTACCTCCTCTGAGGGAAGCCAACTGACGCAGGGGTGGTAGGTATACCAACCGGTCAGTTCTTCTTCTATTCTCGTTCATCCATACCTTCAACCGACGTTCTGTGCTTAATTTTCTTCATAGGCCGTGTGTGGGTGTTCGTCAGCTCAAGACGATCGACGCCCTGATATTCAACACTCGGGCACGACGACGAGTCCGGTCGATGACTCCATTCAAGCACGACATCAACGGACGGTGGTCTCTGGGGTATCTTGGGCTGGGTATCCTGGATCTCTTGGTCACTGGGTCTGCTCTCTCTCTGGGTCTCTTCTTCTGCTAGCCCTCGCCGTCTTGTTTTCTAGGTTTCTGGGTCTCGAGAGCTGGGTCTCTAGGTTACTGGGCTGTGGCTGGGGTGGCTAGGGCTAGGCGACATCGACGTCGACCTCACGAACGAGCTCAAGCACCACATCGACATCGAACTCACGAACGAGATCAAGCACGACTTCGACACCGGGCTCCAAGTGCTTCAAGACCGGTCCCCTGGGGAAGCGTCGACCTTGTCGTGGTATAGGGGCTCTAGTACCTCAGGGTCTGATCCTCTGAGGGAAGCCAACAGACGCTACTAAGTAACAGGTGAGTGGCCTCGCGTTTGGGTTCCGCATATTTGTATTTCTGACCAACTCGAAAAATCTAGCCTATTATTCAAGGTCACAAAGCATGTTGCAACGTTTACTTGCCCAGATCCAGATGTAGTTCCGGCGAAGCGAACGGATGAGCAGTTGTTTGAGTTGTTAATGTTTCCTGAGGGGCAGCAGTATCTAGGTCATATACTTATGTCCGCCCTTGTAATCGAGCGTATGCGTTCGGCTTAGAGTAATAAAATTACTTCAGTTCCTTTGTAACCGATTGCTGTACTCCAACCGTTGAGGTCAACTGCAGGTATACTTATCATCCTCGGCCGCAATGTGGCGCTGCCACCAACATGTCGCCACACCTCCAGAGTGAATTTCAATTTAGGTAAACTCGTCTTGGCGCATTGTTCTTGGGTTGATGGAGTTCACGCTCATAGCCTCAAAGCAGATTTAAGTGTCTCAGCCGACAAGCAAAAACCACACGGTCTCATCACACAGTTGACTCATAATGCACAGCATACATCATTGTTACTGCTTTAATCAGCCTCAATATCGTCGCCATCACCACAACCAACGGGTCATTTAATACATAGATTTGCTCGCATTCGGACGACCAAACCTCTGCTCTTGCTTTTTCCCGCTCTGGATATCTTTCTACTTTCTGACGGAACTAGGAGGATGCGCCGCCTTCTAGCCTCGCGCAACTCAGGTGCAGTACTTCCGGGCACGAGCCAGGCTTCAAGTTCCACTGCCAACGACGCGAACGACAGCAGTGACTCAAGGGAAGGTGCTGCTAGGCCGTTCTCTGCATGGCCTACAGCAGATCATATCATAGGAGCTAGCGATGACTCGGACAATGTGACTCTTGCATCGTTTTCGACCGCCCCACCCAGGTACGTTCAGTTCACAAGATTCAGACTGGAATAACATGCTGACATGCGGAACAATGGGGATACTACAACGTCCAGCTATACGTCTGTTCAATGGACTCCTGACGATCCACATGAGAACGATGACTTGACCCAATTGTCGGCCTCACCACGACCACTCAACCTTCCACCACCCCGTACCACCACTCCTTCTCCTCGTCCCACTCTCCGTCAACAAGGCTCCGGATCCACCAGCTCAAGCAATGACAGCCGAACTACCACAAGGAACGATATTGGAACGTTGTCTTCGACCTACGCCATTATGGAAAGTGATCTTCAAGTCCCGAACGGATCCACGTCCGGCTCAGCATCACGAGCCCCGAGCTATCGCCCGTCCGCTACTGAGAACAGTCAATCGGGTCTATACTCTAGGAGTAGAGGCGGTAGTAGTGTGGATTTGAACGGTGGTGGTGCAAATACTGGTGGTGCGAGTTCAACGAGTTTGGCTGTTCCGGGACCAACAAGTCACGGCAGAAGTCGGAGCAGTAGTCATGTCGAGTCTTTGAGAAGCGAGGCTGGCGAAGGTTCGAGTCCGAGGGAGAGCGGGAACCGAAGTACGGGTGGAGTGGTGGGGTTGAGGGCCCTGGTCCCTTCGACCTCGGAGGTCGTATTGGCTTGGACGCCTCCCAGGAGCAGCAGTGATCCTCCGGAGAACCGTGGCGAGACGAGTACTCTTCATGGAGGAGGAACGGCGGACGCATTGCCGGATTATTCGATAACAGGCGCCAGGCTACCTACGTACGTCCCTTTCGCCCTCACGCACCACTCCACCGCAACCATACTAATATTCAGATCTAACATCACAGATACAGGCCCCCGATTCCAACCTCCCCCAGAACCTTCACATTTTCACCCTTCTCAGCCTCTCCTTCCTCTCCAACACCAAACGCGATGCTAGTATTGCCGTCTGCTGACTCGCAGGAAACAAGACCGCTGTATCATATCTCGGTGAGCCAGAACTGTTGGGCCCCGATGTCGTTTATCACGACCGTAAGGAGGGGAGGAAGGGTAGATGGGGATTTCGTCGGGGACTTCGAGTACGTTTATCCTTTATATTGCCCAATCGTGCAAGGGGGGTTGAGGAGTGATGTGCTGAGCGTATGATGTTGTGCAGGATGGGCGTCACGGCGCGGATGAGCACGGTTTGCATAGGGGAAACGCAGACTTTTGTATCGAAAGCGCTTAAAGGCCGCAGTGTGCGTTCCACCTTTACTTGCCTTTTACTAGGCGGACTGACAGTGTTCGCCTTTGAAGTCTCCGTGGAAGTGGGAGTTCGAAGACACAAAACTCCAATGGATATTACTTCCAAAGAATCAAAACCGAGAGTCCCGCAAAAAAGACGAGGTACTCATCTTCGTTCCTCTCGCATCATCTCTTTCTCTCGAGTATACACCGCTCATCCACATCCAAATCCATATGCTATTTAAATGCAGCACCTCAAATGTTTTCTCGTCGACTCCGCCCGCACCCCATCCATCCACCTCGCAAACTTCACCCGTCATGAACTCAATTCTCTACGAAACCGTCGGAAGGACGAACAAGCCAGCGAGCTACATGTACTTCCGGATGCGATGCGGGATTGGCAGGTCTCTGAGACTGGAGAGGAGTTCAGTAAGACGGTGGATCATATTGTGATGAGTGTGTTGATTATGGAGAGGATAAGATTTACCGCGTAGGTAGCGGGTTCGATGTGAGTGTCTATCTCATCGTTGAGTCGTTGATCATGTGGTAATTTTTTTTTCAGTAGTATTTATTCTTAGTGTCGTACTCCTATGAAAAAACCAAGATCGCGGACGACTTGGTGTGCCAATATGCGAGCTATACAGGCCACCATACAGAGAGCGTCAAGTCATCACACTGCACGGACTTTCGCACTTGTAGAACCATATCACGTTGATTTCCGCTCTTTTAGGGAAGACTGGCCATGGCTCATTTCTGTTACGGACGACATCACGATACAATCGACGACTTTCTCCGACGCCACATAGACGCCTTATCTCATTCCTCTACACACAGAAGACACAGCGCATGACTCACTCAGCCCCGTCACGAGTTCTTCGACCTCTATAGCAGCACCCATACTATCGCGAGTTTGCACAGCATCCTGACCCCGGAATTGAAGAGACGAAACTGACGTGCAGCTTCTAAATCGTCTCAGGCCTAATTCGCTCGGTATGTAGGTCTTGGGATGCAAGCAGCCTAGGAGACGGCCTCACTAACTCCCTTGTATGACAAGGATATCAGAGACTAGCAATTCCCTGTCTGTTTCCACGACTAGCCCGTCAGCGGTGCACAGATAGTGACCTTGTTTCAGCGTTTGTTCCGAGGCTTACTATATTTAGTGTTCTCAAACTCGAGGAATGATGCGTCGATGCGTCGATGGAATGGAAGGGAAGTTCAAGCGCGGAAGCTTCAAAGATCCAAGTCCAGACAGGTCCAGATATCCCGAGTTCATTCTAGGTGGCGGACCGAACAGTTTGGAAGTGGACCACGCATGGATGCAGCAAGCAGATGTACATACAGTACATGTTGCGCACATCTCATACTGCAAAAGACAACAAAGTTGAAAACATGTGTTGTGCCTCCTTACTCGTCCATGATGTTGGCGGCGCCATGCGGCCATACAAATGGATCGACAAAGTACATGAAGAAGCGTGTGGCGAAGCGGCGCCACCCATCGCTCGCAGGTATTGAAGGTCCTTCCGGGCGTAGGGAGTGATATATTTCTGTCTCGATGGAGAAACTGATCGAGAAAGATGAATCCCTGCACTCTAGCTGTAGTAACAAGCCATGCAGTCGGACAGTAGTAGCGGCGTGAGGGCGGAACAGAGAACGAAACTGCAGACCCGCTATAGGTGTGTTTGCCGTTACTTCTCTCCACAATGTTGAGCCACGCAAAAAGTAGAGGATCACACCTGTTCAGATGACATCGCGGTCCTCATTGCTTTTGTTTGGGGCGTAGGACCGTGGCGGAGGCAAACAATAGTCGGGTGGCGGCGGATGCCGCGTGGGAAAACACAGCCGACGCGCCATCCGAAAAAGGCAGGCGTTGTGGTCGGCTATTGTGTGCTGTCCATTGTTCCCTCTTTTGTTCGTGGCGAACAATGTTCTGGGCGCACAATAATTGTGGACAGGCGCGGGCCATAATAAAGGTAGGTGCGCCGGGTATGTCCTTCTTTCGCTTTTCCATCTTCTCTTCCTTCTGTCTGCACTTACACTGGATCGTCTCTTTCTGACCGCCTCTTTCACGAGCATCCACACGAATTCGAACATATATAGCATAGAACTTACGAACGCATACCCAATGTCCTCTCGTGCGTTTTTTTCCTCTATCTATCATGTACTGATTGTTGAATCCATCTTCGATGTTTTCAGTATTCTCATCGCTCAAACGCCAGCCCGTTTTGCGCTCTCGCACACCCAACACTGTATCACCACCCAAACCAACTGTATCTTCACGCTCTATCTTCTCTTCGAAGTCAAGAAGACATACGCCGACTCTCCCAGATCTGACCGAAGAAGATGAAGATACACGCTCACCTCTCCCATCTCCATCTATCGCATCCTCTTCGACGATCCACTTATCGCCGACCAGCACACCACGCACCTCGAGGAGTATGAAGCGATTGAGCAAGTACGGCAAGGCCGACTTCCAAATCCCAGAAGGCGACGATGGCGTATTCACTGCTCCGCGCCCTGCACCCAGTCCACCCAAGCCCAAACAGGAGGAAGGAGGCATCATCTATGTCTCGCCTCTACTTTCACCTGTCTCCCTCAGCGACTTCGAGTTCGACGAGACCGCGCCCTCGACTACTTCTCCCGTTCTCCCATCGTCACCCTACGCGTCTCCCCCACGCACGCCCACAACCTCCGAACGTCCTCGTCCTGCGATCGTTGCGCGTTCGCCAACGGAGTCGGTGTCGAGTGTTGGTCTGAATGGTTCGAGTTCTTCGGAGGGTGAATGGGGTTACATGCCGAGGACACCGACCAGCTCGGATGATGAGAGGTTTCCGATGGAGTTCTATGTTGGAACAGATAGCCCTGTGATCGTTCCCAGGAGGGCCTCCATTCATCCTCTAGTCATCAACAAGTCATCTCCCCCACTTCCTGTCGCACTTGCCTCGGTGCCCGAATATTCGCAGGAGTCGGAAGCAGACGATGAAATGGATGATATCCTTGACGCTTATGAGTTCACGATTCCCGAGTCTTCTATGCCTTCACCCCCTCTCCAACCAGAATCTGTGGAAGAAGATGAGGCTGAGGACTCCGACTCCGACGACGAATCCTACATCTCCGACGATGGCCTCTTCTACGCCCTTGCTCACTCCGGTTATGACCTCACCACGTCTGCGACCTCATCTTCGATCTTCACTCGCCCAGACTCCCTCCCTCCGACTCCCCGTCGGACGTCACTTGGACCTGCTCGCCGCTCATCCATCCCCTCCCTCCGCCGTCGCCGTTCCTCCCTCCAATCCATCCGCGCCACTTGCAAACCCGTTCCCAGCTCACAATTGGACCCTACCTTCCCTCGACGCCGGTCCTCCCTCCGCTCAAGTTTGCCCCCGAAACCAACTCGCGTCCCGCCTCCTGTCCCTTCTTTCCCTTCCACCCTTCCATCACCAGCGCTCGTTCGTCGCGATTCTCCCAACTCGCTCAGGAACAAGAAGAGTTTGAGTATCATCGTTCCTCGTCGCGGGTCGCATGATTCTACTGCCTCGGATGTTACGTGTACGGAGGGTTCGAGGCCACCGCCTAAGGAGAGCTTACCGGACGATGTCTTCGAGCTCCTCGACGATGCCTCTGGGTGGGTGTGCGACCGTTCTCCGTCTTCTCCATCGCCTTCGCAGACCACCGACGCATCCATGACTGAAGAGTCTGAGGTCCCGAAGACCCCGACATCCAGTTCCGACGAAGGCCATAGCGGTGGTGGAAGAAGGGAGCGCCAGGGATCTTTTGGACTCCCTGTACCTAGCAGCTCGCCCCTGGCTCTCAATTTTCTGCAGGTCGATGCCGCCTTATCGCACCCGTTTACGCCCGCAATCACCCTCGCGCCCGCCCCTTCTCCCACTTCTTCAGCCTCACCTCCGTCCTCGCCGATCACACATTCACCCCTCAACCTCCCGTACTTCCTCCGCGATTCCTACCTCGATCGTTCACCCTCCAACACTTCCGACTCTTTCGACCACGACGACGAGGAAGACACGAACTGGGATATCACTAACGATCGGGTCCTCCGTTCGCGTTGGTCGTCGTCCACGCTGTCCACCGTGGTGGGACGGAAAGAAGAGGGATCGATGTCAGCGTTGTTGAAGTCTCATTTCACGTTCGGAAAGCGTGGAAGGTCGTCCGCGTCGGCTAATAAGGTGCAGGTGAGGGAGAAAGCCTCGCCGGAGAAGAAGGTCCCCATCCCGACCATCCAGTCGCCGAAGAAGAGCGCTACACCGGATGTGTCGTTCAACACCTCATCTTCGCCTTCGCCTTCGCCTTCACCGACTTCAGCGTTCTTCGCGCCGTTCTTGTCGCCTTCGTCGCATGTTGCGAAGAGGAGTAGCGATATTCCGGGAAGAGCGCAGAAGAGGATGGGAATGGCGGGGATGGGGATGGGACTGGGTATGGGGAGGAAGAGTATGGATAGTGTGCTTTCAAAAGCGAGCAGTGAATCATCTGCGAGCGAGGAGGAGAGTAGGTTGAGGAGGAAGCCGATCCCGTTTGAAATGCTTACGAGGCAGTAGGTTTGTGGTTCAGGTGAGTTAGGTACGAGCACTGGATGGCTCCATACTCTCACTAGTATGCCGGTATTAGTAAATGTCTTTGTTCACTTCGGCAGCTTGCTGCGTTTTCTTGCTTTTTGGTTTGACGATAATCGCATTATATCACACATATCCAGGACACGTTTTCTCGTTTATAGCCTATCCCCCTCGTCTTCTCAGTTTCTGTCTCCATCATGACCTCACAATCGAAACGACCCACTGTAGCTCTATCCTGCTCCCTCTTTGTTGTTTCTCTCCCCACCTTGCATATGCTCGAATATAACACTCCTTACATACCACTTTAATCGCTCCCTTGCTGTATACTCTTCACGCTCATTTCTCTCTAGTATGGCTGGTACCTTCACACAATCCCATCTCACCCCCCACTCATGTTGCATCTGCTTTGTATCTAGAAACTGCTTTATTTACCTCACACTCTGTGTCTACTGTCCTGTGGTTCGATCGATTCGGATCGTCCCCTCTTTTATCCTGTAGCCTAGCGTTTTATCGTAGCTGTTCTTGTTTATACCTGGTGACAAGAATCGATGTTTTTTACAGTAACGTTGTCGGATCATGGTCAAACTTGAACCTACACTCGAAGTTGGGCTTTGTGAGCTCAACGCAACTCGACATGAACTTGGGGATTGTGGCGCGCCTCATCTCGTGTGGCGTTCCGAGATATCGGACAATGCCGGGTTTGTCAGCATTCAATTTTACGCCGCTTTTTTGTCTCCGACTTCGTGTCAACCTCGAGCGACGAGGAGTCGCAGCCTTTCTTTCCTTGGACATGCTTGCCTATGCCTGCACTTTTCGTGAGGATCGTCTAGTCTAACTACTGAAATAGTGCGTGTTCTTTATCTCTTCGGTCTTCGATGTGTGAACCACGAGTTACACTGCGGCCACTTGCACCTTGTGTTCCGAGCCTGTGGTGGGGCCAACCTGAGGCTCATCATGGATGCAAAGGCATAACAGTAAATCCACCGCCAAGAACAGAATACATCGTGGAATGCATTGGACGATCCGTCTCTTGCAATACCCTGTGAGGTGTTCTCTGAGTTCATCCCGACGCAGAGCCACGTCAGTCTATTGAGTGCCAGGCTATGCGTCAGGCCAGTCCTGAACTTCGGTTTAGCTCCTAGTGTACACTTGTTATACAAGGCGAAGTTCTCGAAAAGTTCTCTTCTATGGCCGCAGGCGGATTTTTCGACGCTAGAACGTATCACCTTGATCCGCAATGAGAACAGTCGTCCGTAATCGCGTTCCCTATTCGTATGCAAGCTCATCATCATAATCGTACAACGCTCGTAAATCTATACCATGGGGTATCAAGCCCCAAGCTCCTTCTCCAGCTCCAGCAGCTTTGCAATCGTATCCTTGATCACGACCTCGAAAGGCGTGGACTGTACGCCCAAATCCTCATCCGTCTTCTTCACATCCGTCTTGAAATGATCTCCTGTCTTCAAAGTGGAGATGTCGACCTCGGGGAGTTTGTCCTTCAGCTGAGGGAAGTGCTTGGCCGCGATATCGACTATCTGTTCATTTTTCTGTGCGGATGATTGAGTAACGTCATTCCACATCTGAACGAACCGATGCATCCGGAAAGGAGGAAGAGACATACATAGTAGCCCTCGATGAAGAGATACCTTTGCCCCTTCGCCACGTCCAGCTCCGCGGCCTTCACGTGCGCAATCCCCAGTTTCCTGACGTCGGTGTAGACGGGAAAGATCGTCGGTGGAATGCCATCCGCTTTCCAGGTGCCACCGATAGCTTGGTAGATTATTGCCATGGAGGTGTTGATTGTCGATATAGACGAGACCTTCTGCGAAGGCGGACCAAACACCATGCTGACGGTGACAAAATAAGGAATTTTAGATCGTTTGTTTTGCTGATGCGGTCGAGCAGAAAAAGGCATACGCAGGGCAAAGACTCGTCCCGGACCAGGAAGGCTTCTCGGTCTTGATGAAGTCCCAGAATATGTGCTCCGCAAGACTCTTCGATGCTGAGTAGACATAGCCTGCCACAATTCAACGACGCGCAAGCATGAGCGACCATGTATAACGCTGTTATCACCGCTGAGCGAGATTCGTACCTGTGATGGGCGATTGTTTGGCATCCTCGTAGCTGGCGGGATTCCAGTCATCCGCAGTGAACGTCTTCCCAATTGCGGGGAGAGTCAACGGGTCGTTGGCAGCAGCAAATGATGATGTAAGAACAAAGCGTTTGATCCTGGGCTCTAGTTTGGTCGCCGCAAGGATGTTCTTAGTGCCGTTGATGGCAGGAATAAGCATTTCCTTCTCATTATCCTATGCCACAGGCGAATGCCAAATAAAATTATTCAACATAACCCTCCATACCCCTTGATGATCCAAAGATATAGTCGAGATACTCACCTTGAATGTAAACGTGTAGGGCGAGGCTACATGTGCGATGGCATCGCATCCCTTCACAGCTTCGTCGAAAGCGCCGTCGACCACGATGTCCTCGACGATAACGTATTCACATTGGTCTATGTATTGGGGGTACAAGGCAATCCATGCATCTGCCTTAGCCTTGGAACGGACGGTTCCTTTGACCCTCCATCCGGCCCGGAGGAAAGCAAGAGCGACATCGGTACCAATGTATCTGCGAAGTTCTCCAAAGTCAGAATGTGGAGCGCAGTCAAGAAGGAATACTATGTTCACCCAGTGACACCAGTGACGAGAACGGTTCCTTTACTGTTTGACATGCTGGCTATTGGGAAGACGAGAAGGTTGAAAAATCTGGATAGTGCGGTTGTGCATCTGCTGCTAACGCGTTGTCTTATAACTTACCTGATGGATGGTTAGCGCCATGCTTGACAAGACAGAGCTACTTGGGTGATCCCTGGTGATGTGGTCTCCAAATCCGTCGGTCTGACTCATAGGTAGCTCATAAGATGTGAAATCACTGAGATGAGGCTAAGTGTCGAACGGAGCCCGGGTATCCCCTTCAGCTATTACAGCAGAACAAGCATTGTTCTACAAGGAGCATAGCTCGTCCCTCGGAAGGACAGTGATCAGACCGGACGAAGTCGAGTCAGGAAAGATATCTGAACCAGAGCGGGGAACAACTGAGCAACACGACTCGGCTCAAGAACATGACTGCGAAGAAATAGTCATGACGAACTACTTTTGCCCTGGCCCAGCGGTGTCCGTGTTTGTCTTTTGTCTTCTGTTTTGTAGTGATTATATGAGCGTGAAAATGCACATATTTTTTCCAGAATCAGCGAGGACCACCGCAACGGCGATACGACGGATATACATACTAGTGGGGTTGCGCCAGCATAGAACGGCGCAGCGCTGGTGTTGTTGATTCTTGATCCATGACGAACGCCGGCGCATACTTATTTAAAGTATTGATAATTTGAGTTAGTGTTGAGCCCATGAGGAGGCCTTTGAAGATGTGAGGTGGCGCCCTTGAGACTTAGATATAGGCTGAGTAGAGTCATGCAGAGGTTTCAAAGTAATGTTTGTCCGTAGTGCGACTGGTCAGCGGTCAAGTCGCGGTTGCTTGCCAAGATGCGTTAGTGACGTCACCAAAAATCCATTTAGGAAGGCGACGCCTTCCGATCCTAACAGGAGCAAACATCTTCCGCGGGTGGCCCTAGCCGTCCAAGGACGCTGTGGCACCTCCGCATGTTCGAATCGAACCAGCAAGATAACACACCAGAGTATGATGTAGAGCATGCTTTACCGCTCCGCCAGAACTATCGTAGATGTGGCGCCTGCATAGACGTAGGACCCTCCAGATGCTCCAGAGCGAAGCATGATAATTGACACGGGTAGCCTGTATGCTTATGCTCGCTTTCAGCGATGATGAGGCGAGGCTGTGCATCAGAATAAGGACGATTTGGAGATCCCAACGCGACAATGCAAGACAAAGCAGTTACTTATTCATACAGGAAACTCGACAACGTCCTAAGGAGTGCACTGAGGCTGAGAGTGAGCGCGATTACAAGTCAGACTTCGCCCTTCCGATCCTAGCTAACATGGTCTCGCTGATATCGTTCTACAGGGACATCGAATATGCATCAGTACCACCGCATCACAGCGAACAAATAACGAAGGAGCCCACTCACGGTATAGAAGGTCTTCCAGCTCTCCCTCTGGGTCGCATCCTTGAAATACTTCTGCAATCTCGCAAACTTCGCGTCCTCAAACAACTGCGAATACACCTTCTTTCCCTCCGCGGCTTGATATTTCCCAACCCCGGTCCTCAACAACAACTCCGTCCTGCCCAAGAATGGCAAAAAGGCCGCATCCGCGATCGTGAACTGATTCCCACCAAGCGCGAGACCTTCCTTCGGCAACAAGTCCTGTACGGCTTGGAAACCTGCGAGGAGACCCTCGGGAGAGTCACCGCGCATGACGAAGGCTGCGAAGCCGGGGACATATTTGTTCGAGACGGTGTCGACGAAGAAACGAGCCTGGGCACGTTGGACGGGGTCGGAGGGGAGAAGACCGGACTTGGGGGCGAGATCCGCGACGAACTCGACGAGGATGAGGGACTCGGCGAGTTTGACGGATTCTGGGGAAGGGTTCTCAGGAGATGTGGGCGGGCCTCCGTAGGCGACGGCTGGGACCTGATCAGACCGATATAGCGTGGGGTGCGGCACGAGCAGAGAATTGTGAGCGAGACGCAGTAAATGATACAATACAAGTGAAGGGACAGGGGTAGAGAGGCGTACCTTGGATGCGGGGTTGATCTTAGGGGCAAACCACTCGGGCTTGTTTTGCAAATCAATGAAGTACTTGGTCACATCGATGCCAGCCTCCGCAAACGCGAGCTCGACCTATATTCCACACGTCCCGCAACCACCCCGTTGGGATCATCCATTAATTAGTTTTCTGCCCATAAGGCGAAAACGAAACACTGTACGTACACGTTGCGCATATGGGCAGACCTTTGCGGTATAGAGGGTGATGGGAACAGCCATTGTCGTAGTTTTTGAGTCGTGCTATGTAGTAGAGACTGTGAATGGGGATGTGTGTCTGAGTAAGAGCTCTGGGAATCGCAAGGCCTTTATATACACTGTAGCACGCCATGGGACATTCTGATTTGTCCTCCATCCTAGGTGCTTTATCAGCTGTACTTTTCTCACGTAAACCTCCGTTCACACATCGGAGGTTTACTGAGCAAGTTGAGCTAGACCCTGAGTCGAAGGCTTCTGAGCACGAAGGTAAGTAGGTCGAAGGAAACACGGATTTCTGACCAGGACTGTGACAAGTGATGGTGCTGGAAGGATACGGAGCGCGCAAGGCGATGGGGGGAAACATTAGCTTGTTTGTGGCGCAAACCCTAACCTAGGCGTTTTCGGACTTTTCCGGATAATATACGAATTCCCAGTGGCGTGGCATCGCACTTCAGGCTGCGCCGTCTCAAATATCTAGTGGCAACGATTACCTGCACCTTGTAATACTTGGGTGACCCCATACCGGAGTCTTTCATCCGACATTACACTGGATCACTTCAAGAGCAGTATTGAACTGCTTATAAGGATGCTAAAAGACGCTAAAGGTGGTCGAATTTACATCGATGCTCAGGACTTGAACGATGAACCTATGTAGCATGAAACGACCTGCTTTCGCTTCTTTTGCTCACGTGCTGTACTCTTTTTGTTCTCGATCGGGTCTCACGGCAGGATAGACCAGTATAATGACCAGACAATAATCGCCACCCGCCGCAGGCTCTCTTGACCTGTACCACCATCACTCCAACATGAGACGAGAGACGTACCGTCTCGCCCTACCTGATAGCCTAGGAGGTCATCTCTGCGCTGCTAACAGGTATACAGACGGAAGCGAGAACTCCCCTGATACGTTCACGCTGATTTTTGCACACTGTTCGAGTGCTCGTAAGTGATGACAACTTCATGCTTGCTTGGTCTTGAAAAGTCGGCACATCGCTAACTTCTTGTGTTCGCCATATTCAGACAAGGAACAGTTTGAACCGACCATCGAGAAGCTTTTCGACCTCAAATCCTCCGCTTTTATTATTCGTGAAGCCTGGGCATTGGATTGTCAAAGCCATGGAGAGTCCTCGTTACTAAACGAAGAGAAGTTGCGCGATGGGTCAGCTATCAGTAAGCCCTCGAGTATTCCCCCAAGCGAGTCGGATGTGCTGAATGAGATTCTATGCACGCTTTAGCCCTACAGGACTATGGAAACCTGCTTCACTTTTTCTCGCAGTCCCAACATGTGTCTGGTCACCGCTTGATCGCTGTCGGTCATTCCGCCAGTACTTCTGCTTGGTGCGCCCCCATTATTCTCCCCTTCCATTTTTCTCGCGAAGTTGTCAGTTCTAATATACTCAGTATAGGTGTCTTGCCTCTACGCGCTTTACAGGACACTTACCCTTTGTAGCTTTCGTCTTCATTGAACCGGTCATGCTTCCGCCACCCATTTCACCCAACGATCCCCGTATCAGAATGGGCATAAACAACGTCAAGGGAGTGTTATCGCGTAAAAACAGATGGGACGATATGAACGATCTGGAGAAGTGGCTAGGGAATCGATATCCGTGGAAGATTTGGGATAGACGTGTCCTCGAGATTTATCTAGTATGTTTCATCGTCCACATCTTCCGCATGTCCCCGTGTTGACGGGTTACCAAATGACAGAAACACGGATTCAAGCTCATAAACGATGAAGACGGCTCACAATATGTGACTTCGCGCATCACGAAGAAAAACGAGGCGAAGTTCTACGAACACGAGGAGCATTTCATCGCTGGTGCAGAGGTACACAAAACCTGTGCTCTAGTGCCTGTCCATTGTGTGTTCGGCGAACGACCGGAGATGGTGTAAGTCTCGACTCTACCTCAGTACATCGCTGACTCTGTTTTCTGGTGACGCCGATCACTAAAATCCGCCTGGTATCAAGGTCGCTAGATTCAAGGGCTTCACTGTGCGACATATCGAAAGGAAGAACGATGGCCTCCGTGTCAATCATACCGAAGGCTGGGCATCTGGTGCGTTCCCTCGTAAACGTTGACGTGTTGTCCGCCATCTTATGCCTTACTGTTTTTGTTCCTGCAGGCTGTCCAGGAGAACCCGGAAGGCGTCGCTGCAGCGATCTTCAATGTTCTTGATAAATGTAAGCCTGCCGAAAAGGCTAGACTCTGAACTGCCTATGATGGAAACAAGGCTTCTGGATACTGTACGTTCATTGCAATCTTGTGACCAGAGACTGTTTTGCATTGTGTTATTCATTCCTGCGAGCGAATCCAGCAACTTGCGCAAGGAAGGAAGCACAGCGCCGGATCCAGTTTTCTGTACGGGCAGAAATGAAAACAATCTTGTTCTGCACGCTCAGAACTCGTGCGGACAAAGGCGGTATGTGTTCTGTGACAGCAGAATGTAATCGTGATTCATTTCTGCGTTGGCAGAAAAGAGGATCCTTCGCTGTGAAGGAAGGAAGTAGTATAAGTATTCGGGACTCGGATACAATAGGTGCCCACTGTGTGCGAGAAGGGCTGGTTATAGGAAAAAAAGAGATAATTTGTGCTATACGCTCCAATAAACTTTTATTCGATGAGTTGACGTTCTGCTCTCTGTGCCCATATCATATGCTTGTGATTTCACTTCAGGCCCCGTGGAGCCGACGCATGGGAAACGGGCGGTGCCGGTTTGCGAGCGTGAATTGTATGCAGACATCGGAGTCATTACTCACATCGACCCTCGCCTCCTCTTACCTCTCATATCGTGTTCGTGCGCTACTTCAACCCGACCTTCTGACTTACCCTAGAGTTTAACTTCGAGAATATCCGACACGAAACATCGGAAACCTTCCAAGATTTGTCTACGATCTATAGAACCCCCAGCGCGTTCGTAACTACATTGCGATCTACAAAATGACAACTTCATCTAAATAGCTTCTCGAATGGTCTCTGACGGTCAATACCGGACAACTAGCCTGAGGAATATGTCTTCTGGTAAGCAATCTTCGCGCAATCGTGCTTGGATTGAACAGAATTGACTATGATCTCTCTGAAAGGTCCCGATACGACTGTGAATATCCCGATCGAAGTATGGGAACATATCTTCACCCTAGCCAACAAGACCGAGATCAACGTCGCCTACAGCTGGGGCCCGTTGTCCAACTGGCGAAACGCGCAAGGAACCGCGCGAGCTTTGACTGCTGTCTGCCGCGAGTGGCACAAGATCACCCTGCGATTCCTCTACGCCGATGTCGTATTCGGCTCTCTCACGCAACTACCCGCATTTTATGCGACTCTAGTCTCCAACCCGCCGAGTTTCTGCCCCATAGTGCGTAACATATCTGCCCAAGCCCTTATTCCACAGGGAAGTGGCCGCATTTTCCAGCGGTATCTCGATGAAATCATCGCTTGCTGTGTTTCGCTGAAAAGAGTGAGGATCACTATCGATTACCTCGACTACTGCGATATGCCTGGGTTGGAGAGATGGGTATCCCGCGCGTCGTCCCGTCTATCCGACCTACATCTCAGTGTTGATCGCACAGTCACCTTCAATGACCATTCTAGACTTATCACGGCGATGGCGAACGCTAACAGCCTCACACGCCTTACCTTATCCTTCCCCTGGTTGACGACCACGTCTACTGACAGGCCCTCTATTGTCAATCAAGTACCACTTGACCTTCCTTCCCTACGCGAGTTGTCTCTCATAGTATGGTCTCCCGAAAACCTCGAAACCCTGACTACCATCGTGAGGGGCCTCGTCAATCCCCAAATTCACTCCCTCACTATCTGCTTGGTGAGACCACGATTCGCTGGTCTAAATAACAGCTATGAACAATTATCCATATTCATTCCCCACATTCTGTCACGACCTGGTGAACATCTATGTTATCTTCATCTCGCAGATCAAACAAACGTAGCTATAGGTTATCAGGACGACGGCGAGTGGTCTAACATCTGGGACTGGTGGACCACATGGGAGAGCGACGAATTTCAGGCAATGATAGATCTCTGTCCAGTACTTGAGCATTTCATCGCACCGCTTTCTCCCTATCATTCCTCCCTTGCGCTCCGTGACCATCATAACCTCAAATGGGTCGATATCTGGCTATAGCCGGACGATGTCCAGGACGAATGCGACAATGAGAGCGTTAGGCGTCTTGTTACGCACGAGAGCTCTTCGCTACCTGCTCTTCAGAGTTGTAGACGTCTGGATCTGTCGCTGAACGTATTTCTCGATCTTCCTATGATGTTTCCTCCCCGCATTTCCTCCGGACTCGACCATTCTCCTATTCTTTGGACACTTGGTGGCTCGGTCAGGATCATCGAGACATTGAATACCATCAAGCTGAACCCTGAACGTGTCCGTTCTCCTTCTATGCATGATCTAAATGATGATGCTGGCGACGAAAAATGCGACGAGTCGATTGACCGATCCGACATCGACAGTGTCGAATACAAAGGCCCACAGAGTAGCACGAACTCCCCCGTCCTAGTCGACGAGTCTCTCGATCCGTTCTACGACGAGAGCGACGACGAATTTGAACCATCAGAATCTTCTGTTGGGGGGTCATCCGAGTATTGGTCTGACGAGGACTTCCAGACGCTCGAGCAGCACACAATATCAATGGCACGGGAATTATCAAGATATGAATGGTCTTTGGACACGTATATGGGCAGTGAGGATGTCTGGAATGAGTATTTTGCCGCGGATTTGGAGGTGAGGATTAGACAAGTATGCGTCTAGCTGCTCCATTGACTGACTTCCTCGACAGGACTTTGGTATCTAGAAAACCGTTACTCCGATTAAATTACCTCGCTGGGAGGCCAGTGTTGTTTTGTGTTCACATCGTCGAGGGGATAAAGAAGTACAGGAAGGATTGTAGTTGTGAATAATAGTTCGACCTGACAGAAACCACCATTATATCGGACGCATCCAGCCAATAGAGTCGCACGTAGCCATGGTCTAATCCAAGCCAAGATCCTATAGACAACGATTCAGAGAAGGCGTCAGTCCACGAAGACAATAGCAAACTCAAACATGCGAGACACTCACAGCCAATACCTGCCCGAAATACCCTGGGATTATAGTGGTGCTCGCCATGATTGTGTCCGCTTCTGTAGCTGGGCGCACATCTGTATCCAACACTGTCCCCTCAGCTCCGATGCCATCCAGTCCCCCTTCGTCCGACCAATATTCTGAAGAACCGGAATAGTTTGACTCATCATCCGGGATATACCGGTCGTCGTCACTTTCGTCAGAGTCAATCGCAGACAGCTGCTCTGAATCCACCTGCATTGGCTCGTCCGACGCAATATCCCCTCCGCTTTCACTGTCACTACTGACATCACCCTCGTCGATCTCTCTATCGCTCCGGGTTCGATAAGCATCAAGGGCTGGTCGATTTGAGTGAAGATTATAGACGCGTGCTGCAGGCGGTGCAATGTAGCAATCTGATTCGAGGACCTTGACGGAGCCAGCAGTGGTCCACTGCACGAGGCGATCGTCGGCGGTCGTAGGATCACGGGGAGGGAATATCGTCGGAAGGTCCATAAAGACGTTGAGCGACGCGTCGAGGTGCCTGCACCTTCGAAGGAAAGGAAACGCATTCACGTCCGGAACAAGACAGACAGGCGTCTGAAGAGAGTTGTCGATGTCAAATGGTGGGACCCATGCGTCTATGTATCGCAGAGTCGGATGATGACGAATGCCGATGAGCGCCGAGTCTGGTGGGAGCGGGGCAACGAAGTGTTCAAGGTAGGGGCAGAGATTGACGAGAGCTTGAAAACGGTCGTTCGACCAGAGAGACGTCCAGTCCCAAATTTGTCGCCATTCTTGGTCGTCTTCAAGAGTGATCGTTCGGCCGGACTGATGGGCGAGGTGCAGATAGCGAAGGGAGTCGCCCAAGAAAGATAGTGTGACGAGGATAGAGCTCGAAATTTCTTTGTATTCGATGTCGATCCTGCCCCTCTGAACGAGACAGAGAGTGAGAGCCTCCAGCTTTGGGGCAGAGATGGACTGTGCGAAGATCTCCAGCGCCTCAGCGTATTGTCGAGTCCAGAGGAAGTACTGTAACTCGCGTAGCTGGGGAAAGTCTAGGGTGTAGGGCTCTTCATTGGTAGGTTCCCAGGGCGTACCCGATCCATAATTTGGTGGGAATGATAAGGAGAGCGAGACGAGATTTTTGGACAGCTTTAAAGCTTTCAACGTAGAGCTGTCCGTGAGGACTGCTGCGCGGCGTAGGTCGAGGCGTAGGCTGGAGATTTGTGCTGCTACACGGGCCACCCAATTTTCCCACGAAGGAATTTCGCAGCGTGGAAAATCATCGATGACAATGGTCAATTCTTGAAGCCATAGACAACGGCTCATGATTTCGCCAAGGCATTGACGAACAACGTTGGAGGCGCCTATGGGAATGGAAAAGTGAGTGGAGATACTGGTGATGATGGGGCAGATCGTCTTCGGGTTCGATCGGAGCGTTTCGAGAAATCGCGGGAGCTGGCTCAGAGAGCCAAAGACTACTTACACTGGAGTAGGCGTATCGAAGAGAGACAGTACGCCACCCACGGCATACAAGATTAAGTGTTTGGGCCATGCATAGAGCTTCGCGATAAGGAGGAGAGAAGCCCCACCCGTAGGCTGGGTTGAGCTGGATCTTGCAAGGAGACGCGATGAGTCCGAATATTTGCTCCCATATTTCGATGGGGACCCTTGTCAACGCAGGTGCAGCAATAGCGACAGACGTCTCCATACTATGTTCTTCACGATTAAAGAAAACCCTAGATACTGGTTGAGACGCATATTAGTGAATAAGGAAGGGCAACAAAGTAACGCAATATGATTAGGGGATTTTGTGCACACCTTGCAGCGGCAAGGGGTCGATTGAAGACCCCGAACGAAGGTTCATAGTGCAAACTGTACTGAAAAACGAAGAAATTGAGCGGTGCGGTAGAAATAACTGGCTATGCTGTCGATGAGGCCTGTCGCTCTTATGCAAACCGCAGAACTTGAAGGAGTCGCTCAACAAAGGGTCCCCGCCGTCGATATTTCCCACTGAGACCTGGTTCAAGCTCCGCCCGGATGGTGCCACCCGGATGGACGCGCTCTCTTGTGATAACGGCCCTCACATCGTCACTGAGGTCACTTCTCTGGCTGACATCGAAAACTATGTTAGGTTTCTTCGGCCACGATTCTACACCCGGATATCTTTGCGCTGGTCTCTCACCTGAACTTGTTTCATCATGACCGTCAAAATTGGCTCCTTTTCTGGCCCTATCGAGCGCAGGAAAATCAACCTCGTTCAACATGGGAATCAAACCGACTCGCTTGTTATTGGAGACATAGTTCAGAGCTGGGGTCATATATGGGAATGGAGCGAGAATTGCGTGTCGCAGAACCAGGCCAGAGCGTATGCTTCTTTATTTTTCTTGCTCAAAACGCACATGAGATTGAGGCGATATCGTACTCTAGGTGGCGTCAGCACGCTGACCCTCTTTGCGATGAGGCGTTAGGTATACTATTCCCTGGCACTTCCTCAAGCACTGGAATCGACCTCTTCACTGCGCTTAAACAACACACTGAGAGTACACGCTCTGAAGATGCCGCGTGGTTGTTCTACGATACCTTCTCACAGATACCCCCACCAGACCTTTGCGTCACGGAGGAAGAGTACAAAGTAGCCGTCGCTTTTTTCTTGGATCATGCTGTTCAAATTTCGCAAGCGTTGAGCTATTATAGTCTTGCGGGCGGGTTTGCGAGGTGCAATCTTCTAAGTTCTGCATTACCCGCTTCGTCGTTATGCTGATCCTCTACTCGCAGTCCACGAATTGTTCGCACGCTTCATGCTGTTTCTTATCTCGTCCCCCATGGTCAGTCGAAAGGGGTGGCGCTCGCCGATATCAGTAGTGACGAAAAGAGATCGTCGGATGACCGAACGTATATACGCCTGAACGAGACATTCCAGTTTGTCTTGGAGGTAATGGGTTGTATGACGCCGGAGGTGTCGAGGGAGAACGTTCTTCCTGGCGGTGATGGATGGAAGGCCACGCTCAGAGTTCGTATGTTACATGGAATTGCTCGTCGTAGAGCTCGGGCTCGTCTCGACAAGAATGATGCGGGTGGTATAGACTTCGAACCGATCAACCAGGAAGATATGAGCGCTACGTACGTTGCACCTTGCACTGTTCCACGCTCTTGCTAATGTACAAACAGTCTAGCGGCATTCTCGACAATCCCTCCATGGTGTCTCTCTCGTTTTCATCTCACACCAACTCCCGAACAATCCAACGCCTACCTCGCTCTCTGGCGCCATATCGGTTTCTACCTCGGAATTTCACCGTCCATTCTTCGACGGTATTTCCGTTCACCAGCCACATCTGACAAGTTCCTCGCCTCCATCGCCATCCACCTCTTCACCCCTCCATCAGACTCTCCCACATACGAACTCCTCCCCACGCCGACGATGCCCATACTTCGCGCCATGTCCAACCGTCCTGGAGCGTTTCGCACCAGTCTCGAATATAACTGCGCGCTGTCCAGATACCTGCTAGGCGACGTATTGGCCGACCACCTAAATATCCCGCCAACGAGTTTGTGGACGAATATTAAGTTACATCTTTCCCTATTCTCCCATCGTGTCCCGGTGTATTTCTCGTGGTATTATCCGCGAAGAGGATGGGCAGAAGAACGGAGGGAGATGATCAGGGAGGCTCTCATCCGAGTTACGCGATGGAACCTCGGGATGAGAAAGACCACGTTTCGGCCGCGGCAGCCTTACGGCCTCTCGTCTCCCGAAGGCGCAGACTTTATTCGGGGAGGAGTAAAGGGTGAGAACGGAAGTGAAGCGGGTGGCGAGATAGCTGAAGGTGTTGTGGAGAAAGAGAAGATCGAGCCGGATTACGAGGGTGGACGGAAGTTGGTGAAGTCGTTTAGGAATGTATGGCTTGAGATGGTCGGTGTGCTTGGGTTGGGTGTCATGATGTGTGGAGTAGCCGGCTGGGCGGGCGTACAGTGGTGTTTACAGAGGTGGTAGTCAGCTCACTTATGCGATATGTGTTAGCTGATTGCACTCGTGTTCAGTTACATAGTTCCTGCACAGAGCTGAATCGCGAACCGAATGTGTGATTTACCAGTGACCATTGTAACACCAGAAGCACGTCGCGTTCTCGCCATGTTCGTTTTTATGACATTCACAAAATAACCTCGAGACTGTCCCTAAATTCTGACCTAAATCGACAATTCACCTTCCAGGCACTGTGCACCATCTGAGTCACCTGTAAGCCGCGACCTTCCCGCTGAACGTTCCGAGGTACCATCCCAGAATCAACCCTCCTAGTCCATCGTACAGGAAAAGACCTAATAGAGCATTTCGGTTTTTGTACAGCTTCGCATCCTCCTTGCCCATAGTGATCCACTTAAGACCCGCCAGACTTGCAAGCAGTACTCGGACGGGGGCGCTCGCATGAAGAAATTGATTTTCTTCCATGGGCATGTATGATGTTGCAATATCTATTTTGAAGGAATACGGCGCGATTTTTTTTATCAGGTAAGCATCGCGGAAAATAGGATATGTCTCATTTACGTACATGCCATTCCAAGCGCAATCGTCGTGATACCGAGTGTGGAAGTGTCTTCTGGGGCTTTCGGGGTGGGTTTGGCGAGAAACATGCCACACCCGAGAGCGGAGAGGCCAATGGCGTGCAGAAGGATTGGCCACGGGAGAAGTATTGGATAAAATAACATAGCTGATTCCTGTAAGAGGACGAAGAAGAACGGTTAGAACGGTTCGTTCGTCGAGAGACCGGGAAATTCAATCGAGGTATAGAGACATTGCGCGGGCCCCATCCGCGGTGTGACTATTCAAGGGTTTCCGTGTATAAAAACAACCTGGCGATGTACACTAGGCTCGTAAACGCCTGAGTCGCACATCGCATCCCTTGATGCATCATTCGGCGCCACAATCTGGTGGATTCTAGCCATGGGATAGCCGGCGAACGATGTTGACCCCTACCATATCGAATAGGGACTAGTACTGTATACGTACTCTTAGCCTGTATAGTATTTGGCCGGATTTTGTCGGCCTACGTGGGACGATGAATCTTGGAGGCGAGTACCACTGGGGGATGAAGCAGAGCACAGTTTAGGTGGCGCCCAAGAAGGGTGATTCTTTAAGTAGGTCTACCGGCAATTTCCATTGCGGCGCCTGTGTTCTTCCGATCATACAGTCTTTTTTGATGAATGCTCGCAGCCACCTTAACACCAGGAAAATTGTTTAGTTCTTGGGAGTGCATGGTCGCCTCCTATCCTTCTCCGCTACTCGTTCTATTCTACAGGAGACAGGCTTCCCAGGATCGCGGCACACCCTCTTCGGTGTGTAGAGATCACAGGCCTGAGTACGGGTTTCGTAAGCACGACGATCCGAGGCGAGCTTTTCGAGGCCTAGTTTGTGCGATGAAACACGTTAGACCGCAATCATCTTGGGAAAGGGTCTCGAAAAATGTTTTACTTCCTCAGTTAGGTCTGCTCTCGTGACACGAGTTGCCGAAGCACATTGATCTACTCATGGTACGGGTTCCTCTCAATGATCTATCATACCAAGAGCATCCGTGCCGCCTGACATCTTTCCATCTGTCATTCTCAATGATTGATACCCGTCGTACTATCTGATAGCGCCTCGAGATCTCTGACTGGAGTATTTAGTCAAGCAGATGGAGGTACGTGTTGTGTTGTGAACTCGAACCCCTGGAGCATCCACATCACTTCGTACAGATAACTGACTTCATGTCGATCAATTCGGTTCTTGCTTCCAAATTGAATGAATCCCTGAACGGCTTGTACGCAGGTAGCTATCTTGCCGGTGTGTGAGTACGCGGGCTCCTTGGTGTTTTCTGCGTGCAATGGCATATTGACAAGACATTGTATGGTGGCAGATTTTACGGTCTAACTACACATCAAACATATGTGTACTTCAGAAGATCTAGTCAAGATCGTTGGTCTACACGTCTTCTGGTGCGTACCCACTGTTGTTGTTCTGAATGTACTCCTTTATTAAACGTCGACCATCGGCCTCATGTGGCAGGTCTTGGTTCTCTGGTAGGATTCATCGTATTGTATCTTGATAAGAGTATGACACACATTCTAATTATAGGATCTTGGATACGCTTCACGCTGCCCTCGCAGCAGTTGCACTACGCCAGCTTGTAGTGGAGTCGATTGAGCAACCTTTGAGTATTTTGCTTGATAAAGTGCCGTGGTGAGTATGGGTTCCCTCTGGTACGTGAAATATTCCGACAACTAGGTTTGCTCTTCCTAGGACACTCTCGGTAGGTCATCTACAGTTGCTCAAGAACGTGGTCTACAATTACTCAATCGCGCTGGAACGGCCTTGACCAGTTCTCACTTCTCATGATGGTTGGTTTTACCACGCACTTCCCCGTGCCTTTTGCTTTCGTTCTGATTTATGCTATCTGCACAGTCACTGAGTGACAGTGGTGTGAGAGGGTGATTACCATGATCTCTATACGTTGAGTTCAGGCAAAGAAACTAAGTTAATCTCTATAGATATTATTGTTATCGAATCTGGCGACGTGAGTGTATATTTTATCTCCACGAAACCTTTTATCGCTGAATTGCATATCTTTTGAAGTCAGTAACCAGAACGGGATCTTCACGATAATGGCGGTAAGGCTTGTTTTCTCACCACAAAGATGCAATCCTTATTTATTGTACATGCATCAAGTCAGGCAGTTCCCGTTCTCTGTGCGCTTAGTAAGAGAACAATTTTCCCTGTTTGTGCAAGTCGACTGACGTCTCTATGATCGTTTCTAGTTGCCGGTTTGTGTGAGTACACCCATTTCGTCTTGTATGCGAAAGATAAGTGCGCCGATTAATTGACTCCCTTTCCAACGGTATACAGATTGTACATCCAAGACGTGAGCATCATGCACAGTCCTTGGATTTCATTTTTTCTCGGCCAACTTATAGTGTCTGATCCATTGATATGCAAAATCTTGGTACGCTAGCATGGGAACCACTGGTCTACAGGCTCTCAATCTCGTCGTGAGTAATTGTATTTTGGGCATGCATTTATGAATTCTGAATCCGATACTCAGGTCGAAATGGACGCTACTTTGATCTCCATCTGTGTTGCTGACCTCACAATCGCTGGATTTCTGTGCATCTTATTATGGAAGAGTCGGTTAGGGGTAGGGAGGTGAGCGTATGATTTCAACAAAAATTCGCTAACAGTTGATATCGAGACTCGTGGCGAATGATGGATAGGACGAACTCCGTCATCAGCACGTTGATCCTTTACACCGTCACCACGGGACTTTTGACCAGCCTGGTGGCAATCGCCACCCTCATAATCGTGTGTCTCAGCAATGTCTTCGCATTGATTTTTAGCGCTCATACATGTCCGTGGTTGCCACATACATACGCGTACGTAGATGCTAACCATGGCTGAAACCTTCGCATATGCAGGAGCATTTTATATGCTCAGTAAACGTATGTTGACAGTTAGTGCTTACGAGATACGATGTTGATCCCATTGTTTATTCCTATCGGCAGTCTACTTCAGTTCTTTGCTCGCCACATTGAACCGCAGAGAAAAGATCAGGACGCAGATGAATGGAACCAATGGCATGGCGACTCTCTCCATTTCCGGGATTGTTTGGCGCGGCCAGTCAAGCTGTACACAATCCAAGGATGATCATCCCGGTCTAGATATCTTTCAAGTAAGAACACTCTCAAATATTACGCAGCAGTATTGTTACTCATACTTGTAATGGTTTGGTGGTTTAGAACTCCGGATCTGTGAGGCTTGGGGTGAAGCCTGAGGTCACTATTGACGAGGACTCGGGTCAGATACATTTTCCAGGGACGACTGACGATGTTGTGAGTACACATCTGCTCAAAATAGGTGAAGTATCATCGCAATTGATGACTGTGGTTTTTCTTATTGAACAGGAACGTGGAAATGCTTGTGATCATTGAATTTACATCTCAAAGCGATGACTCCGCTAAGGTCAAGCCTAGCGTCCTCAGGAGTAATTTTCCTGTCTGCATTGTTTCTCCTACGGGCTTCATTTCTTAAGACGATCAGCTTCTTTGTTTCTACTTTTTGATGCCAATCATTGCCTACTATAAGTATACGAACCCGCAGTGTGTAATGTCATCGATGCTCTAGATGTAATTTGACCCCACTTTCGATCCTTACTCGTGAGGACGACCTAGTCACAGGTGATTCAAAGGTAATCAATAAGTAGACGAGACCATCATTCCAACTGCCGATATATTCTGATACCGGTATTTTTGCGCTGGTGTATAGAGCCTCACAGCTACAGAACCCATCGCATGTGCAGCAGTGTTTGATGTAGCAGTCAGAATCGGTTGAGTGGCCGGAAACGATTAGGATTAGTGGACTTGGTTGCTAAAGGCCGAGGCCAGATGTGTATAGATGCCATTGAGTTGTGTATATATACTATTGAGTTAGCTGGCACCGTATGCCCTTGTGGGGTAGTGGTCCCAGGCTCGTACCATCGGCTCCTCCGTGTCTTAAGGCTTGAGGGGCCGCTGTTTCGATCCTCCGCTACGCCGCTTTGGCAGGTATTCTCTTTTTACTCTTTTCCACCTCCCCCACTCTCTTGTCCGCTCGGACGCTGACCTGTGGTTCGATCATACTACTTGTTCATTGTATTCGCTTTTGTTGCGTGCTAAAACACAGTTATATTCATATTCATTCCACTAAAATTGACACTTCAAAGGAAAAACACCATAAAATGTCTCAAAAATATATCTACAACCAAGGTATTCTCACAGGGCCCTCAGCATCCTTTCACGATTGCGCGGCTACGACATATTTTTTTCGCCGAACTTAGAGTATATATATTTCTCCGCTGACTGATTTCTTATTGGGGTCTGTGATATCTTTAGCTTTACCCAGTACGCGCATACAATTACCATGCTACTCATATACGGGCCACAAACACTCCCTCTGAGCTGTGGCGAGACGCGCCAACTCGCGCGCCGCCACGTGTTTCTGTGGAAATTGAACAAGCGCCCGTCCTCGGTTTGTTCCCGCCAACGTCACTTGCTCTCGAACGCTACCTGATTGTCTCCAGTACGGGCTGCTTGCTCACTGTACTGTACGTTGTTGGTGCGCATATCCTAATTTCCGCCGACATTCAGCATTAGTGAACTTGACGACGCTCTAGCCGAAGTATGGAAACAGCAGCAGAACATGGTCCTGGCATGAATGGCCAGGGCGTCATAGACGAAGGCCTAGCAGATACTCCAGTTACCTCGACACCTCCTCCCAACGAAAACAGCGAGCCCAATAACCCCATACACCACGACGCATCTTTAGCTTCAGCACCATCACGCCCAGCGACGCCGAGTACCGCGCCACAGTCCGCCACTACTCCCATACCACCACCACCGTCCAACCAGGACGCCCAACCAAGCGGTGGCGAACGCGTGCTCAACGTATCCGATGCGCTCAGCTACCTTGATGCGGTCAAGATCCAGTTCCATGATAAACCGGAGGTGTATAATATATTCTTGGATATCATGAAGGAGTTCAAGAGTCAACAGTGAGTTTTTCCGTCTTTTGCGTATGGGTGCTGGACGGAATGGGGCGGAAAGTAGACACCTCAATGCAGAATGAGGGAAGGTGGGTGATACACAACTTGCGCCCGCATATATGCGCGTACATCGGTCGAGCTCTTGAGATAGGGCTTCTTTCAGGGTCGTGCCTTCGCGCGATAGTTGTACAGTGACGAGTGCTTCTCATGCCCCATCCCAAGGGCAATTGAACCACTCCATACAATAAAGAGCAGTTTCCTTTACGCTTTGGCGGCACACATCAACGTTGGTCGGATCGTGTGGCGACGCCACACGATTGTGCGGCCTTGAACTTCATTCCATATGTTGGTTTGTCCTATTCGTCCAAATCCGCTATTTAAGCGCATGTGTGCGCTTTGCAGACCGAGTATGTGAAACTGAGGCTCTAACTGAACAGCGTATATCCACATCGTTGTTCGCTGGTACTGGGGCGCACAAATAGAGCGCCGCGCAGTTTTCGATGAATAGGACGGCTGCCTACATCGGTACAATACTGTACTGCCATACCATGTCATCGCCGAAATGGCCACACTGCTCGAAGGTGGTGACGCCAAATTTTTACCCAATATCTCTTGATATCGCTTGGAATGCATCGAGGCTCATTTTACTGTCCACGCATGCCACCATGCATTGCCGCACCACTTTCCCATCTGCTCTGCGTCCTCTGTTCTGTGCTTGTCTTCTTTTTCATTTTTGTGCAAAGCGGTCAGAGCCCCTTCTTGACGCGGATGGACTAAGTCTGTACTGTCTTTCCCCAGCACTCAGATTCATCCTGAGATTTTTGTCCCCCAATATTCGCGTTCTGATCATGATTACTATTCCAGCATCGACACACCAGGTGTCATCGCCCGTGTCTCTGAGCTTTTTCACGGCCACCCTGCCCTCATCCAGGGTTTCAACACCTTCCTTCCGGCAGGCTACCGCATCAATGTTGGCCTCGAAGACTTTATCACCGTAACCATGCCCGACGGTCAGATCATGCACCAGGCGCCCACAAACGGCCATCACCCTTCTACTGCACCCTCCGCCCACCCTCCTCTATCCTCCGAAGAAATGCCTCCCCCGTCTTTACCTCTCACTTCGGCGGACATCGAGATGGGCTCACCGTCATTACCGCCTGCCCCGGCGCCGTATATAGGCTCTGGCTCTGGCTCCGGGACAGGATCGGCCCGCGTCGCAATTGGAATGGGCGTGGGCGTCGGTATGGAGCATGGGATGCCACACTCTGAGGTGGAGAAACAGGGATTGGGCCCCGCGATGGATTATGTGCAGAGGATTAAGACGCGGTTCAGTCATGATCCAGATACTTATAAGCAGTTCTTGGAGATCTTGTCGAATCATAAATCGAATTCGAACGATGTATGTCTCGTTTTCTTTCATCCTTCACATCCCTCGTCTTTTCCTATTCCTCTCCCCTCACCGTCTTTTTTTTCATCTCACTCGCGTCGTTGTGTCACTGGTCCTAACGCGCTCAGTTCCAGTTCCGCGACCAGACGGAAGTGTACAGAGAGATCGAACGCTTATTCAAAGATGCTCCCGACCTCGCCGCCGCCTTTCGCGAGTTTATGCCTCTGACGACCGGAGGTGCACCCGGGGGGTCCGGCATACAAGATGGAGATGGAGGCGAAGACGGTGGATTGCAGGGAATGCTGGTCGAGAGGGAGCGGGAGAGACATTCGCGGACGAGGAATGGGACTCCGGCCGAGCGTGGTCCTGGTTCGCATGGTCCTGGTGGGAGGGCGGGAAGTAAGAGGAAGCAGCCGGAGAGTGTGGCTGGGACAAGTGTGCCAGCAAAGAGGAGAAGGAAGACTGCGGCGGATAAGGAGAAAGAAAGGGAGAAGGAGAGGGAGAAGGAGCTTGCTAAGGCGAAGGTAGCTCGAATGATCCCCTTTTTCTTTTTCCTCCCTTTTGTGATACATAGCTGAGTATGTTGTGGTTCAAAGGTGAAGAAGTCGAAAGAAAAAGCGAGCGTGGCCGCCGACACGGCTTCGTTCTCCCAATACGCACCTTCACCTCGACAAGCATCTCGCGGCCACCCCCCCAGCCACGTCCACAACCACCTCCATCCCCAATCCCAAATTCAGTCCCAATTTCTGCCCCCCTCCACGCCACCCCACTCTCACACAATGTATGCCCCCGACATGCCCCTCTCTGCCCTTTCCGGCTCACCGGCAATATACCTCTCTGCGCCCGACGAATCACAATTCTTCGACAGCGTCAAACGCGCGCTGAACTCTCGCGAGACGTACAACGAGTTCTTGAAGACCATCAATTTGTTCACGCAGGGATTTATCGACAGGGCGAGGTTGGCGAAAAGTGTTAGGAGTTTTATTGGGGAGAGTGGGGAGCTGTGGGGACAGTTTAGGGAGATTGTGGGGTGGGATGAGGGGGCGGAGAGAAGGGAGATGGAGAGGGAGGTAGGGGCGATGGAGGCGGCGATGGGGGGAGGAGGGATAGGGGGTGGTGGAAGAATGTTTATGGTGGGATTGGATAGGCCGAGTAAGGAGGAGTTGAACGTGAGATATGGGAGCTATAGGCGGTTGCCTGCGGATGTAAGCTCTTTCTATCTACGACACAAAGCTCGATATTGACGAAACACTATATCGTATCACAGGAGATCAACCAGCAATGCTCCGGCAGGGACGAGATGTGCAGGCAAGTCCTTAACGACGAGTGGGTCTCCCATCCGACTTTCGCGAGCGAAGACTCGGGTTTCTTCACTCAGAAGAAGAACATCTACGAAGAGGCTCTCCATCGCTCCGAAGAAGAACGCCACGAATACGACTTCCACCTCGATGCCATCGCACGTACGATCGGCGTCCTTGACCCCCTCGACCGCAAGAGCGCTCAAATGTCCCCCGAAGAGCGCGCCGCCTGGAAGCTCAAACCCAACTTTGGGGGATCGGGAAAAGCCATCCATCAGCGGATCATCAAGAAGATCTACGGGCGCGAGGCAGGCCTCGAAGTCATCGATGCGATCCAGCACTCCCCAGGCTCCGCTATCCCTGTCGTTGTCCCTCGATTGAAACAAAAGGAAGAAGAATGGAAACGCGCACAGAGGGAATGGAATAAAGTCTGGCGAGAGGTCGACGCGCATAATTATTACAAAGCGCTCGACCACCAGTCGATCACGTTCAAAGCCGCAGACAAGAAGGCGCTCACGTCCAAGGCTTTCGTCAGCCAGATCGAGGCGGTGATGGAGGAACAGATGGCGAAACGGGCGATGCTCGTCGATCCGTTATTCGCGAGGGCGAGGCCGAGACATCAATTGGAGTTTGAGCTGGCAGATGAGGGGGTGTTGATGGACTGCTTGAAGTTGACGAGCTCGTTCGTGGCGAGAATGGGGTCGGGCGGGAGCGGGGGGAGCGGGAGTGGCAGCTCGGCAGGGCAGATGAGAATGGACGCGGAGAGGAAGAAGTCAGTGGAACTCAGGTTGTTGAACGTTGTGAAGACGTTCTTCATGTTGTCAGATGACTGGGTCAAATCTGGGTCTGGGACGAGTGGGCAGTCAGTGTTCCAGAGGGGGGCTGAGCATAAGGAGATTGTACATGACAAGACTACGGAGGGAGAGGCAGGTGATGCATCGGATGCGAGTGGCAGTAATCCTGCGTCGAGTGGGTCGAGAGTACTTTCCGGAAAGCCAGCGGATTTGAGGAAGAATCTATTGAAGAACGAGCAGGCGAAGAGGTCGAGAGGGCAGGCTGGGCAAGGCCAGTCGCCTTCGATGTCAAGATTACCTTCTCCGACGTTACTTGGTACTTCGGTCGAGAGAGAACTGCCGCAATTGCTGAGACCACTGGGAGAGGACGATTCCAGTCAGGCCATGCAGCTTGCGGATCTGCCAACTTTGCCTTCAGGTGGGGAAGAGAGAAGGCCCAACAGACGTCGGTCATTCTTCACGAATACCTGGTTCTATACTTTGTTACGGCTGATCGAGGTACGTTCGCCGTGGTTCCTCCTTATTGTCACTATAGTGTATCTTACATTGAATAGGTCCTGTACTCTCGCCTTGATACATTCAAAACTCTCTCCGCCGAACTGTGCGACTTCCAAACGTCCAAAGAGGCCGCTAACACCCTCGGCCTCGCCATGCCTCCGCCTGGTTCTGATCAGGTCACGCCTACACAGTATTACGTGCTTTTCCTCGAGACGTGCGAGAAACTGTTCGACAATCAGCTCGATGTACCCGCTTTCGAGGATCAGATGCGGGGGACGTTCGGTTTGCAGGTTAGTTTTCCCTCATTTCCCTAAATGCGTTGGGTGGTGTACTGATAAATGATTTGGTTGGTTGTAGTCGTACAAGGCTTTCACGCTGGATAAGGTTATTGCGGCACTCATCAAGCAGGTCCAAGGCTGGGAGCAGGATTCAAAACTTGACAAGATATCGAAACTCCTTTTAGATGAACGTCAGATCGAGAACCCGACGGCCGAGGATCGCAAGATCTTCCGAAGGAAGGCTGAGGAGATCATAGGTCCTGAGGAAAATTTGTTCAGTGTAGACTGGGTAGGTAGCCTCAACTTTGCCTGAAAACTATACATTTGTCCGAGCTAACGTTTCACTTGCAGCATCCCGAGTCGAAGATGATGACTTTCCAGCTGCTTAGCAAAGATGGGTCTAGTTTAGACGACGCTGAAGTCTTGACGGGTCGATGGCAGTCATACGTCGCTTCTTTTGTCTCGGTACGTTTCTAAACTTGTCCTCGGGTGTGCACTACTGGCTAACATCGTTTGTAGGAAACGGCCACGAAGGACTTGCCCGTCTCGAAACTCCGTCGTCCTTTCCTCCGCCGGTACGTATCACCCTGTATTGTAATTCACATGTATGCGTCTCATCGTGATTTTTCACCAGGAATCTTCCTGTAAAGCCGAAAACCCCAGACCTCGTCGCTCGAGGTGCCCTTGAGATCAAAGTCTGCGTCCGAACCTATCGCCTCTTCTTCGTCTCGAATACGGAGGACGTTCTGTGGCGGAGATCGGAACCTGGAGAGTATGATAAGGGGAAGAAGCGATTGGAGGCCAGGAATGAGGTACGGAGGCAATGGTTGAAGAAGATGGACGAGGAAGGTAATGGGGAACCCACGAGTGCGTCTGGGTGAGGGTGATGGACGGATGTTGACGTGGCGATTCATGATTAAGCGTCTATGGACGATCTCCAGTGTGGCGTAGGGGCATGTGCGTCTGATAGACTATTATTTTCGAGTTCCTATGTTTTGTGTCTTTGTTCTTTAGTTGTTTTAGTTATTTGGATACCTGTCCTGCTGTTGTTCTCTTGAATACAATGCTGTCTGTTATTCTCGCGGTGTCTTTGAATTTGAGCAAGCGCCCATGTTATCTAGCGCGTCCGTCTTTCTCGCTCAGCACACCGCTATTCCTCGTGCATGCATGGTCGAGAGTGTACTCTCATAGCTCAGCCTCGTATCTACAGACTGCTAGACATATGGTCCTGTCAATTCACACGTCGGGCTGAATCCTGCTCAATCCTTGACAATTGTGGCTGCATATCAGTTAGTCTTTACCCCGGAGTTTCTAGGTATACGGATCATATGTTCCAGAGGTACCTGCAATCTGATACTGAAGAAAAGAAAACCAAGAACCTTATCATCTACAAGACGAGAGCAGCAATGAAAATGGTGCCGTCTCAAGAATATTCCAAGCATTCATACAGTTGCCTCTGATAAATAATCGCATAAGTGCGAATCGTACTTCGAGCAACTCACTGGCATTACCAGTAAGTCACTTCTCGATCCGCAGTTTCGATGTACGATTCATGTAGAATTCTCCTATGCCCCTACGTCAAGAGGAGGTCGATACATAAATGGTCACCGACTGCCATGACGGTGGACTCACATTATATTCATTGACATCTGTCCTTGGATCAGAGACATGATCTGAGCCCTCCTTGATCATGGCGTGGTTCTTTATGTCAAGTACAGATCCCAGGCTCTAAAACACTTCGTGTGACAAGAGATATCGCACCGGGATAAAGCGCAAGGCTTACCTGAGAGACCTCTGGTCTGTGCTGTTCACACCTAGGTTGCACACCACCTCTTGACTGACCGTGACCATTCCGAACAGTTCCTGACACAGGAAGAATAGCCACTTCATCATCACCCTTAAGCTGTGTGCTGATTTCGTCCCGACGATTGAGAGTAGCTAGGAGAGAGCTGAAGTAGACTGCAAAATGTGACGCCAGCTCCAAGTACAGTCCAAAACACGGCTAGGGGCGAATATAGACGTACGTTTGCTGAGCACGAAAAATGGTCCTGTATACACATAGGTCTCCCTCACGGCGAAAATCTATCAGTAGTTGTGTTATATTTAGCAAATGATACGTTCAGGCTATGGACAGTAAAGATTACCAGTATTAGAGATGCGATAGCCACCACGCTTGTCAAGAAACCCGTGGTAACAGTATAGAGAATCAGCGTGCTTATGATTGAGTTTGTGCTAACGATGCACCGGAAGAACGTTTAGTGTTTCTTTTTCTTATGCAGTCGAGAGGAAAGTAAAGATAAGGAACATACCGATGACCACCAGCCCTGCTCTTCATCAGTAAGATGCATAGAAAGCCAGCAAGCGTGATGTCAGCGACGCTGATGGAAATCAGAGTGGCGTCCATCGCTGCCTGGAATGAAATGATCAGAACCGAATCAAGATACGAGGGATTAAACACTAGGATGGGTCCTCACGCTCGCGGCTGTATTGAGAGCTTGAAGGCCGGTAGCACCCGCGCTAAAAAGGAAGAGGTTCGAGTGTCAGGCACTACAGCCGTGTGAGACTGTTCAGCCTTACATCTTGCATATAACATCTGAAGAGAGAGGGTGAGAAGCAGTCAGTGTATTGACCTCCGTACTCGACTTATAAACTTCGTATCGTCAAACTTACACAAACCAGCGACTATGGACCAGGACTCAACCTATTAGTATATTTTTCTGAGCACGTCACAAACAGAGGTCATTCTCACTCAGCGCACAGACTACTGGAACAGCCTTTCTGACACGCAAATATACCCTTGTTAGCATCCACGATTATTTCCGTGGAAGAATCGAGCCTACCGCTACAGAGGTCAGAATCCAGTTCTTCTCGCTGACTGAGACAAAGAGGCAAGTCAGATAAAGGTCTCTAATCGAGAGTAAGCTCACGTTTCCAAATTCGATAACAATAAAACCTATATGAATCATTAAGCCGACACCAGTGACTTTTACCGAAGGAGACCTGTACATACCCTCGCACTCCACTGTCACTGACCGACTATGTGGATATGATAGTAAGCATTTGACCACGAAATGGGAGAAAGAGGCTCGCCATTATGAACATAGAGGCCTGTAATCCGCCAAACACGGTCGATCATCGATTGCACAACTGAGTGAAAACCACATTCTAAATAATGAGATCAACTTACGGAAAGTGTCCTGAGAAACGATCAGTCAAATGATGGCTATCATAACGACCACTCAGTTGATAATTATCTTACCATGGTATTTTGTCGGTGAGTAATGCCACAGGCTGGTAAGTAGCCTCCTCTATAAGGTGACGAAGTCCGACTGCCAGAAACACAGCATGCAGGGTGTCCAAGATCCTTCCAGGGTAAATATAGATTGAATTCATACACAGAATGTCTGCGACGAGATGAAGACCAACCAGAGTGCTAGTACCTGGCGTGGTCAAGAGTCAGCGTCCCACATCGATATGTATATCTATTGATTTTAAATGTGCCCTCCAATACGACGAGTACTCACTAATAGTCGTGTACTCCAGCGATCCTTATTGGAGCGAAAGTAAACGTAGGTCTGGTGTGTTGTGAGACCATAGAGCCTGTGGCAATGGATGATCCGTCAGATCAGTATCGAATGGGTCAGATATACGAAACACTGTACTCACACACCCGCCAGGTAATTTCCAGCGTATAATCCATTGAACGAAGCGATCGACTTAGAGGCCATGTTTGAAAGGTCCGACATAATTTTTTATCCGTCTACAGTCAACCTACAGTTAGTGTCAGGATAGAGGGAGGCGCGAGAACACGATTCCAAGATTTGCGAGGAGTCCTTTTAACCAGAATGATCAAGCGTCTTTCTCTCTGATGTTTCAACCACCATCATTGAAGAAATCAATCATCGTGACAGGACGCCAGCTGGGGCAACAGCGGACCTTGAGTGAATTTCATTATTCACAAACGGTGACGTGGGGACGATGAATGTAAGATGCCAGCTAAAGGAACAACGAATAACTGATTGTAAGTATACAAAGACCGTAGTGACATCCCATTCACAAGGACGATCATCATCTAGAATATGAAGCGCACCACGAGCCCTGTGGACGGGCCCACACAATAAATGCTGGATATGTGGTCGAGGGCCTCGAGCTGGGTAGGTACTAGTAGTGATCGATTATTATCAGGTTAAAGCTCAGTCTACGTTCTAAAGAAGAGCCTCGAACAGGAGCAACAAAAGTTGAACGACACCAAAGATTGCGGCCCGGTTGATTGCGGGTGGGAGATGATTTCATTTCAAGCACCGAACCTGAAAATGCTCTCTTATGGAAAGACTTCTCGTGCCACTTCCGAGTCTGGCTTGCTTCTTACATTGCTCACTGGACGGAGTCCAGCCAGTTCAGCTGCCTTATTCTGTGGTGCATTGGGTATGATACCACGGAAGGTACTGAAGTAATATTTCTAGAAGGGGCGCACTTGCTCAAGTTTACGTCTCAGCTCAGTCGCCACAGGACCCTGGATGGTGGCCGTCTTTGATCTGACTTATTCGGCGGCGGGCATCTGAGCCATCCATCATCCTCAGTTTCACAATTCTATGCACGGGACCCAGAGGACTATCCCATTTTAGAGGAATTATCTGTGTAACCAGGGCACTCAAAGCCTCAGAGGCGGATTCATCATACCTTGGGCAGAATCTACTCTCCACGCTCTTCGGAGATCTGTTTCTCGACAATCGGGTCTAAAATATTGATGCCGTTCATCGTTCAAATGTATACATGCACAAACATGGAATAACCAACTCCTCATGCAAGGGCTACTGTCCAAGTCCCGCTTTCATGTCTGAGTCTTCAAGTGACTAAGGGTGGCAGTTGCTATTTGTCTCAGAGACGAAACATGCTATCAAGTGTTCCGATCTGCGATTCATTCTGGGGACGCGGTACGCATTTCGGAACGTTCAGCGTGAAAGGAGTGTGTCACAGGTGAGCAAGATGATCCATGCAAACTGCTGAGTGGAGATATGGTTGACACAGATTAGTATTTGTTGCAGAGAACGCACTGATCCCCTTGGCTTCAACAGCCGGGCAGTCCGTGCTGGTGAACCAGAGCATAGTGCATTTTTCTTTATTGCTCTCTATCATACGTGTATATTTTCCCACCATAGACCTGTGCAAACGCACTTCATCAGCTCTGTAAAATGGTGAATCAGAGTGATTTAGTGGGTCGCACCATTATAGGCAAGACCGTGGCCCCTTCTCATGATCTTCGTGTTGGCGTGGCACAATTATCGTACCGGGAAATCTTGCTCTCGACGATGTAGCCCTCAAGGCGTACAATAGTGGCCGTCTTTCTGCTCTGCGCACGGTCAAGTATGCACCGGGGCTCGCCACACCAACAACTATAAACATCCACGAACAAAGGATCATCATATGCATACCCAACACGAGTCGTTGGAGGGCGACCCATACGTGCAGGATTCAGAACAATCGCACACACCCCAACAACTTCGCCGAAATTTCATCCACGGATTGCACTGCTCCGGCGGTGGTATCGGCCTCCTGCCCCTGCGTCTGCACGGAGCTGGCCTGCGCGCCTTGGGACATAAAGCCAGTGAAGCCATCCATGAGGTCGTCATGCCCTTCGAAGAGCTCCGCAACGCGGGAGCTGACATCCTGGACGGTGATTCTAGATATCCCTTGACGAAGGGAGTCAGAAAGGATATAAGTATGGTGGGACCAGAGTGGGCCACATGCCACACACAACAACGATGGGCCACAAAGAAGATTGAAGCGAGAGGGACTCACTGTTTCAACCTGTACTCCTTCATAACATTCAAAAAATCGCCGTAGATATTTCCATCGCCAACTTCGGCCTTGATGGCGTCGAGGTATTTGAGCGCGTCTCGAAGGCCGAGTCGAGGGGGGCGATGGTCGTCTTTGTGGGACTCGGGGGATGAGATTTGGGGATCTGTGGGCATTGGTACGTGTTGTTGAGGACGGTAATGGGGAAGAAGGGGAAGAGACGGGAGGGATGAGAAAAGAGTTGGGCGAACCTTGGGCAAGAGTGGCGGCGATGGAGGGCATTGGACGGACCATGTTGTGCTGTACGACCTGGTAAAGCGGTCTACAGAGTAGACAGGCCAGCTGGCGCGAACGCCACAGGAATAGCAGGCTGAACGTACTCGCTGGTCTTGGCGGTAGAGAGTAAGTCAGGAGCAGACCAAGGACTGGAGAAGGTAATGGAAGAGATGAAAGGGCTGAAGGGAGCGCGTCTTGCGGTGTGACGCGCTATTTTATTTCTCTCGCGTCCTGTAACATGAGGTCTTCTGACTCAACGACAGGGGGTTCAATTTCCGCGGATCCGGTCCCCGAACCAACCCCGAACATCAGCGCTGCAATTTACAAGTGTGGGGAAGAGACCAAAAGTGGTGATGGGCGTAGTGTCGATCCCGAAATCCACCAGACTCAAGAAAAAGTCCGACCATAGTCGAGAGCGTGTAATAGCGACCTTGCATATTTGGGGGGAGCTGGCGAGGGCTGAAGAGCAAGATTGGTATAGAGGCCTCGTGGCGAAGGATATGATAGTGTGATGCAGAATAAATATACAGGATAAAGAAAGCAATGCGAAAGTGTGCCAACAACGACAGCTATGGTACCCCCACCACAGTCAAAGATGATTAACGAAAAGCGGTACACGAACGGACCTGACATTATTCAATGTTCTGGCGTGCAGACGGTCACGCCAAGATATTTTCCCAGTTCGAAGGTAGCACTATCCCATGTCTCCTGTTCTTCGAGCTCGTACCATGCAAGCAGTGCGTTCAGCTGTGTTACTGCAAGTATTTGGGCGCAGACTGATTAGACTATGAGATTGGACAAGAGTGAACGTGACGCACGCGACCAACTCAACAGCTCGTCTCGAGTCTTTGGACGAAGCTCTGCTGGAGGAAGGCGACCATCCGTATGCGGAACAGGGGTGAGCTGATCGTGTCCCCGCTTCCTATAGTTCTGAGATCGGTATGGCATAAGGAACCGTCTACAATAGGTGAGAACAATCAACGTTTAGACTCATCAGTAATAGTATCAAGGTAAATATTCAGTAGTGGAAGGTCACTCACGAGGAATCAATCTCTGCTTTCAGCTCATCAAAAGCTGCTGCGAAAATGCCCACTATCCCGGTCTTGAACACCATCCCGCTCGACGTGTTCATGTTCACACTTTCCACTTCATCCTTCAAGTCATCTACCTCCTCCTTCATATCGTCTACCTCCTCCTTCAGCTGTCTGACTTCGCTGGTGAGACTGCTGAGTCTTCGAATCGTATCATGTTGGTTCTGCTCTATGTCGCGTTGCTTGTGTTCGATTCGACGGAGTTGGAGGAGTATTTCTGTTAGGGTGTCTTGTGGGACGGACACGGTCGCGGACGCGTCGTTTTGCGAAGAGTTCATGATACCAAAATACTATATTCAAAACCAAGCGATAGTGTGAAACAATAATGTGGTAGAGGATAGAAATGCCCCGAACAATTCCGTCGAGGTCTGATGCGGTCGTGAGAATATGTGGCACCTTCCAATCATCCGGATCACTTCGTCCCCCAACTTATCGCTTGACCACCACAAGCTCACTTGAGCGAAGTATCTTCTTGCCTCCCATTTCGATGTCTGGATCGAAGAAATTGTTCATCTTCCACTGAATATATTGCCAGGCTTCAAGCTTCAACACAGCCAACCGCCGGTGGCAACCCTCCGTATCTTCCCCATCAAAATCCCAGTTCAAAAACTTCTCGTGCATACCCCTCTCCGATGGGTACACTCGCAGTCGCTTCGAGCAAACCGAGTTTTTCCTCCTCTCGATGGTGTCGCTGAGGCTTTCTGCGTCCACGCTCTGCAATGCGTTTGCCATGGGTACAGATGGGTACAATAACGGAATTTCCTTACGCCACGGCGGTCCGCCGTTGCGCTTATTACATGTGTCCGAAGTCGCTCGCCCTCTGTCCTTCGATCTCGATTTCAAAGCTCAGCAGGGTTCGGGCTCGAATATCAATCCTCATGAAACGAAGCTCGCGCTGTTTGTCTGACACTCCCACCTCCTTCTACTGGGTGACATACGGTTGTACTCCGGCTCTTGTCAACGCTAGCGGTCTGAGCTACTTCGTCTCTTTGGCAAGCCTTGGTCATGTCTTTGACTCCGGGAAACGAGATCAAACCAGAGAAAAGTGATGCATTTGCATCAGTACAGGGGAAAGACTTCGGAGTCCTCCCCATCCCCCGGCGACTACGCCACAGTGCGGAGGATGGACGTCCGCCATTCAGTCTCTTGCTCAACGCGACCTTCGGGTTTGCGTGTTGCTGTAGTATGTGGCTCTCCTTTTTCCCGGTGCTGTTGCGGGGCTGATGACGGGCCCCCTTGGGACAGTTGTCGCAAATTTGTACTACTGCCAGCCGCTGTTAAGTAAGTTCCGAGCGCTCGCACCTGGAAAAGAAGATACATACTGACTACTTCTCCGATCCTTAGTCCAGATATCTGCGTCTTTCGGCGTGTCGTACAGCGAAGTTTCGAGGTCAGTAGTGCCACACCGCAGCTGACCCTACGCCACCTAGTCGAGGTCCTCGTTGCTAATGAAACACTGTCTTTAACAGGGTGCCAACGCTTCTTCAAGCCGGGTATGTACCTGCACAACCGCACGATAAAGGCATCCGATTCTAATTCTCATTCTCTCCATCTCAGCTACGCATCCGGCGTCCTCCTCATATCGCCACTTGGCGATCTCGTCCGTCGCCGCCCCCTGATCCTTCTCCTCATCTTCATCTGCTCAACCCTTTCCGTCTCTCTCGCCGTGACCAAATCCTTCCTTGCCTTTCAAATTCTATCATTTCTGGTAGGCTTCACCACCGTCACACCGCAAGTCCTCATCCCGCTCGCTGCGGACATCGCTCCTCCTAAAAGGCGCGCAAGTGCGATTTCAATCGTGCTCTGCGGGTCGTTCTTGGGGAATTTGTTGGGGAGGTTGATTGCGGGGATCGTGGCTGAATTTGCGAGCTGGAGGATTATCTATTATGTTGCTGCTGGGGAGCAGTATTTTGTTTTGTTCGTGCTTTACTGGATGGTTGGTCCCCTCTTTCACCATGGCTATCATACATGATGGGCCGACATTCATTTCAGAAGCGATATATACTGATATGCTGCACAGATACCTGACTATCCGGCCAAATCCAACGGACTGTCGTACTTCGGGATTTTGTGGTCCATGGCAAAACTCATCGTCACTGAGCCGATACTCGTCCAAGCGTGTCTCATTATCTTCGCCTCAAACGCTTGCTACGTCAGCTACTGGGTCACTCTGACCTTCATCCTCGGCAACTCGCCATACCACTACTCCACGTACGTCTACATACCCTCCCCCAACATATCCCTACCCTTCTGCCCATTCATCTTCATCCCTTTACTCATATCACACAACACAGGCTCGTAATAGGTCTCTTCTCCCTCATCGGTCTCCTCGGCGTCTCCCTCACCCCACTCATCGGCCACTTCATCGACCGTCTCCACGCCTGGCACGCCGTTCTTCTCTCCACGCTCGGTCTCACCGTGTTCTGGGCGATCGAGACGGGCGCAGCGGGGTTGAATGTGGCGGCGGTCGTGATTACGTGCCTAGGCTTAGATATTTTCGACTTGATGCAGCAGACTTCTTTGGCTGCGACTGCGTTGAGGTGCGTTCTTGCTTGTTGTTACCAGACACTCTGGGTCATGATCTGACTAGGCTGATCGTGTTTTGCGTATAGTATATCGGAGGGCTCAACGGCGAGGATGAACGCCCTATTAATTCTATCCGTGTGTATCATCTTCTATGACACCTTCTCATTTCCCCATTTATTTGTCTTTGACACGACTTGTTTCGTCATCGACAGAACTACATAGGCCAAGTAATGGGAACCTCCGTCAGCACGCGCGTCTACGTCGAACACGGATGGCAAGCCGCTTCTGCGGTTTCGCTCGGATGGATGGGATTCCAGGTGTTGGTGCTGTTGGCGAGGGGGCCGCATTGTGGGAGGTATGTCTGGATTGGGTATGAGGGTGGGATCGGGTGGAGGAAGCAGGGAGTAGAGTTGGAGGAGAAGGGGAGCGATGACGCTGATTGCGACGAGATTACGGAGACGAAGCAGAAAGAGACCAGGGAAAAAGAGCGAGGGTGTGAGACGGCCTAGGAGGGCGTTTGATGTCGTGCAATGCCGTCCACGCAATGAAGTGGACGTATGAGAATCGTGGTGTTTACTGCTTTTCAGTGTATACCAACTGATATATGTGCCGCACCCGAAGGCTGCAATGCGGATCGGTGATGATCGTCAGTAATCGAACTCTCGACAGATGACCTTTTGGACCGTAAAAGAAAGGGAGTTTTCAGAAACTTCTTCATGTCGAGAGACGAAATTCCAGTATGGCGGCGAGATATAGGTCGGATCCTGAGGTGTAGAGGACAAGGAGTCGGCTATGTAACTGCCATGCAGCTCGTGCGAAGCGCCTTACAAGCGCCCATGATTATTCTCATGGAAATAATAACAGAGAGGGCCACTATTGAGGAGAACACAGAGTGACTCTGAGAAGCTGGGAGTTTCGAAACTTATTTGGAGTATCGAATACGAACTCTGCTGAGGACTTGGAGAACAAGAATACTAGTAATCACTGCAAAATAAAACGCTCGATGAGATTCCGGGTAATGATGCCAAGAAGACAGTATAAATCCATGGAGCTCCGGATTAGTCCTCGTCGAAAGGACCGAGGAGTGGTTGAACATAGCGCAATACATAGTGTGAAGACTGCAGGTGTATCATCCTCATGACAGCCGTATGCAAAGAATGTGGCCACCCACAAGAGTGTGGCGCCCTGTGGCGCCCCCAGCGCCCAACGATGTTTGCGTGTGTTTGGTTTTGTTCCTTCACTGTGGCAACTCGAATTCGTGCCCTCATCTTGGCCCGGGCCCCATCCACCGTCCCGAACGAATACACTTGCCTTCATGGCACATCGATTCCTGCATACAAACTCTGGGTACTTCTATGGCGCGTACATACATACCTCAGGACCTCTGAACCGGGGTCAGTGTCGTTTGCACTCGATCATGTAAGTGTCACACCACCTCAGGCTGCTCGGCGAAGTGTTGTATATGTAGGGTCTTCCATTTGAACGTTCAATGGATGCTTGGTCAAGTGAACCCGTTCTTGACGCCACACATCTTACCCTAGACTCATCTCCATACATGCTTGGGTAACTTTGATTGACGGAACCGTTTAAATCAACCGCGTACGCGTCCTCATCGGGACGATCGTCGACTCCGATGACCTGCCACCTGTTCTTTCTTCCGAAGATAACTTACGGTGCTATGGCGCATTCCGTGAGGGGAAATGGTCTCAAGGGCTGCAACAAACTCGTACATGTTGTTCCTGCATTGTCTTCCGTCTCGTATTCACTCTCCTGGCGTTCCAATCTGTGGGCGACGGAAGACCGGCGGCGGGAGCTGTAATCATGCCCGCATCGTTTTCTCCGTGCGTATTCTCGTACTGCGTATTCTAACTACCATTGACAGTAGACCTTTCAAGTTTGGCTCAGAAGGCTGCGGCAACTATTACTTGTCGTGGAGTACATGATACCGACGCCCATCCCACCCTATCATGAGTCAAAAGTCTTTACGACCTCGCTGACATTTTCAGGCAAAGGCACAACCCGCAGCAACCGCAACATAGACCGTCACGCACACATCGGCAATTTTGACAGAGACCATCGCCTTGGAAGTCCGTGGGTATTAGCTCTCAGCATCAATCGTCGTCCGTAAGTACCGGCCTACAATCGAAGTTGCATCCTAGAGTATTAGCATCAGTTCGACCCGGGTTTCCCAGTTCCCAGGTAAGTTCACATTTACCGGGATCTTTGAGCATGAAGATTCCTCCATTTACTCGGACCATCCTCTCTACCTTCCTCTGCCACGCGATATGACAGGTTTCCCGTGGAAAAATTTCTGACTTCGAAGTGCACCAGCCGACTACGGTATACATAGGAAGCTTTGTTTCTCGACCTCCCCCTGGCCGTACGTTCTTCTGTACGAAAATTCATACAACTGGTGAAAGGACCCAGGTATGACGGGTTGAAAACTACCGTTTGAAGCCATGCGGTCTCGGTGAACAGACTCGTGCAACATCAGTATGGGTCATCTACACATTCCGATTTCATGCTCACGTTAGTTGATGGAACGCTCTCAATAGTTTCCCGCTTTGTCCGAACTCCAATCTGAGGCATCCCGGAACTTTCGGTTGACCGGATGGCTTCCCCCTCCGTATGTGCGTCCGTCTCCCCATATTTGTTCCTCTTGTCCTTATTTGATTTGAGAGAGGATCAGAGTAACGGTTCAGTCGTGCTGTTGGACATTTGTTCTACTCTAATATGTCACAATTTACGAGGCGCAGGCTTTGGCATAGATGCCGACTTCAGATTACCGCAGCCGCCGCCGTGTCCTGTGGTATATGCATGCTCCCTGACTGACAACAACACGAACAGCCTTGATCTCTCACGTTTGACTTATGAGCGACAAACCTCTTAGCCATAAAAACGAAGTCAGGTACAGACCCCGATACAATAGTCATATATGTCTTTCGAGCTGACCACTTGTGAAATCTAGTGGTGTACACACGTACGCTGGACAATCTATATGACGGGTAACCATTATTTGTAGCGCTGGCCACGCATCGTTGGAAGCGAGTACGATGATAGTTTTCGTGTAAGGTGAGTCCCTTAGCCATATACGAGGATGCCGAGAGATTTATATGTCGATTTTATAGGCAGAAATACATATATTGAAAGATGGATCGTTTGAGGAACGCTATTACTCATTCGTCATGTATGCACCACCATCTCATGGGGTATCTGCGATCCTTGCCACCAACTTCACCCCACTGACCTTCCCAGCTCCCATTCTCTCCAGCCCTCCCTGAATACCGCTCAGGCCACCCTCCAATAGGTCGACCTTATTCGGCTTTATGTCTCCGTCCTTCATCATCCTTTCCAACGATGCAAACAAACTCCTTGCGAGACGCGCATCTCCCATCTCCGGCTCGGCTGAACTCCCGAATACCCATACGGTGCGTTTTCCGTCTTTATCTTCTTCTCCCGGCTTTCCGATGCTGTCGGAGGGAGTGAGTGTCACGACCACTTTCCCACCTGGACTAAGAATAGACCAAGAGGCGATCTGCGAGTCTGGGATGGAGATGGAGTCGTAGATCATCTTAATGGGCTTTGTGGTGATGGAGGCCACTGCGTCTTTCAGGACGGAGTAGGGAGTCTTGTTATAGTCAATGACATGCGTCGCGCCAGCTGCTTTGCAGTATTCTTCGTTGTGGGACGACGCGGTGGTGATGATGGGATTGAATCCCGACATCTTCGCTAGCTGAATGGCTGTGGTCGATAGAAGTTCTCAGTTAGACCCTGACAGAAAACAGGACGATGGTGATTCTAAGAATAAGCTAATCACTATACGTACCAAATTGTCCCACGGAACTGGAACCACCTATTATCAGGACCGGTTCATCCTGATATTTTCCCCTGCCGTCCTCTTCCCAGGGTGCAAGGAGCCCCGCTCCGCCGCGAGATTTGAGCTCTGCGTAGTATCCCATGGCAGCAGTGACGAGGCCAAGAGGGATCGTAGAAGCTTCCTCGAATGTCAGGTTCGGGGGAATCTGTGAATGCTGAGGTCAACGGCGGAGACTTCTTGACAATGCGCTGCGACAGACTTTGGCTGTAATAATCGCATCAGTTAGCCCATACTCTTGGAATGCATCTCTATCTATCGTGAAATTGCTTTGATATATCCTTTACCCAAGCGGTCAGCCTCGAATTGCGGGGTGAAAGTGTTGAATTTGCCTTACACTCGCTCACCCTTCGCGAAACCCTGAACGTCAGCGCCGACTTCCTCCACGACACCCGCGGCGTCAGACCCACAAACTATTGGGTAACTCGGGACTAGGAAACCCATGGCTTGCATGTAACGGTCGACGGGATTGAGGGCGGCCGCGATGATTCTCACCAGGAGTTGACCTTGTCCTGGCTTGGGAATAGGACGCGTACCAAGGGTGAAGGGACTGCCCTTGGATTCCAAGAGAAGTGCTTTCTGCGAAGCTGACATGTCGATGTCTCTAGGAAACTGCTACTGAAGGAGGAGTTGATGGGTGCTGGTGGTCGTGGAACAGAGTGAGAGCATCTGTGGGATATATAGGCGGAGGCGGGATCCACGTCTGCTTCCGTGTCGACCTCTCTCAAAATAAGATGTAAGTGCTCGCACAGTTATTGAATGGGGGAAGTCTGAAAGTAAACGATGTCTTGTAAGTGTGGATAGTTGAGAGGTGGGATTGTGGCAAAATACAAGGTGGCGTGCTCGTCCAATGTGGGTCAACGTGGGTCAACATGACTGATCACGTTGCTCTCTAATCTCACATCGTGTTCGCATACTTATCATAGCATAAACTTGAAAAATATCCTCACGAGTACCAAGGCCAACAAAGCAGAACGACGATTACTGTTCTGCGCCGCCCGGGGCTAAGCTTTGAAGACTAGTGGAGACGGGCCTGGGCATCAATATTTTCATCAGATATACTTAGTAGCTCTGACAATCCAACGTCGTGTTGTGGCCAATGGTGGCTCACTGACGATTAGAGTATCAGTCCCATGGAACAATAACACCCGATCATTTGCTCAGTGGAGCTTGAAACAAGTAAGTGACACTGTGCCATTCAATGCAACTTTCGTCGATGTACTTACAGACTCTTACAGGCCATGTGCAACTTTTGCATCGCTTACAGATAAGGCTTATACAATGGCAGATGGCCCTCCCGCCCATGCCTACCCCCACCAGCCCGACTCACCACCCTATACGAAACCATGAAATACCAGACCCTTTGACGATTCTCATCCCATTCGTGAGCGTTGTATCTACACATTTACGATGGGAATACTGACGCGACTGGTTCTACTACATCTATGCAGGGCTTGGGCCAAAAAAACCGAGATGGCGCTTATGCAGCGAGGGTCCACAGCGGTTGCTCGTCTATCCCGCGTACCGGAGGCGACTGGCACCAGACCGGAAATGCTTCCTCGTAAGTAGATCATGACATCCACTCTCATTCGCTAGACCATAATTTTCTAATGGTCTTGGATGTATCTGATTGACCCACATGCTATGTTACTTGCAGGGGCCCCTCTCCCTTGACTGGCGTATGATATTTTCTTGCTGTGCCTCGATTACTTGTAGGCACGAGTGTGGACCCCTTCCCGAATTGCTTACTGACTCACCACTTCTGCGTATAGAGTTTGTACGGTATGTCTCAGGCCTTAGCATTACTCCTATCCCACCACAAGTTCGAACTCTCGCTTTTGACAAACTGCGTCAAGGATTTGCCGACACCCTCCAATCTATCACCAATAAGAGGCTCGAATCCCCTTTCTCGGCCAGTCGACATCCCGCACTGCACCAACCCTCCATACTACTTGCCGGGTATTCCATCGCAATGAAGCACGGTGCCGACCCGATTCCCGAGTCCTGACAGTGACACGGACAACCCGACGCTCCGAGCTTTGACGGTGCCTATGGCTATGCTCCATCCCACCGCCAAATACGAGCTTCGGTGTGGCAAGTCGACGCCACAGAGGTACGTAGCCATGACGCCACAACTACTTCGGACACTGATCATCCTGGATCGTCAATAAGCTCGAGCCTCCCGTGCTCCCACCGGGGCTTGTAGCAGTGCTTTTGTACGGCGTTAGCGCTGTCATGGTCCGAACTCATCTCTCTCTCTTCACCTCAAGGAGCGGATACTGACAAGTTACGGCCTTCCTGTCCGTGTAATATGTTGTGGTCCACAACATCGCAGCGAGAGACCTTTCTTCGGTATTGGCTTTCTTTTCTAGCGGACCCGAAATGACACTGACCTATCCCACGACAGTACACCACTTCGATCTCGATTGTCGTCAAAGCTCCAGAGACCGCAACCAAGACTTTATTCGCCCCATCGCCACCGAAAGTCTTGGACCTACCTACTCACGCCCATGCGCCCTCAGTCTCGAGTCCGACCGCGCATCACCTCGAGTTGATTGTGGCCCTCAAGCTTCGAGCTTCAAGGCCGACTCAGCCCTCAGCCCTCAACTTCCATTTCAGCGACCAGATTCAGGTTCCATCAGAAGAAGAGTCGTGAGGAAAGTTAAGCACAAAGACAGACGGACGGGGTATAAAACCGCGATGAAATTGATGCCGTCGTCGTCGTACGTCTCGTCGTAATGCACTCCTCGCCCGCCCTGTCAATATTTTCCATTGCCCCACCCATTCCTGTCATCGCAAGTGACTCTGACTATGACACGGAAAAGACTCTGAGCTCAGAACCTTCCTCAAACACCTCGTTCTCACGTCCGCGCCACACCAGTGATCTCACTCAGCCTTCACGATTCATCCCCAAACGCCGCGCACCCACGGTATATCGGTATACTGTATCGGTACCATCATCCAGCACGCTGCACCATCATGACTGCGTCATCGTTCTTGCTTCGCCCGTTCCATTTCTATGACACTGACTCGAATGAACTTTACGCCTCTGCGGCTCGATGGCCCGTACTCCGTACTGTATATACTCACCCTCCATCGAATCCCCACAGGCCACAGCCATGCATCGATGACGAGGATGATATACTGCACAGCAAGGCATGAGTAGTGACTCTTACTTCGCCGGCTGCAATATACATATCTGGATTCTGCACACTGGAGAAAATCAACTACGAAAAGACATTTCCCCTCGTTTTCTTCTCTGAAATTTGGCGCTGGACACGTACCCCTCATCCAAGGCTTCTTTCAGGTCGCATCGTTCCCCGTACGGAGAGAACCTGAAAGTACAGAGGAAGGTGATGCAGCCCAGTCAACAACACCATCTTTTTGCATTCCCTTATAAGTGCACAAAAGGAAAGATATAAAGACAAAACGACCGCTTTTTTAAATCCGTATCAAACCGTGTCCATTATTAATGAGTCGACCGTACCCTACGTAGAGTACAAGCTATATCACCCTGCCAATGAAGACTCCTGATTCCGACTCCTGTGTACACTTTGAACTTGAGCTGCCGACCATATACCGACTGTTATAGAACGACACGCTATACCAGGTCCACAAATCAAAGTTCAACCACAACCGACACCGACACCCATAACACCGGTATCTATACCACAACCTCCCCTAGTCCTACTACATTCCCTTACAGAAAAGAAAGAAAGAAAAGAACCACACCCAGAATAAAAATCCAAAATTCCTAATTCCTAAAGACACATCCAAAGTTCAAACTCATAGAGACATTACATTACACAACATTGACATTGACAGAGCAGAGAAAGGTTAGAGAAAGGGCAAGGCATAGCATGGGGGCATAACATCATATCATATCATATCATAGTATCGTATCATAGTATCGTATCATGTACATCTCGCGGTCGATACGGGTGTGATCGAGGCGAGTAAAATCGAGCGGAGGGGGTAGGTAGGTAGGTAAGTCGGTGAGTGGGTGAGTAAGTGAGTAGGTGAGTAGACCACGGAGTGGGTAAGTGAGTAGATAGGTAGGATCGCCGACAGTAACGGCGAAGCAGTCGAGCAGTCGTAGTCGGTGAGTAGTAGCAAGTATGAAGCAGGGAGCAAGGCAGCACGAATCGAAAACAACGGCCACAATCACCGGTCACCGGTCACTAATCAAAAAGAAAAGAAACAAAAGGGAGAAACAAAAAAATCGTAGTCAGCCTAACCGACCACACACCAACTAATAACACACAGACGAGCGACCAAATGCGAAATGTGCATGAGGAGTAGGGTCGATAGAGATGAAATGAACGAGAACGTGAATGGTATGATATACACAGACGGCCAAGCAAACCGTCATCGAGTCGTAACGAAATGAAATGAAACGAACAAACCAAAGTCGGATAAGGAGGAAGAGTCGAATGGAAATACTAATGCACATTTTGGGACATGGGACAACGATAACACGCGTCATCGGCATCGTCGTTGTCGGCGTCGGCGGCGGTGGCGTCATCATCGTCGTCGAAGGGAGGAGTAAATAGTGGTGAGATGAGCAGATGGGGACGAATGATACAGCGGTGTTCAGAGTGGATATGTGAAATAGAAAAGAGAAGAATGAACGAGCAAGAGAAAGAAAGAGCACGGCGACTGGATAGGAATAGGACACGGGCACGGTGACTGGATAGGAATAGGACATGGGCACGGTGACTGGATAGTAGATCGGACAATGAACAAAAGCACGTCAACTAGATCAAACAAGACAGAAGAAAAAGGTGAGAAGAAGACTGAGGACTAGAGACAGTAGACGGGACACGTTAGAAAGGAGACGAAGACAGGAACACATCCCGGCGGGGAAAGCACCATCCGGAACAATCAGTACAGGATTCTGTGGGCAACGGGCGACGGTAGACAGCGTTCGGGACCATGACCATGCAATATTCGTTTCTTTCGAGACGGGTATCGGACTATTAGCGGGGTGGGAGCGGGGCGGCCAAAGGTATGACCTTTTACTGAGTCATCGTCGTGCGCGACTCATGAAGTCTCCATCCCGCTCGGCTCCTCCTTCACCTGCACGCCCTGTCCCTGCCTCCTCAAACTCCTCGTCGCAGGTCTTCCCCTCTCCCCACTGCTCTCCTTCCCAATACCCTCACTGCCCGGCGAATCCGCCACATCCATCCCATTCTCTCCCTCCTCTCCCTCCTGACCATCACCATCCCCGTCAGCTCCAGTCCCCATCCCCATCTCACTCCCCTCCATCCCGTCCTCTCCCAGATCCATCTCATCTCCCTCCGCCACATCATGCAACCTCCCATTCCCATTCCCATTCCCATTGCCCATCTTCCCCGCCTTCCCGTTGCTATTGTTATACGACGCAGGAATAAGCCCCGACAAATCCGGGACTTCAGAATGCAGCATCAGTCCGCCCATATCGTCCGTCTCTCCCGTCTCCGATTTGTTTGCCCCGTTGGCATTGCCGTTGAGCATTCCAGAAGAGGTGATGAGGGAAGACGGAGAGAGGATTTTTCCGCCGGTTTGGAGTTGCGCTTCCAGTTCGCGGTTGCGGCTCGCTTGGGCGGAGACGAGCTGTTGGAGGTACCTATATGATGTCGATCGAGTCAGCTTTTGGTTCGTCTGGAAGTGGCGAGAGAACGAAGGGAAGGTGGGGATGAAGGAGCAGAACGCACCGGATATACTCCACACTCTTCCTCAAAATCATCCCCTTATTCGCCTTGACCACGCCATCCCCGCCCGCCTCGCCCTTCTCGTCCTCCTTCGGCGAGCCCGTCGAAGCCGGCTGGGCGAGTGGAGGCGCGAGGTTGCCGTAGAGGATGTCTTCGGTGGTTGGGGAGAGTGGTGGCTGGGATGCGGCTGCAAAGGGAAGAGGTGGTCAGTCTGATGTTCGTGGGAAGAAAGAAGGGGGGTGGGTGGAAGGGCGATGTATGCGTAGAGGACGATGCATGCGATAAAATATGAATATACGCGTTATGAGCCATATTTGCGTTCAGAAGCCAGCACACGATACATGCGTTACAAGTGTGCATATAACCATATATGTGTTCAAAATGCAGCGCACGATATATGCGTAGATGTCGTTGTATGCGGTTAAAGATAGATATACGCGTTGTAAATGTGCATACACGCCATATATACGCTCAGAAACCCGACATATGCGCCCAAACCACGCATATATACGCTCAAAATTGCGAATATGAGCTAGAAGACGGCCATATGCGTCACGGCCGTTCATACCGCATTTCCAAACACGGGTCGCGCCGAGCGTCCCTCACAGCAGCACATTTAAAACCAGGGACTCGTCCCTCACAGCGGCACAAGAAAGGACCTCGTCCCTCACAACACGTCGAAGGACTCAAGAGACTCGCAACACGTCGAAGGACTGAAGAGACTCACCACTAGGATCGAGCATACACTCCGGAATGAGCGTCGCAAGCTCGCTGATCTTCTCATTGATATTATCCCTCCGCCTCCTCTCGACCGCATTATGCGACTCGCGCCTCCTGCGCCTCTTCTCGTTCGCGAGCATCGCCCTGGACCTAAGGTCAGTCTATACATTTTCACCACTCACATTTCCCTTGCGAAAGAGAACACGCACTGTTTCGCCGCCGCGTCCATAACGCCGCCATTCTGCGCCGGACTCTGGTCCCGCATACCCCCCAGGCCGTTCACGTCCTTCGGACTGACGCCCAGCCCTCCCTGGGGCGTCCCAAAGGGCCCATAACCGCCCCCGCCGAGACTCTCGGGCGTAGGCAGGCTGAATTCTTGACCGTGTCCGCCACCGTGTCCGCCTGCGCTTCCGGGGGGCATGAACCACCCGCTCGTCGTACTGCTGCTGAGCGAGTGCAACGACATGGGCGAGACGGGCATCGTCGGCGTGCCCCGATGAGTCGAGCCCGAGTGCGACGGGATAAGGATCGCATGTGGATGCGGGGGTTGTTGTTGCTGTTGTTGTTGTCCCTGTGAGGAGAGATGGGAGGAGAGCGAGGAGTGCCGGGGGGGCGATGTGGAGGAGATGCTGCCCCGTTTGGCGCGTGTGTTTCGGGCCGGACCGCCGTGGGTGGAGGGGGGCTCACCGAGACTGGCGAGGGCGGATCCTGTGTGGTCTCGCGAACGAGAGCGCGAGCGGCCAGGGGCGGAGGCGGGGCTGGGGGAGTGGTGCGACCGGCTGAAGGAGTCGATCTGGTGCTGGTAGGACGAGGGCGGGGGCTCGTGGGGGTCGTAGCGGAGGGAGGATGACAATGCGGGGAGGGTGGAATTAAAGTGCGGGGGTGGGCCGGAGGTGTGGGGTGATGTGGGGTTGTTGCCCCCGTTGGAGGTGGGCGAGTACGGGTCGTGGAAGGAGGACGGGTGGGCGAGCGAGGGCAGGTCAGGGCGGTGGTGTGTCTGCGAGGGCAGCGAGAAGCCGTTGTTGTGGTGTCCGCCGGTGTTGTGGTGGTGTGAGCTCGGGGCGGAGATGTCGAAGATGTTGTGTCGGTAGCCTTGGCTGTCGTACGCCCCGCTGCCGTTGACGTGGTGCTCAGGCGCGTCCGGCGAGTGCGTTGACCGCTCGTGCGACTGGTGGTGGCCGTGGTTTGGCGCGGGCGAGTGTGCCATCAGGCTTGCGAGCTCGTCGCCAAAGTCCATGTTGGGGTCGTTCGCGGACTTGCGGAAAGGGTCGTTGATGAAGTGGGTGCCGATGCTGAACATGCTGTTGGGGTCGAACGCGTGGCCGTTGGGGGACGTCGCGGACGGTGGCGGGGAGGGGTTCGAGGGCGGGGGAGACGGCAAGTGGAAACCCTCCTGGCGGACCTGGGGCTTGTAGGTGTTGTTGGAGGGAAAGAAAGACATGATGGGGGGACGACTGGGGCGGCCGAGAGTGCGTCTTTGTGGGGCGATCAACAAATGAAAACAAGATGCGTGAGTACGTAGGAAGTCGTAGGCGTCCAATGGCGGCGGTCGTAGCGCGGTACGTCGAGCAGAAGGACTATGTATCGCTCCCCTCCTTTCGGGGTCTCCGGTCCCTCGCCCCCAAGTCCGTCCCTCGCCCCGCCACAACGGCTCGGCCCCCCCGCAATCCATCCTCCAAGGCACACTCCCAAGTCTTCCTTTTCCCCACACCGCTTCCCCCTTTCCCCCTTCCTCGCCCCTCCTCTCCCTGCCCTCCCTCTGTCCCCAGCCACACGCGGTCCCCCACAGACAGACGCTGAACAAAGCGACCGGCCCTGGTGTCAACGTTCTCCCCGCCAGACAGCCCCGTAAGTGTATGTCCGAAAGCCCGCAGGGCCCGGCTCGGCTCTTTCAATGATCTCGTTTACCACCACATCCCATTCCAGGCCTCCTCGCCAATAGTGAAACACCATGACAAATCGACGGAACTTCCGTTCACGCGAAAAACAAACTCAAAAAACACAGACAAGAGATCGTAAAGCGTCATAGAGCGCTGTCAAACCCTCGCGAGTGAACGCTCGAACCTGCGCGGGCGGCAAGTTTCCCCCGTCGACGCCAGACGCAGACCTACCCCAGACCATAAATGGTAATACGTCCGAGTGCGGAGCCCCAGATTCAAAGCACGATGGTTCATAAATAAGTTCTACAGTACCTAGTATTTCCCCGCACCCCGCACCCCACAACTGCTCGGTAACTTATTATTGTACTCCCCGTCGGGTTCGGATGGTGACGAGACGGATATGGATATGGATAACCTCTGGATTACTGAGTGGACGATAAAAAAATGAGAGAGCAGTGTGATTCAGAGTTACACATTGACAATCGCCGACATTTATTCTCTCTCTCCTCCCCCTAGATCTCTTGCACTCTCCTCGCCTCTCCTCTCCGAACTAACCATCTCCTCTCCGAACTCACCACATCCCCCGCTCATACCCAATAACACCACGCGCTCGCAGCTCGTATCACATCCCTCCCTACATAACTTACCTACGTACCTATCATACCTCCCTCAAATCGGATTCATCCCTCGTATTATGGTCTCCCGCCGGCGTCGCGCGGGCCCGAAGCATCTTTCTGCCTCCTTCCTGCCTCCCTATGTAAAGGTTCCCCCTGTCGACGCTTCCACTTCCTTCCATGTGTAAGCACTTACTTACTTATCCTCGATCCTCGCTCGTCACCATCCCCATCCAAGAAGGAGGAGAAAGAGAAAGAGAAGGAGGAGAAGGAGGAGAAGAACTGCGCAACGCACCAATCGGCATCTTTCGATCTGGTTCTGATCAGCATCGGCCAATTGCAGTCGTGCGTGCTTCAATGCTTGGTTTAAGTACTTACAGCCGTTTGCATATGAGATCGGAGTGATGCGCGGTGAAAAAAATGGGCGCGCCTCAACCAAACAAAGCCATAAATGGGACTTCTTCTCGGCACACTTCGGCAGTGGCACCGAGGGCGTTTGGCTCCTTGGGTATCTTCCGACAGCCTCTAGGCACAATTCTCTGTGTATTCTATCTTATTATAAGAAAAGTATATGTATCATGTCGATCAACCGAGCATGCAAAACTAAGAGACACGGAGCAGCTACCCCAGGATATCAGAATGTCAATGAAACGATGGACGGTCAACTCGACAAATGTGCGGACTTCGACTCCACAACAAAGCACCGAACTCATTGAAAGAGCCGAGCCGTGATGCTCAAGAGGGGGTGCAACTGTAGACAAATCAACTACATATAGGGATGATGTTGGGAATGTAATGAATGAAGGGAATTCGACAGAAGTACATTCAAGCGAGGACAGTTTGGGAACAGTAGGATTCGTCGTACAGGGATGTGTCCAGATGTTGTATGCGTGATTTGAATCTTCGTCGGGGAAACAATTACGAAGTTGATACCAAGAGTGAGAGGAAATCAACCGCGACGGCGGCTGCAGGAGCATGAGTGCTCGCTGCGAACATACACTCGGATAGGCAAGAAACCAAAGCATATAGGATGGAAACACGACTCACATATGTTTCTATATCAGCCATCTGACAAAGTTCTGACCATCTGAACTCCTGCGATTCCTTCCATCCGTCATCACAAAATCCCGTACCTACACCAGTGCCTACGAGTGTTCGAAAACCATGGAAGTTGCGAAAGGATTTGAAGATGTATGGAGTTGGCGACGGACAATGAGGGCCCAGGCAGCCTGAGTAGTCCAGTCTTGGTCCATTCAGCGTATGTTGGATAAGCCTGTTGAGCAATGAGCGCAAGCAATGGCAGAACGAAACAGAGCTTGCAGAGCTGAACGCTGAACTTATCAGACTCATTCGCCACACAAGCCTGCCGAAGTCGCGCCGAAGTGAACTGCCGTTTATGGCGTTGTTTGGCTGAGGCACGCCATTTTTTTCTCCGCGCGTCACTCCGATCTCATATGCAAACGGCTGTATTCGTGCCTCTCGGATTTAAATTGAGGATGACGATGATACAAGCAAGTGCTGATTATACTTATGATTATGATTATGATACGTGACCGTATGTTTGCTTGGTTGATTGCTTGTGGTATGTTACCCTGTACGACCGTCTACTGATACTCGTCATGCAATGGATGTAAGTACTTATGGTATATTACGCCTACGTATAGGAGTCGACCGTCGACGTCGCAGTCCAATATTCATCATTCGTTATTCGTTATTACTTATTCGTTATTGGAGGGAAGACTGTCACTGTCACCCTCATACAGCCTTCAGGCTTCAGGTCGCCGATTATTAGTAAGTAGCCGGCCCCTCGTCATCCTCATCCTCACCCTCACCTATCACCCTCTATCACCCTTCTCCATTCCATCCCATCATCCTCCTCGCCTCTGAATCCGAGTCCCAACGACACTTCAAGTTCAAACCAACACGGTACACCCAGCCCAAAATTCCCACCCACACACACACACACACACACACACACACACAGCGTCGGCTTTCAAACCCCCACAGCCTCCCATCCTCTTGCAGCCTCTTGCTCCACATATCAAATATCAAATATCAGACCGAGTACGTATACATAAGGTTACAATTGCGATTCAAATGTGGGGCGCAGATTTCAGATTTCAAAGACGATCCAGATTTGTTGATTCTTGAGAGCCGACGTTTGATGTCAGCTCGAGCAGGGTTGCCAAGCCTGAGACGGACGGGTCTCCTACTAATTGCTATGCTATTACGATTTGGTTTCGACGCTGGGGATCCGGAGGTAGGGGGAATAAATAGGTAGATTCCACCTCTCTGCTGATGAACAGTTCACCTCTTCCGTAGGATGTGACGCGAAGGTACGTTCTTCAGAATCAAAGGAGTTTGCCAGTGGTAACCTAGCGCGACGGTCGACCTAACACTTTCGTCCAACATTAATAGTAAGCATTCCCAATTGCAAGCACGCCGCACGACACCTCCCAAAAGAAATCGCCGCGACGCGACGGACATGTGCATGTGATGGATAGGGGAGGATAGGGGCTGAGGGCTCCACCGACAGCGACATCGACATGTTCGAGGTTGATTCTCGACTTAGAGTGCCGGCGGGCCAACTTAAAGTTGGACCTACTAGCACCTCTCTGAATCCTCTCCCTCTCGACCTAATCTTCCATCCGCAAACGCACAGTAATCCTAGCATTGACGACCTCCTTTCTTTCAGAACAGCACCAACACCAACACCGACGAGCCTACACCGACAAGCCAATACTTTAACCCACCTACCCACGGCTCCTCGGCCTCCAATTACGAGCGGAAATACACTCATCACCCTTCTGTCAAAGCCGCCAAGACACCGTCGATCAATTGCTTCCTTCCCTCCTCCTTCATGTTCCGCACTACGTGGCAGAAAGTACTGCGCCGCCGTCCGTGTCTCGGAGGCGCGTCTTGACTTGTCTCTCCGTGCTTCCCCTGTCTCTGTTCTGTCTCTGTTTCTTTTCTGGAGGGAGGGAGGTTTGATTCCGTCGACGATCGACAGTTAGATCCGGAAGGAGAGATAGAGGTTATTCGGAGCTGATGGGGCCGTGAGGGGCGAGGAGCGATGAGTGGAGAGTGGAGAGTACTTGGATGCGACTCCTTTGCTCATGATCAGAGGCTGCATAGTTCACCGAGTTGAGCAGGACAAGCAGTCCGTTCTGTGGAGAATTGGTAGGAAGACATCCGTAAGCGGCCCTTATAGACTTATCAATCACGCATACATCGAGGGTATTGACTACTACGTATCCGTAACCGCTGTGAGCCATTGACAGCCATCCGTTCGTTATGTTAGCATTCACGCTGATTGTATGTTATATTCGCCAGACTCCCGAGCCGCATTTCGAAGCCTTGAGCCTCATTTCACTACCATTCTCATGGACTGGCCTGAGCGCATATATCGAGGTTTGAGATCAATAAACTACACGCAGTCACGCCTCACTCGGCGCTCCTTTATGTAGGTCAAAGAAAATGTGGCCACGGACCCACACTCGACCACGCATAAATTACTCACATTCACCTCAGGCTCGATCTGACGGTCATGAGACTATCGATCTTGGTGCTCACTCAAAGGTCAGCCGCCGGCCGGTTTAGACTTCAGGGACATTTGCGGTAAGTACTACGCGCGGGACTCTGTGGACGTTGACTTTGTTTTGTGTATTACTTGACCGACTCGGATGGAGTCGACATACGGTTGGACAGTAAGTACGTTCGGGGACCTAATAGTAACGTTCCCGTCCTCAAAATGTTTATCCCTCCATGCCTGCCGCGGGTCTTTCTTGAAAATAGCAACATCCGCCACTCAACCCACAGCGGCCCCGAGCCTCTTTATTTTCTTCAGCCTCGCAGTATAGAATTCACCGCATGTAAGTTCATTTAGGGAGCCATCATTGAGCATCACCATCCTGTTGAAACGTTGCCGCCTTCAGTATGCTTTTTGGGATAGGAGAGCGGCGCCGCTGAGTTACTTACTTACTTCCCGTTCTGAGTTATTCCCGTTCGGGTTCCGTGGTTCATTCATCTTCGAATTATCCCGCGCCGCAATGATCTTCGCCACGGTGATCACGAGTATCTGGACGTCCAAAGGTCTCCAGGTCTCTCCTCGATTTATAGAGTGATGACTCGGAGTGGTGTTGGTGTTGAGAGAAGGGGTAGGTGAAGTGCCGTCGATGTCCAGTCCCCGATCGTAGGTTTTTGTCTGCGTATCTTCACACGTCTTGTTTTAACGTCTAAACCGATCTGGCAGTAAGTAACACCTTCAAACGCCTCCCGCTTACAAGACCAGCGTCTGGATTTCTACTTCCTCTACCCCATCCAGCCACTTTCTTTTCCCCAGTCTTTCTACGCAGCTTCGAGGCCCGATACTAGCCCGCCCTTGTACGTACGTTCTTGCGTCGCATGCGTGTACGCGTGGGAGCCACTGGCGCTGAACTAGAAGGAATGTTTCAATGGCGCCGGCATGGCTTAGAGTATACACGACGCGTCCACGGTGGAGAGGAGATGTGGGACTTCGGCCTTCTTTCGATGCTGTATGTAGATCGGATGTCCAGAAGGCAAACGTCGCCACATTATTTCTCTGTGCACTATATACAGATGCAAGAACTCACATTCCTTCCCTGGGTTTTCTTCATCTTCATCTTCAGACTCCAGCGAACAGCAACCAATCCCCTCCCCCCCAAGACTGCATCACTTTCCCGAGTTCATCTCCATAGATCTCCATGCGATGGAAAGCCCAAACGAAAGGTCCATGGCCAGCCATTGGCGGGACACTCCATCATACGTAAACGGCATTCCCGGCGAGCAACGTACATGCATAGTCTTTTCCTGTCTCTCTCCTCTCCACGGAATATCAGCGCAATGAAAATCGCCACCCAAAGGCCCTCAGAGTCTCGACGGTGAGGTGAACTGACGTACGGGCAACACCAATTCTGGAATATTCATGGCCTTGTTCAAGTCGTGAGCGTAGGAAAATTCATGCGCTGAACCGTTTACGCTTTGACATTCGCGATGTCCGAGTCGAACGGCGCTTCGAACGCCTTCCTACCTTCGCCCCACCCGAGCGTGCATAAGTTACCCAGGCTGAGTACCCACACACGCCACACAACCCCTGTCCACAAATCGCAACCGCAAACGTGAAAGAGATTGTATCACAGGACGAGAATAGGCCGGCTACTCAATCCGATCCGAGGGATAACCGTAATTGAGATTTGTCTGGGAGTCTGGGGACGCTCTAAGTCCGCAATACGCACTGGCCACGATGTGCGGGGAAGGAGGTCAGCTGGACGATGACGATGCTCGGTCCGGATGAGTGGGTAGATCTTACTGAGTGTTTGGGCCACGTTTTGGTTGAACGATGAGTGGCTTACAAAAAAGAAAAATATAAGAGGATGACGGAGGGATAGAGTAGAAACGACTTTTCACCGTTGCGCCCATTGGACGAGATCAAGCGCTAGATTTTAATTTCAGAGGCGCTCCGCATTGCAATCGGACTCGGGGGATGGTGTGGCCCATGTGGCGTAACATACTTATTAAGAGACCTCTCGCTCTCGGGTTCCACAGTTCCTATTCCTGGGCCGAGTGGGTCCAAGGTCCGTACGGTGCGCAGATCTGAACCCTCATCGCGAATCACAAAAGCCATACTTATAGAGCCCAATTGCAGAAGACGAAGTTCGATGATTGCATTGCCGTCGCGTTCGAAGTGGTTCTACAGTCTTGCCGAACCATTCCTGTACGCCTCAGGCTCCCAATAGCTGCAACTCCGACCCAAGAGTTTCGCAGGCACAAGAACAGGCCGCGGTGCACGCCTCCGAGTCGTGCGTTATCCCCGCTGGAGCAGGGCGTAATATGCCAAATGCCATAGACTCGGAGTAGCACATATGCACCCGACCCATGAATTAACGAAGGCGCCGGAGATTTATTCGGAAAATCCTCGTATTTCATGGAGCACATCCAGGTGCCGCCACTGAGACAAGGCGACAATATCGAAGCCAAGGAGCGAGCGGAGTCGTATGGTATCACCTTGATAATGAGAGGATTGATGTATGCCGCTCCGGTGGGAGCCCGCGCTACGCATACGGCGAGCTTAAGCACATCTATCCTTCTGCTACACCAGGCTGCATGAAGCAGAAGCGTTCGAACGCCCGAGTCTCCACGCGAGGATTGTCTCTTAAAGTTAGAAAAGACCCGGTAGAAAGAGTTAACAGAAGATAAGTTGATGGACCCATAGGCTTGGAACGGTGCAGCTCGTTGAAGCGCGGAGACCCCTCCCCGGAGTTCCGAGGTACGTACTTCGGAGCGGGATGAAGTCCTTTATCTCGACAATAGTGTCAAGGACGCAAGTAGCAATAGGACGGCGGGGACAGACAATCCCGTCGAATGGAACTCTGCCTTGTGAAGCAAAGACTACTACCCAAAGTTAGAGCGAAACCAGAGCAGTTAAGAGTCGCGAAGGACTTCTAGACCTGCCAGGAACAGGCAACAGGACGTTCATTGTATGCATGGAAGACAGGCCCATGTCTAACAGGTCCGTGAGTAGCGTGGTCGCAATTCTGCGAGCGGTGCCGCTGGACGTATAGGCTGTCGTCGCCATAGCTCGTACGAAAAATGGCCCCGAGCCCAACTCCGCCAGTATCGAAAAACGGCCGATAGAGGATGTGAGACACGTGGTTGGAGGGGAGGAGTACTGCAGTGTGTGAGAGCCCAGAGGAGAACTAGGAGTTATTCAGGGCCGAGAGAAGATATCGGACGCGAGGTACTGTGTCCGATGAAACCTAAACCAGTTCTGAGGGCGAAAATCCCGAGGACATTGGGTTTAATGAGTGGAGCCAACAGGTTGAGGAACTAGAACATAACTTACAAGAAGAGGGTAGAAGAGAAGGTTCTTCATAATTCAAAGTGTGCATCACGGAAAAACAACTGAGTCGTTAGCCGAAGATAAGTCGAGACACAGAAAAATCTCAGTGGGTGACTTTCCGTAGCAGTCTAGGAGTGTTCCTTGACGCACAGAAGCACAAATACGAGGCTCTCAGCCAATCAGAAATCGATCTGAGCCTCTTTTCTGTGTTCTAGGTCTCTAGAACGTGCACAATCCCCCTACGGAAAGTCACCCAGTGATGTTGCAACATAAACGCACATTTTGAACGGGACTTCTGATGAGACTCAGTGGTGATGCGCGCTGGAATATCACGGTATCTGTATACGCGTCGGAGGCAGAGCTATCCTGACGTCGCGGAGCCGTTTTTATAAATGCCATGTCTGAGTGAATGCCACGGTAAAAATGTTACGAAAGTGTGGATACACACATAAGAGAAGACATACCTTCTAGAGCCGCACAAGAGCCTTTCCAGTGCAACACCCTCATATTATATCGGCGCCTCCGCCACCCATTAGCTCACAATGTGCCACTGAGAGCGACGCTATTGCATAGAACATCAGAAGGATCGCTGGTGCGTGCACTCGCAAGAACATCCGACGCACAAATAGGCCTAAGGATGCATCGTGTCGCAAAACAAAAGCTTGGAATTACATTATAACGTCATCAGAAGTAGTCCACCATATGCGCATCAAAGGTATCGCGAAAGTCTGCCTATAACTCAGAGCTAGGAAGTATGTCGGGGGTAAAAGGCGGACATACGGATTCTTGGTGCAGGCGTATCATCGCTGCGATATCTTAACGGCCCAACGAATGAAAGTCTCTGCAGTACGCAGACGAAGTAGCCGCCGTGGAACCTGCGCCACGCCGCCGAAGCTTCAGGCTAGCCACATTGAGCTACACTTGCCAGCACTTACCGAGTGGCACCGGCAAGATGTCTGTGAGACGACAGCCAAGATTGGTGGGGCGCAGCACAGATGCAGCCATTCAAAACGAGGGAAAGAAAAGACAAAACGGGGATCCACAAGGACAAGTATACGCATCGATGCGAGCGATCGCGCTGTACAAAAGAAAGGTAGTTACGCTTCGCCCGACAGAAAGCCGACATATTTGCTACATATAAGCTGGTAACGAGTCTGCTGCTGGCTCCCAGAAAGAAAACGCGAGGCCCGACAGTGCTGGAACGGGGAACACTCACGCGAGCGGATGCAAAAGAGCAAAGGCACAGGGCTAGCGCAATTTGGCCGAGGAGTCAGCACTACAAGGAGATGTGCAGAGATCGTAATCAGAACTACATTCAATGAAGGGCTACTCTCAGACGTAGCCCTTCAAAGCGCATCTTGGGAATGGAAGGATATGCGGGGAAGGATGTGGGGAAGGGGTCAGCTGAGTGTGGGGAGTTTTGCGGTACCGAAGCGGATCGAAGCCCGTGAGTAAGAAGAGTTAGCGTGGACCGTACTGCGTTGCTCTCTAATTTGTCTGTCCTCGCAGTTGCAAGAGGTTTGGTCTGCAGTGTAGAGATACTGTATGCAAGAGAAGACGACAGGTGCCCAGAGGGAGCGACGAGATACTCAGAAAACTGAGCAGGAACGTATCACAGAACGAGCGGATGGTGTTCCGAACTTCTCTTCCGCTAATCACAAGCCGCGAAGACCGCACACCAAGGATAGCCAACAAAAGCCATACCCCTGCTGGCAAAAGTGCAACCTTCTTTACATAACAATACGCAGAAAGAGCGCAAGGTAAGCGTGAAGTCCAGGGACCTAAGCATATGGATGCATGACGAGCAGGGTAGGACAAACGTCATACCTCGTCCAAGAGCGTTCAGAGCTCTGAAAGGAAACTCTCGATTGCTTCTGATGGCCTTTGCGCCTGAACGACGCGAAAAAATCGGCGGTAAGCTTGCCGTGCAGGTAGCGCCGAATCAACCAACAATCCCGAAAACGGTTTAGACGTGTCCGAGGTATGGGCCTGAAAAAATCTCGCTGACGACTACGTGTAAGCCATCGGCAGTTAGAGGAGTACTCTGGAGGTAATTTTGGTGCACACGAAGCACAGGGCCGAGGAGAATGAAACGTACCGCATGGTTGCAAGCTTCGGGCTACAGGAGAAAGAGAAGACCTCTGTTCAGCATTAGTAGTAGAGTTGGTAGCAACCAGGAGAAGACCTACCCCGACGGTACACGGAATGATTGGGTCATAAATTCCTCTGACTCCTGGGAAATCAGTCCATCGATTGAGCGAGCTTCCCGTATGGGACAAAGGACCAATCTCCCTGACGAGTGGTGGAACTTCCAGTGAAAGACGGGCATGACCGTGGGATGCCTATCATTACAGCTCACGTCCTGTAGGTCTCACCGTAAAGATCGAGGTCCACAGTAGTAGCAGAAGTCGACAGTTTCGTCGAGAGAGAAGGTCGTGTTATGGTTTGTGCCTCTGTGCACATACTGACGGCTATTGTATTGTTCCGCAAGTGAGTTCGTGCCAGCCCTCTACTTGAAAATGAATTATCGCATTACTTACAGCAGTGCTATGTCGTCCCTCCTCCGCCACACGCAGAATGTTCCGCACAGTTGACCAAAGCTACCCGACTAAGCAGTGGGCCGCGAAGAACGCGAACGCGTTTGGGGTTTGTCGGCGAAAATAAGTTCACGACATATCGAGCAGAGATCTTGCGGGGTAATAAGAGGAGTGGGGCGAGCGCTTCCAATGATCGCGTCGTCCGATGCGCCGGGCCCACAGCGTCCGGTTTCGGTTGTCATAGCCGACTGTCGGAGAGACCCCTAACACCCCGTCTACGACATGGATGTCATGGCTGGCCGAGGTTGGTCCGTTGATCCGTTCTATAAACCGCACTACGGGACACAAAAGCAATCCGATATTGCACAAAAGGCCAAAGGTCAGTATATTAATCGAATCAAATCAAAGAATACTAAGCTGCCGCCCAGCGTTGAATAGAATAATCACACTCACCGAGCCCATGTGGCGTGCTATGCAGACTCTTCTCCACCACTGTTTTCTCGAAAGGGTTGTCTTGGATTCATCCAGGATTCTACAACGGATGGGCTAGAGGAGAGATGCAATTACCTGCGTTTTGAAGCTTGATCGTCTTTCTGTCCCATGAATGATCCATGCAGTTCTTCCACACTGAGGCGCTATGCAGGTAGAATTGCAACTGGCTAGTAGTTTGTGGCTAGTCCGAGACCGACGAGACGACGAACGAGATACTTTTCTCGTGGGGGAAATGGATGGTGGTCGAGGGGGTGAAGTTCGAGTCTGACACGTTTGCATCAGCGACCTTCTTATATGATGGCGGAAGAAGACGAGCAGCTGCTCGCTGTTCTGCTCAGCTGTCCTGTCGTCCGACTCAGCTGATGCGTGGATCATAGTCATCTGTCTCTATCCCCCACTGTTTGAATTGCGACTCTGTTCCGTCGTTGTCGATCTATCTGCGGTTCTCTGTCCCGAGATATGCTTCTGTGGGCTTCGTCGCAGCGCATTGAATTGCCGGCCACATCGTCGTTGAAAATGTGCAACCGCCGGCACGTTAAACTCATGGGATTTGGAGCTTCCCAGCGGTTAAATCACGATGTCAGTCAGGTCGTTGAGACCCGCTGGCTGCCGAAGCAATCCCCGCAGCTTTTGTTGCGGCTACGGAATATTGACGGTATATTGAAAGTGGTTATGCCGCATTTTTATCCTCACATTTCTGATCATCTGAACAGATGAATATGGGTTTCATCCTCACGGCATGGATCATCTGCCTACAGGTAGATTGCCACTTGATACGGTATTTTGCGCTCATCGTCCCTTCATTCGTACAAATAACCCAGAAGGAGATAGTGTTGCACCTCCTTTAGGACATTCATGATCATCGGATACGTTGCGAATATCTGAGAAGTGTTTTCTCCCCTTACCCCCAACCCAAAGTTTTAACCGAGACCTGACGTTATTCTACAAACCTTTCCTAGCTGCTCTGTGCAAACTTCATGTACCGATGATCTCGGTGCTTGACTTTGCGGTTTTACCTCAGGAGCCACAGGATTAGGAGCAGTGATATAGGTTGTCGCCGGCAGGAACTTATGTTATCCATCTACTACTATACGGTGAGGGCACGCGCCTACGCACTAATTCCGCCAACTTTATTCCTTCCTTACGCTCACCGCTACAGTAGGACCGCCAACGAGTGCAATACTACCTCGCGAATACCTTCGTTCCCGGCACTGTAGCTTAAAGGCTACCTTACCATCAGAGCCGTAAATCGCATGAATAATTGAGTATGGGCCGGTGCTCAAAGCGATCTCACATGCATCTCAGGATCGCTTCACGTGTATATGTCCTGTCACCATCGGGTGATTATCGACTACTGTGGTTGAGGAATATTTCTTACACGCCATCGCATACCGATGAATTCGCGAGGCTTCTCGTTCGTGGTACGCACTTTTTCATATGGGGCTCTGGACGCAACACTCTGGATAGTGACATCCTCCGCTCCTAGGTCTATACGACTCTGCTTCACACCCACAATCTCATCGGGATGTCAAGAATAACTTTTCGCAGTCGAAGTTGTCAAAACACTGTTTTTTAGATGCGTTTTGTAGTCTTCTCATTGTACAGCTTTGATGCTATTCCTGTCGTCTCGCCCCTCATACCTAGGTCACGTCTTTCGCTTGGGGGCACATGCAGTCCAGATGAAAGAATCGTCACCACGGGCCAACCCACGGTATAAAGCTCTGAGCCCGCTGCAGTAAAAAGCGTAATCGAGTCTCCTACTGCAAGAAAAGGGCCATGGTCGACAGCCGTGTCGCTCGATTGACGACTGGGCGAAGACGGCGGTGAGATGTATGCGGAGGGGACAAAATCTGCAGCAACAAGTCGGATCAGAAGATGGCACAGATAACCAGGGTATACACGTACTGTTGTAATGCGGAAGCTGCTCTTCACGCATCTTGAAGGGTTCTATGAGAGGAAAGCCCAGAAACTTTGCGACTTCGTCACTCTCCGGAGTGAACCCACAAGCCTTGTGCACGTCGGCAAGAACATCGTAATGGAACCTTTTCCATCTCGCCGTAGATCCCATGATGTACATATTGACATCGTGCAGTTCATACCCCCACTCCTTCAAGTAACTCTGGAGCTGCTCTGTCCCGTATCTCTCTCTGCCTTCGCTGTCGGGTGACCAGTATACATACCTCTGGGAGCGTCATGCACCCGTCCTCCTCCACCTCGACGTCACGAAAAAAAATAGATATAGTTTTTCCGGCTTTGATAGTTCTTCGTCGTCGCACATGAAAGTACCTGCCAACAAGAAGGCACGGTCGACGATCTTGGGCACCTCGATGCGTCCAATCCGAACGTGCAACGGGAACTCCGCTGTTATTCACTAAATGAGTGGCGAGGTACAAAAATTGTTATTGACATTCCTTATTACCGGGGATCAAGTGGTCGAACAGCTCTTGCTTTCAGAGCTTGGAGATCAGGTAATGAGCCTGAGACAGCCAGGCATTATAGTCGATGGAGCACTGTGTGGGCCTGTCTAGCGAAACAAACACAGGTAAATCCGAAGGGGACGACATCTCAAATCTAGTGATATGGTCGTGAACGTTCGATGGAATATATGTCAGGTAAAGATGATTTCTATTACCTCGACCATCCTGGATGAACCACATCCAAATTTCTTGATTCCCAACGCAATTTCCCCGACCATGGGCCATTTGAAAGAAGAGGTATACGACCTGAATTGTAGTGAATGACGTCTTCCTCGATTGAAACATTTTGACCATAAATGTTTCCAGAAGTATACGGAATAGAGTACGTAGCATCTGTGCCTTTCGTGGCGTCGACCATAATCATGGACCATGTCCCGAGGCCGAAATATGTTGCGTCTTTAAGGCAGGACATGAGTTTATAAAAGTCATGCAATAAAGCCCTCTTGGCCATGGATGTCAAGGAGGAAGATCTGTTGAAGATTAATATATCAGTCGTGTTACGAACCTGCACGGTATCATCCATAAATCTAGATTGAATACGAACTTGAACAATTGGTCAAGGGTGGGAGTGGGAGTCAACGCCAACAAGATGGACGCTGTTACTCACGGATCCATCCCATATATCAGGGTATACAAACTGCCCAATCTGCCAGGTGCAGCGTAGACCACGCCCTAGTGTACGATGTTCTACGGGAACAATTAAAATCAGGCAACAGAGCTGATTGTTCAAATTCAGATCGTATTCGTAGATGCTCAGTGCTCACTCAGCATGACTGGGATAACCATAAAAGTTGGCCACACAGAGTCGGTCCGTCGTCGTATTCACGGGTGTGGAATGGGTTATGAAAGCCTGTCGACGGATAGATCAGACAAGCGGGTATAGATGAGAGCCCTCATTTGACTGACCCCAATGATGCGCTGTGCGTGCAGATACTCACCCACCCTCTAAATCGGTTACAAAAACCAGTAATGGATCGGTTCATTCGTTGTTCTCCCATCACCATATATTTACGAGGAATCGTACCACGTAGTCTGATAACTACAACACTTTCAGATAGATAACTCCATTAGTGCATGTTCACACTCACTAGCCTGATATGTGCGATGAACATGTCTTGTGACGATGTCAATGAATCAATGTAGTCTCTCCAGGGGCGTAAAGACTCTGCAGAGGTCAGCAAGGTGAGCTATGAGCAAGCTAAGAGCGTGATGAATATACCTACCTCCATGCAGCATCAAAGCTGTAGGCTCAAGAGAAATGCCATATACTTGTAAAATGTGCGGGTTCCTATGGAACATTCGGTCAATAGGGACGACAGGGGAGGGGGAGGGGGGGGATTGACGCCATACACAAGTTTGTGGTAGACATCAAGGTCCTTCAGCATGGCCTGGGGGACGATTCCGCATTGTTCTACGTGTTTTCAATCGTGATATCCCGGGTGTAAGGATGTCAAAACAGTATAAGGACGCTCACGTTCTGCTTGCATGTCCATCTGGGAGGAATGATTAGTTGTCTGTCAGTGAACGCGCCATTGCCGCCGCGCTACCTGGTTGTTGTTGGGTTGTTGGTGCTGAAGCTGATGCCTGTTGAAACACGGTACGATATGTGAGACTAAGTAACAGTTCGGCAGATAGAAGGAAGAATAAAAATGGAGGGGACCGAGACGCCGCCGTGACTACCGTGAATCTTGGGGGAGAAAAAAGTGGCGTTGTTGCCTCGCGCGAACAAGAACCAAACATGGACAAACAGTAAGCTTCGTGTCGGTGCCACACCGACGATCGCCACATCCGAAACACTCGTCCTGCTATACTGCCATCGACTGCGCTCTGAGTAGCAAGATCGTATGTGATTGCTCTCTCTACCTCATTCCCACCACTCTGAGTCTCCTAAGCCCCAGCCTCACTCAACATACAAGTACGTACACCCCGACATCTGCATCTACAACAGCCTGAAGAACCAAAAAAAGACGAAGAACAAACGAGAACGAAGCTAGGCAAATCGAATGAGAATCAAAAGACGAAATATGCATGCCAATAATGCAAAACAACAGAAAAGATGATGATCGTGGCGCACGAACTTGGCCTGAACAAAGGGTCAGAGGACCGTGTTCGCTATGACCGAGACGCGAGTCTAGTTACAGCTATGTCCAACTTGGAGTGTCGGAGCAAGCGTGAATAATACGGAGAGAGAAGTGCCGGAAAGGGAAAAGTTGTACGAAGAAAAGAATCGAAGAATTGGAGAATAAACGTGGAGTACGTATATCCATAGATATCGACGATATAATCCGAGAAATAACGGAACGAAAAAAGGGCAAAAAAAAGGAGCAATTAATGGATGGGTTAGTGTATAGTTTACCGAAAGAGTGCCATATGCTGGTGGTGAAGGGAACTGAGGCGTCGTGCGGACACAGACCAACTATCGGCGGTAACGCGGAAACGGTCTACCCAAGATGAGGAAGGACACCCCATCCGACGGCCTCGAAGGAAGCAGGACAGATGACGGAGGCAATGATCGCGATGCCAGCGTAGACGAAGACTTTCGTCAACACTATAAGCCAGAAACCAAACAAAAAAATCAGCGCTCAGCCCAAAGTCGTGAAAGGCGAATTAGTGGTCCACAGAACGTACCATCGGCATCATAATGCTTCACAATATCTGCCTTATCTCTTGCCCCTCCTTCATCCACCTCCGAGAATCCCAGTCCTATCCTCTCACCTTCCCCACCCTCGTCCTCATTCTCCCCATCCCGCCATCCACTCCACCCAGCCTTCTTCTCATCCACAGATCCCTCATTCGCAGCACCAGTACCGCCAGCGCCCCTCCTCGTAATCTTACTCCACCCCCCAACAGCCCCCCTCCCACCTCCGACCCTCTGCCCACTCGTGATTCCCTGCTCGTGCCCACCAGAAACTTCCTCCCACCCCGCCCCCTGCATCTCCAAACTCAAATCAATCATACTCGGAATGGGTCTCAACTCGCCCAAGCCCCTCCCTCCACCCCTCCCTCCATCCATCGCCCCACCTCCACTCCCACCACTCCCACCACCGCTATAATGTCCCGACCCACCGTACACGTACGCCGGCATGCGGCCGTACTCGGTGGCGGGGGTATAATGACGACGGTTGGGCAGGCCCCAGCCTGGTCTGATCTTGGTGACGGTGTGGGCGAGGAAACGGAAGAGGGGCGGGAGGATAGAATGTAAGACTGGTTTGGCGATCAGTCGGAAGACTAGGATGACGAGTGTTCCGGAGACCATTTTCAGTGTTGAGATGAATAGGAAGCTTAGGAAGGAAGTGGCCGTGATGGTCGACGGTTCGGAGAAGGGAGAAGGAGGAGTGTAGCTTGAGTTTAATGGAGACATGCCGGGGAGAGAGGAGAGTGCTGTGGGCGACGAGAAGGCGGGGAAGTTGGCGGAGAAGGAGAAGCCGAGGAGAACACCCAGCATGACTGAGATGAAGGCTATTGCGTCTTCAAAGCAGGGACAATCGTCGACGGGCTGAGGGTGCTGATTGACAAGAAGGAGGCCAATCGCGGTCACCGTCAAGGGTGCTAGTTGATTGACGTTAAGTGAGCGGAGACGAATAAAATATGAGGGGAAAGTACACTGACCATACCATCCACCACCCATAATCCACTGCTCGACGTGAGGCATCCAATAGATTTGGACCAGCCACATTGCCGTTCCGAGTAGAGAACCCGCTGTCACGTCCACGAAACCGTGCATCTGTACGGAAGGGAAGATGAATCAGAAAAATTTGCATCACAGGGTCATGGAAAGCAATATAGACCGTATTTCATGTGAGTAACAAGTAAGAAGGACTCACCCCTGTGTACAGCCTTCCACCGACGATACTGAGTATGTAGAAGATCGCAAGAGCGATACACACCCCGAATGTCTGTTGCGCGATCATATCCTCACGAAGGAGTTCGTAGGCATGTCCAAGGAAGAAGAGCGCCATAGACACAGCGTTAGTGCTGTGGGAAGAGGGAAACCCGTATTCCAGGTGGTGCGAGCCAATGGCTAAGGTCACAGAAGTAGATTAAATTCAGCAACTACGGGAGGCAAGGACCCTACAAAAGAATACAAATAACGTACTGAGACGAGTGACAGGTGGCGCAAAGGGGCGCGGGGAGCACATGAGGTCCTTCAAGAAGGACGCAGAATATCCACCAAGGGCAAGTACATAAACCAGACTGAGAAAACAGGATCAGGCGAGAACACTATCCAGTAAGCAGAGTATACGCACCCGCGCCCTAGGCCGTCATATCCAAAGAAGAAAAGTGACGGGAGGAACATCATGAAGAAAGTATGCGTTCCGAGCATCGATGTATATACGAAATAAGCATCGAGGGAGGGCGTTCGTGTATATTCCTGTAGGAAGAGCACAAGTATGAGTGACCCGCGAAAACCATCTGAAGAGAAAAAGGAGAGGCTCAGTCGGAATTGTCTGGCGCCTGCTCTGTAGAGCTCCAAGCATCAGAATGTGGCCACATTTATTGGCCAAGTTCAACCGATAAACATTAACCGTTATAACAATTACGGAGAGCGTCACATTCACTATATTCGTTACCTTCATAAATAAGGCGCATGATACGCCATGAAAGTTTGATATGATGACTAAGTCAAATATAGACACGTAAAAACAGGATGATGCCTCAGCGGAGCACAATCGCCCATCTCATTTACCTGATGGATATGGAACGATGCCCGCGAAACAAACAATAGAAAGAGCGAGACAGATAGTCTTGCAAGTCATTGTGAGATGACTTAGCCCCAGTGCCAGGTGAAAAGAGCTTCCGAGCAGCGCACAAGACCTGCTCTGTATGAGACCATAGATGACACGAACCTGCACTTTCGCCAACACGCCGCTCTCCCATTCAACAATTTCCACCAACTGCCTCCTCATCGCCGCCCTCCAAGGACTCAGCGTATTCGTATACACCTCTTCCGGGAGACGTCCCGCGGGAACATTCGTATTCGCATTCGCGGCATCCATATCTGCCAGAGTCCCGTTCCCACCCGCATTGGCGCTGGCATCAAGGACGGGTCCGTTCGAGTGCTTTTCGTCTGAGTAATATTGTGTATGGTTTCGGAGGTCCTCTTGCGGGAACGAAGCATAGGTGGGCAACGCGGAAAAAGTGGTGTTTGTCTCGTGAGTGAAGTCAGCGGCATTGGAGGGATCGGACTGCTGTTTCGTGAGCAGGCCATTCGTTGATATGTTGTCGTTGTTATTGCTGGCGGCGGGCCGCACAGCTTCGTGTTCGTTAGACATGCCGCGCTTTCGATATTTGTAGGCGAATCGGGGGCGGTGTGTGTTGCCAAGAAAGGTCTGGCGATCAAAAATTCAGGCAACTGTGCGGGGTGATGTACAGAAAGCGGGGTATAATAGGCAGCGGGAGGAGAGAGCTAGAAAGCGAGCAAGAAAGAACGACGGTGACCCTCGTTCGTCACCGTCTCTGCCTTCACCAAAGATTGCTAGTCGTCGTCGAAGATGATGGCGGTGAGGACGAAGACGGAACGGAGCGATGACGCTGACCAAGTCCGAACGTCGAAGCCGGCGGACGGCCGCTTACCACGCTTTGATTTGATCGACTACAAAAATCCTGGTTTCAAATGCACTACAAACTACAGCACCCTACGGCAGCGTGCCGCTGCTGCGTGCGGCGTTGCTGTCGGGGTTTGAGCCCGCCTAAGTAGCAATTTCTTATAAGAATCCGCTCCGAGCTCTATACTTGGATGGGAAACTCTTCAATGCTTTATGAAGACCACGAGATCTTGTAGAATGGTTTACAACCTATCTGTCCAACCAATCTTATCTTGCGGCTTTCCTCTTTGCAGCGGCGTAGTTCCGCTCATTTACGATTTCATATCCTTCAGTCTTTCCTCGTAATATCGGATTCTCCGAATACTCAATGATATATATCGGGCTTCTGTGTGTTCTCTGGTGTTCCCACTCGCTGACTCCTCGAAGTTCACCTCGACTATTCCCTGGACCGTGAGGCTAAGAGGACCACGATGTCGACCTCGCTGGTGCTCGACGTCCTCGCTCCGTTTGTCTTGCTCCTCGTTACGTTCCTGATAACCCGCAGCTACACCCAAAAACGCCATGCATACCCTCCCGGTCCTCCAGGGCTCCCCATCATTGGGAATATGCTCCAACTACCCACGAACAAGCACTGGCTACAGTATGACCGATGGACGAAACAGTACGGTACGTGCGAGGTTCAGTCCACTGTGCGTGGAAAAGTAATATGAAGCTGACGTCCGGAACGCTGTTGAATCATTGCGCGTGCTCTCAATAGGCGACGTGATTCAGATCTCGTCTCTGGGAGAGAAGACTATCATTTTAGGATCCGTAGAGGCAGCGAACGATCTCTTGGATGCTCGCGGTGAGTGTGGCCCAACTCATACTTTGTGACGCCACACCCATCATCCTCTTTCACCACTCAGGAAACATCTATTCCGATAGACCACCAGCAACTATGGCCGGAGAACTGTACGTTCCCAGTTCTTCTGCTTGAGCTTCCTCTCTATATCACCACTGACACGGATGTGGTACACCACACAGCGTAGGATGGAACCTCGGGCTCGGATATGCTCGTTTCTTTCCCTCTACATCATCTCCCACCACCACCTCTCCTACAAACTCCTCCTTTCCTCTCCACTCGCAAAACCGCTTCCGCGCCCTCCGCCGTTTCTTCCACACCTCCATCGGTCCCCGCGCCTCCCTCAGTCCCGATCTCGTCCTCATGCAGGAACAAGAACGGACGCGATTACTTGGTCGGTTGATCGAGTTTGGGAAACGGAGTGTGGGGAAGGGAGGAGATGTGGGTGATATTATACGACAGTGAGCTAATCTCGTTCTCCACCAGCCAGCCGGACTACTGTCACTTCTCGGACTCGCTCTTGAATGGGAAGCAAGGACGAAAGACGTGGAATCGGGACGAGCGTTGATGATGGATCTATCATGTTAGGTCTACAGGCGCTCTGATCCTACTCCTAACATATGGTTATCGCGTCAACACGGATACGGGCGATCCTCTGGTCAAGATCGTGGAGGATGCGATGTTGGGGTTCGCTAGGGCTTCCGAGCCGGATGCGTTCTGGGTTGATAGGTTGTCTATCTGTGAGTAGTATTTTCCCTCTCTACCAGCCTTAAACTTTCCGATTTCTGCCTTTCTCGATATCTACCCTATACCCCATATTTTACGATCCTATCTCTTTCCGAAAGACCCAACCCTGTGATCTCGACTCATCTCAGAGTGAAGATGTGTAAAAGTAACGGAGTAGATGATGGAGATGCTGATATCTCACATTAGTGAAGCATATTCCCGAATGGATGCCTGGAGCTTCGTTCCAGCGGAAAGCGAGACTCATGAGGGAAGATAGGGAGAAGTTATACGATGTTCCGTTCGATTTCGTGATATCGCAGACCGTAAGCCTCGTCCCTCTTCTCTGCGTCTCCCGCCTCTTGTACATCTTCCAGCCCTCCAAATCTCCTCACATGCTAACTCGTACTATTTGATCACTTATACCGAACGGTGCAATGTAGAACAAGAACGAGAACCTACCCTCCATCGTCTCCACATATCTCTCTGCCAAATCCGAAGATGCCGAAGACGTCGATGCAGCAGACTTGGGAGGCCTTCAGGCCGATGCGGAACTCATCAAGGCAGCTGCAGCTTCTTTATACTCTGGTGCGGATGTCTTCTTACTTCGCCGTATAACTTTCTTCCATGTCTGTCTTCTTCATGCTTACCATATGCTTTCAGGTGGTGCTGAAACCGTAAGTACTTCTCCCTGTCACTTCATTCGAGTTTGCGAACGAAGTGTAGACTTGACTCATTCATACCGATCCTTCAGACACCCGCCACGCTCGTGACATTCCTCCTCGCCATGGTCCTTAACCCAGAAGTTCAATCCCGTGCTCACGCCGAACTTGACGCACTCCTCGGATCACCAAGCTCATCCGGAGATTCTGAGCTGCATAGGCTTCCGACTGCGAAGGATAGGGGACAACTGTCTTTCGTAGACGCGATTGTGAAAGAAGTTTGGAGGTGGAATCCGAGCGTTCCATTGGGTGAGTGTTACGATTTCGTTCCGCGCCGTGATGGTTTTAGAGACAGATCTGGAGTGGGACTGATGATGGGGAAAATGTGATTGTCGTGGATGATTGATAGGTCTGGCGCATCGGGTAACACAGGATGATGTGTATAAGGGAATGTTCATCGAGGCGGGAACGACGGTATACCCGAATATCTGGTGAGCTTGTGCTCATTCACGCACCATGCCCGCTTCCTTCAACGTCAATCAGGGCTCATCCTCTGGATGTGACTGGACAGGTCTATGCTCCATGATCCACAGACATACCCGTCTCCCGAATCATTCATGCCCGAACGATTCTTGGACTCAAGCGGACATATGAAGAAGCTGGAGAAATGGGAAGATCCTGGATGGGTCGCTTTTGGATTTGGACGGAGGTAAGCCTGTGTCCCTCTCTCTGCGCCCCCTCTGCCTTTTTATACTGGCTCAAGTATTCGAGCACTCTTACCAACGCATGTGTTTCGATTGCTTTGATATGGTATACTAGGATATGTCCCGGCATGTTCCTAGCCGAAAACTCCATCTTCACCTCCATCGCGTCATTACTCTACGTGTTCGACATCTTGAAGGCCAAGGACGACAATGGTACTGAGATTGAGCCAGAGGTCGATTATGATGGATTTATCTGGTAAATAATGATTCTCTAACTCATCAATGAAGACAAGCACTAATGATATTATGACAGCCATGCAAAGCCATTCCCGTGCAGGTTGGTCCCGAGGTCGAAAGGGGTGGAGGCGTTGGTTATGCAGGAGCTGCAGGACGCCAGCTCGTGATCTAAGGACTAATAAATTCGTATCTCACGATGAAAATGTAGCCTGTAATGAACGAGTTAATATTTGTAGCTTCTCAGTGCCCCGTAAGAAAAGTCTTCACTGGAGTGGGTGAATGTGAGGCCCCTCTAAATTGCGGCCCAACCCCAAAATCAAATTCGAACGCATGTGGCGCAAGAGTATTCCGGATTTGGAACGTCGCGTCGCGTCTCTGCGGGGTAACAAAGCCGAAGTCCACACGCTTCTTGCCTCTTGACGCTCGCTTTGGAAGCCTTTTAGGCTGACGCTGCTTGTTCGGTTTGTTGCTTGGAGGGACATATACAACCTTGGATGCTTGAATTTTACATTGATCTGCTCTTCGCTACGACCACATCGACGATACAGCTTCTACCACTCACCAGGGCCTCATCACTTCGATAACCGACTCGATTTACAGCACACACACTATCGAGTAGACCACAGCAAACAGCATGCGGATAGACAAGCTGTCTGGTTTGACGGCCATTGCGGCCGTGAGCTCGCTCCCAGGAGCTTTGGCTTGGGGTGCTGCAGGTATGTGCGTTCTTGCTCCACCATGGAACATGCTCTGAGGCAAGAGCTGTCGACCATGTCGGCGCTGCGTCTTGCAATTCCATAACTCATCACATCTCTACTATGACCGATGAACTAACGCTAGACCGCGATTGCGCATAGGGCATGAGATTGTAGCCACCATCGCTCAAATGCATCTATACCCACCCGTTCTCCCCATCATCTGCTCCATCCTCAACCCAGACGACATCCACTCGCTCGTCAACTCCTCATCTGACTCAATCCCAACCCCGACCTCAACCGCACCATGTCACCTTGCCACAGTCGCCGCCTGGGCCGACACCGTTCGTCGTCAACGCGGCTACGGTTGGTCCGGAACCCTGCATTACATCAATGCTCTCGACGATCATCCTTCCGAAACTTGCAAGTTCCCGGGCGAGAGAGGATGGGCTGGCCGTGATGGACATAACGTCCTAGGTGCAATCCGAAACGTGACGGACCTGTTGCAGGAATTCGTTGAAGAGGTCGGAGTGGATTTGAGAGAGAAGAGGGGTTTGGTGGGCGCGCTTGGTCGAGTGGATGATGCGGAGGAGATGTTGAAGTTCTTAATACACTTTGTGGGGGATATGCATCAGCCTTTGCATCTCAGTGGAAGGGAGAGGGGCGGGAACGGCGTGAAAGTTCATTGGGATAATCGAGTGACTAGTATGTCATTTCGCTTCAAAATATTTGTCTCCCATCTTCTTGCGCTTACGTGAACTGTTTGTTAGACTTACACTCACTGTGGGACGGTCTCCTGATCGCGAAAGCTCTGCGTAGCATCCCCTCGAACTACACCCGTCCACTCCCCGTTCCAGGCATCGAAGCCAATCTCCGCGATACTATATACGATCCTTTCATCCGCAAGATCATGTGGGAAGGCCTCGGTGTGGGCCCCCCCAGCGAAGTTCGCGGACGTTGGGAATTCGAAGCCGAGGAGTGGACCGAATGTCCTGAATTTCCCGAATTCGGCACCACCACCTCGTTCTCGTCTGACAATACGGTCGAGACGAGTGCCACCGGAGGCATCAGCATGAGCTGGATGCAGACGGTGATGGGATATATGTGGCCGACATGGACATGGGTCACAGGTCAGAACGAGAGGAAGAAGGTGGAGTTGGGATGGGACGACAATGTTCTGTGTCCCTACGCCTGGGCGCAACCTCTTCATCAACTCAACTGTGACCTTATCTGGCCACCTGAGATCGACGAACCTCCTTACAACCGTGATGCTCGCTTTGGCCGGCATTCCTCTTCACTCGAAGAACATGGACACGAGGAAGCGCACGGTTGTGGTCATGGCGCTTCGTCTGCTGCAGAGGAAGTTCGCGAGTGGCAGGCATTTATGGACGGGAAGGTTGATGCGCATGCGACAGCTCCGAGAACCCCCTATCTCGAGCTGGATACGCCAAAGTACGCGGGTCGCATCGAGAAAGAATGGGTGCTCGAGAAGTTGTTGGCCCAAGCGGGCGTTAGGTTGGCTGTGATATTGAACGAGCTGTTCATGCCTTTGGTGGAGGAGTTCGAGTTGAAGTCGGAGTGAGCACCGCGCTGGAGGTAATACCTTACCGGTGCAGTGTTCGTTTAGAGCGCGGCCTGAGGGTGGTGATGGACGCTCATGATGGATCGATGTATATGCTTTCGGATATATCTAGTAGCTTGCACACGGCGCTATTTTAACGGGATATCCATAGTACAGAATATGTATATTAGTGTATATAATTGTTGGATCTTCGTCTTCGGCACAAATGCTTCAACCACTGACAACCAAAAAGTGGAAGTAAGTTACTCTCGGGATATGCCGTGTATTCCACGTGGCATCATTCCATCCTAATGTCTTCTTGTGTCTTCTCCTTCTCCGCCAACGAACCTCTAGGTCTTTTGTCCCAACATTCTCACTTCTTCGCACACCTGAGATGCAGGTATATGTTATGATACGAGCGCTGAATTAGTGTATCGCTTATCGTACTGCCCACGATACTAAGGATGGACGATGCGGTGGCGGTCTGCCATTGATCCTGTTGTTCCACCCGATTTGGACATGCCTCTGAATCTCATAGGCTCCTGAACTATTCCATGTGCTTATATTCTTACCTGCTTCTACCATTGTTACCATCAGATCCTGGAACCTTGCATGTCCGTTTGTTCTGTGTCTTATTGCGCCCGCTGCATTCTTTCAGGTGGAGCTTGAATATCCATGTTCGAGGTATATAAGGAGGGCCTTAAGCCTTCTTCTGCTCCCCCCATCCCTTGCACTGACGTCCATCTGAACCAGTTCTTTCTCTCCTCTGCTCATTGGCAGTTTATATATTGAGAGGCGCGTGGTCTACACTCCTAGTAACTATATACATTCTCTTTCCATCGACCATCTTACGCACTTCCTTCGCTTACGATCTCTCTCTCTTGTTTATTAGCTGCTCTGTCTCGCTATGGCACTTTGAGACCACATGTCTAACACCTGTGAGTTAATCTAGGCACGATTTGTTCGCTCTGCGACCCCCGCGGCCAGGCTCTTACCCCCGAGTAAACTGCATGCAGCCTTGCGGACTTGGTTGTTTTAACCTCCGGTGGCTTCGTTCTCGGACGGTTTCTGGCTGGTCGTGACACGCCAGTTGGGGCTATAAGTGCCTATCGTCGACAGGGCTACTTGACTTCTATCGGCGCGCCGGGAGTGTAGGAGGTTTAGAGACGGCTGTTGGTCCGCTTCCCATAGAATCTGCGGGTTCGAGGGTGCGAAATAAGGAATGGTATTGAAGGCAGCCCTTGCGACCAACCGACGTCTGTCCTGTTCAACTGATTATTTCTGACCAGTGCAAGTTTACTCCTGCTCGTTTGGTGCTACTCCATGAGCGCGTCGTGAAATAGCTCCGGAAGGCGGCAACTACCTCTGCCCAAGGTGCGGCAATATATTTTTATCTCTCTTCGTGTCTCCCCTCCTTCGTCTCCTTCCAGTCCGCATGTGGGCTATCGGCTGATATAGTGTTCGTTATATCTAGGACGATTCTCTCGAGCGTCAAGACTTAGACCAAGCGTCAAAATAATGGCTGAAAGGCGCAGGCAAGTCGCGTCGCCATCGGAGTGGTCATCAACAGAAGAAGACTATGGCTCAAGAACGCCAAGATGATACACTTCCGCCGAAGAATACAGTCCAGGGTCAAGACTATGTTAAGGTGCGTATCCTCTGGTCTAGGGAGATACTGTTTCTGTGCAGTTCTCTCCCGGCGTCGGCCTCTTCGTGGCTCAGAGGACGAGTACCTTCCGGGGGAAACCAGCAGACGCTTTTTGCCTCCTCGTTTTTCCAGTATAAGAATCATAATGGTTATTTGGTACCATATAGACTCACAAGCGAGATGTTCAGCCATGAACTCTGGGATGGTCGGGATATGAAAAAACACGGGATGTCACTACTTTTGCTTAGTGCCGAGACTAGCGGAGACATCCATAAATTTTCTGTTGCGATAAACAAATCATCGATCATCCTCAACGCCAAGTTTTCCCCCGAGTTGTCGCCCGCCGTCTTGACGCCGTCAAGTTTAAAGCGGAGGCATGGCTTAGATTGGGAATGAAATTGTGGCGCCGCGGCATATAAGTCTTAGTCTGGATCTCTTTCCCGAAAACATTTTCAACCTCGTTTTATACATTTGACCTGTCCCTTCGGAGCGCAGCGTTGTTGGTTTGTGGACGCCAATTTATACAGCGATCTTCGCCCATGGCCAGGAGCGATAAGGACGATAAGAAACTCGCCGGTCATTTAAGTTGTATTGTGGCGCGCCACACCATTATCTTCAACCTCCATGAGCGTCTGCGAGCGCTTGAAGTTCTTCACTTACCACACTTTACCACGTTACGTTCATACCATCAAGCACATGCACAAATCCCTCGTAGTCTCCTGGCCCCTGGGTGCAGTTATGCTCCCGAATTGTTCTCACCCGTGGATTTTCTTTCTGGTGATAGGCGACTCGGCTGTCTGTCATCCATGATCCATGGGGCTCGTTCCCTTATCGCAGTGAACTTCTTGCCTCATCCCGCCGGCGAACCAGTCCCAGCTTACCTCAAAGAGTAGGAAATGTTGATTGCTACCAACGACTGAGGCGCTTGTTTTTCTCTCTCTGTTCTGTACTTCCATCTCGTCAGTAGCTACTCGGGCTGATGTCGACGATGACGGACTCGGATTTGAAGACGCGCGACTCGTCATCTCAGGATAAGGACCTTGAGAAACATGGGCCTCCTACGAGTGTTGCAGTGATTAATGCTAGTGGTCATGTAAGTCTCATGTCTTTTTTTTTGCGCAGAGACTTCTCTGGTACGTCATACTTACGGGAGAGTTGGCTTTTTATGCAGGTAGACCAGCTGCAGAGGCAGTATGGTGTGCTGAGTATATGTTCGACGGCTCTTACGATCGGTAGGCTTGCGCTTCACTTCCTTGGATATACGACTCTGATGTCCAGTGATACTGTTACCCAGATAATGCGTGGGTCGCAATGGGTGGGAGTATCACCATCGCTATTCTCAATGGTGGACCTCCCGGTGTCATTTACGAGTTCATCGCTGCTTGCTTCTACTATGGGTGCGAAACGACCTCTGGCGCTAACTCATTGAATTATACTAATGCTTCTGCAGCTTCATCGCTGCCTCCATAGCGGAACTTGCCAGTGCTATTCCATCCGCCGGTGGAGGTGCGTTCTGCTCACCAACCTCATGCCAACATTTGCTCACGCACCTACATTTCGATTTCCCTGATAGTCTACCACTGGGCCTCTGTAATTCCTGGTCCGAGCTGGGGTCGAGTGCTCGGCTTCTTCGCCGGCGCCCTGAACTTCTACTCATGGCTCTTCGACCTTTCTTCCATCGCTTTCATCCCCGCCAACGTTCTCGTACAGATGTACGCCATCTACCACCCTGACCTGGCCATCGAAGCATGGCACGTCTTCATTGCCTTCGTCCTCGTCAATATCCTATGCTGCGCCACCGTCATATTCGGTAATAGGTTCCAGCCGGCGTTGCAGAGTCTGGGGCTGTTTATGGTAGTGGTGGGCGGATTGGTGACGGTCATCGTGCTTGCTGCGATGCCAAGACAGCACGCAAGTAGTTCGTTTGTGTGGAAAGATTGGGATAACGAGACGGGCTGGAGTGGAGGAGCGGCGTTCTTGACTGGTGAGTACAGTTGCCGTCCATCACCATGCTGTCGATGTTTGTTGAGATAGGGTGTTGACGGTGTGTTGACTGTCGGATTTGAAGGCATGTTGAACGGGTACGTGTCGATCCTGTGATATGTTAGTGGCCGTGAAACCCGTGCTTATTGGTGTGTATCGACAGAGCATTCACTATCGGCACTCCGGACGGCGTCACTCACATGGCAGAGGAGCTCCCCAATCCTCGTCGTGATCTTCCCAAGGCCATAGCTGCCCAAATGACCCTTGGAACTCTTAGTACGTCTTTTTAGCGTTATTTAAGGCACATATCACTTACTGTACTCCGAACATGATTTTCACAGCTGGTCTGATCTATGCCATCGCCGTCATGTATGCTATCTCGGATCTGGACGCTGTCATATCCAGTAATGGGTCGTTCCCCATCGCTGTAGTCTATGCTCAGGCTACGGGAAGTAATGGGGCAACGTTCGGCTTGCTGTTTATTGTGCTCATATCCATCTTGATTTGCACGATGGGGACGTATATCACGGTATGTGCCACTCCACTCTGTCTTTTCCTTACCTAGTCTCAGTACTCACATGAAACGTCATGCTAGTGCGGTCGTATTTTCTGGGCACTGGCACGAGACAACGTCACTCCTTTCTCAGCCTTCTTTTCACAAGTCTCCACGAAATGGAGTTGCCCTATACCCGCCACACTCCTCTGCTGTAAGTTCACTTTTCCTCTCGCTTTCCCCTTCATAAGCACTTACCATCCTTCCAGTCGTCTTCAGCATCGCCCTCGGCGCCATATCGCTAGGCTCCAAAACCGCCTTCACAGATCTCGTCGGCTCCTTCATCATCCTCTCCACCCTCTCCTTCCTAATCCCCATCGCCGCCCACGTCCTCACTCGCCGTTCCGCGATCCCCTTCGGTCCCTTCCAAATGCCAGGTCTCATAGGCTACACAGTCAACATCCTCGCCTGCCTCTTCATCGTCTTCACCGTCATCATCTATTGCTTGCCGTACGGACTGCCGGTGACTGTGCCCACGATGAACTACAATAGTGTGATCTTGGTGGGCTGTTTGTTCATCACGGAGTGTTGGTGGTTGGTGCATGGGAGGAGAACGTATGAGGGGCCGAAGTTGCCGAAGATGGATGAGCTCGGGAGGGTCGTTGGGGAAGGCGAGAAGGGGGAGATTGCTGGTGTGCTGTGAGGCGCATGGGAGACATTTTAGAGGATTTACTTTTTTGGTGTTCGCGTTGGAGTTGGGGCTTTGCCTAACTGTAGACATATCTTGTAATATTTTTATCGCTTTACATGACAAGGCAGTGATAGCGTTAAGCTTGGGATGGCCATAGGAATAAGTAACGAACGTCGACATCAAGTATATGATGACCTACAAGCGAAACATGACGACGGCCTAGTACCACTCACGCCGTCCATACACACCCATACTTCCTCAAAAATAACACAACCTCACAAACTAGTACTACACACAGACGAAGAGGCAAAGGAACAAAAACAGAAAACACAGTTTCGACATGGCAAAGGCCATACCAGGGTTCGAACCTGGGTTACGGGAAGATTGCACAGTCGTCAAAATCCCGTGTACTAAACCGCTATACGATATGGCCATACAACATGACGAGGCGTCAAGTATATGACAAGCTCTTCAGATGACCTATCTTCGACGTTCAGCACCTCTCCCTCACTCGATATCTCCTCATCTTGATCCCCCCACCTCGTTTCGTTCTGCCACTTCACATCACACAAATACAAGGAAGTAAATATATATTCAAGTCCGACACGATTCAGAGCCTTCCTTCTTTCTGTCCGTACCGTACTATACTTTCACTTCACTTTCACTTCTCCCTGCGTACGAGCCTCCACGCCAACGTATCTGAACACGTCAAAGACAAAGAAAAAACCGAAACTCATACCGATGCCGATACCCAAATATTGTACACTAAACGACAAACAGCGAAACGGACAAACAAACAGAACACGATGCACGAGTCAAATTTCAAGGGATCAAAGAGTCAAAGGAGCGGGGTCACGATCGAATGACCTAGTCGCGGGGAAGGGAGGGCAGAGAAGGGAAGGGAAGGAAAAGGCATATTAAAGGCCAAGGAGTCCTAAGTTGGAGGATGAGTATGGGTGCGAAGGTTTCTTCGTTCGATTCAGTGGAGAGAAAGTGAAAATGAAAAATGAAAATGAGAAATGAAATGAGGATGAGAGAATCAATGCGACGAAGACGGGATGCGAGATGAAAACAAAAAAGGAATGGAGGAGAACAAAGAGATTGGATGTATCTGGTGGTGACGATCTCGAAGTTGGCATCGAGTTCGATGAATATTTGAACTGGACCCAACGACAGACGAAGACACGACAACCACCAACGTGGACGAGAGGCGAGAGAGATTCGGAAAAAAAATGGGGAAGGAGCGGGGGATTATCGATAGGCACACACACAACCAGAAAAGAAAATTCAAACTCTACACAGTCCCACTTCTCTTCTCACTCCCCTCCCATCATCCAAAAAAGAACGAGACGTCGTGAAGCGCTGAACGCTCTACTTCTTCCCCAAACTCAGCGCCCTCATACTCTCCTCCAACATATCCGCCACCTTCACACCCTCTCCCTTCTCCGTCTTCACCGTCGCCATCGGCTCAGCCTTACCCATCCTCGGCGACACCGGCTCGGCCTTCACCCTCGACATGATAGGCTCACCCTTCATCTCCGCCTTAACCGGCTGCTTCTCATCCACATCAACAACCCTAACCACCGCTCTCCCCTCCAACACCCTCTTCACCTTATCCGCATCGATACTCTGGTGCTTCTGCCCACCAGATGCATGCGAATGCCCAGCACCAGCTCCAGAATGCCCAGACGAAGAACCTCCGGAGAAAGCGTCCCAAAACGCATTCCCCAACCTGCCCAATAACGTCTGATGCGCCATAGCCGCAACCATCGCCTCCTGCCTCGTCGGCATCGGTGGCATACCTCCCACGCCCGGCGTTCCCAGATGCGGAACACCCGACAATTCCGGCTCCTCCTTCTTGACCTTGAACGGCGCCGCCGCCGTCCCACTGCCACCGGTATGTTTGCCGGCCAACAACGCGGAGAGCGTCGACGAGGAAGGAACGGCGGATCGTTTCGAGTCGGTGAAGTAATGCGGCTTGAGGTTCGAGGCGAGGCCGGTGAGACTCGGTGGTGGGGATGGCGAGCCCGAGAGTGAGGAGTGAGAAGAGGAGGGAGAGGGGTGTTGGTGCGGGTTCGAGTGTTGGATGTGTTGCTGTTGATGTGCTTGTTGTTGAGCCATGCGGGTCCAAAGTTGCATGCGATAACTGTTGTTTGTTTGTTCGGTATGTTGTGTATTCGTCCAGTCGATCGGTCATAAAAATAAAGGCCACAGAAGAAGCAAAAAAAGCACGTGGTGAGCCTCACGAATTCAACACGTCCAGGGAATAATTTTGAGAAAGAAGAAGATGGACGTACGCATCGAGCATCTTCATCGTAAACATATTACTCTCCGCAAACGCATCGAACGGCTTGCCCGCCCCCGCAGCCACCTTCGCCCCATTCGTACCTCCAACACCAAACAATCCATTCCAATTCGCGCCTCCGTTCCCTCCAGCTCCGGAACCATTCAGACCAGGGTTCATATTCTCCTGCAACGCAGGGCTCCTCGTCGTCTTCCTGTTCGCATTCGCGGGCTTTCCGCTGAGAGTGTTACTGAGGTTCGGGTTCGCATCAGGTATGAGTGTCGTGTGCACGGGTGTGAACCCGAGCGAGTTCGCCCCGCCCCAGAAGGCGTTCGCGCCGACCCTTGGAGAGGTAGGCAGATCCTTCTTCATGTTCGGCGTCACCAAGCCACCAGTGCTGGGAAGTGAGGGAATGGGTGAAGTAGAAGGACCAGCGACAGGCGCGAGCGCAGGACTTGATGGCGCACTGAACAGATTCGGGCTCTGTGGTGCGTTGATAACGTTCAACGTTGAGTGAACGGAGCTGGTCGCGGAAACGGGTGAGAGGAAGGGTGATACGGGCGGGAGAGGGCCGGGAGGGGGAAGGTGTGGAAGGGTGGTGGCGGCGTCGGGATGGTCACGTGCGGCGAGGAGGACCTTTTTGAGCTCGGAAATCTCTTGACGGAGGGCGTTGTTCTCGGATTTGGTGGAACCGAGCTCGGTGCGGATGGCGTCGATGAGGCGGTCGCGTTCAGCGATGTCACCTTCGAGAGTCGAGATGTACTCTAATGCATCGGGGAATACAAAGAAAAAAGGAAAAGGAAAGTCAATAAAAACAGTATTGATGAGCACACGAGGTATAGATGGCAAAGGGAACACCAAAAGTGGAAGTGAGGGAAACGGCGAACATACCTTTACGCCTAACACGGAAATTGCGGGCGCTAATCTTATTCCTGAGCTGCCTCTTCTCCTTGCTGCTCATCTTCTTGTACTCCTCTGGGCTCGGCCTCCAATCGTCGTTCTCATCGTCATCGTCGTCCCTCTCCCTCTTTGCAGCGGCGGTGACCTTCTCCACCGGCGCGACGGCCTTCTTGACGCTGACGATGGTGGAGTTTGGCGCCGAACCGCCGGTAACGCGCACGACGGAGGACAGCGGCGGCGTCTTCTTCGCGATCCCGCCGGACTGCACAGTGCCTCTCCTACCTGCATTTCCCCTACCACCGACCTTGACGGGCGCGATGATAGGCTCAGACTCTACCTCAGGCTTCTGCGACTCGGCATCGTCTTCGTCGTCCTCGCCGTCGCTCATCTTCTCGTCGTCGTTAGTCGAATGATGGGAGGAAAGTTCGGCGGGTGATGCGGCAGAGGGTGTGCCCACGAGCTGAGGATCAATAGAATAAGACTGCTGTTGGGCAGCAGCGGCGTCCGATTGGCTGCCTCCAAAGCTAGTACCGGCGCTGATGCTCTCTGGGCTACTAAAGCTTCCGGCCGCACCAAATGCGTTCGGGTTAAAGCCCGCAAAGAAATCGTACGGTGCGGGTGCTGCGGCGCTCATGCCAGACATCGACATGGAGTTGTCGATCTTGGTGTACTCATCATCGAGGAGGTTGAAGTTGAACCAATCGGTGGTCGCTGCGTTGGTGTAATCCACGATGGAAGGGTTGGAAAAGAAGCCGGTCGAGGGTGGTGATGGGAGGGAAGAGAAAGGGGCAGAGGGTGAGTGGGACGAGCCGCGCGACGAGGAGCCGCCGCCGTTGTTAGAGGATGGGGCGGCGGTGGCAGACTGGGCGAAGAGGTCCATGTTGAGGAAGTCTGATAATTCGGCGGCGTTGGGGTTGTTCGTCGCGAATGGCGACGGCTGGAGCAGGTTGTCTACCAGCATGACTCTATTGTTCGAGAATTTCTGCTCTGTGTCGATGTGAATATCAGTGTCGGCGTCGGTATCGAAGGGGGTGAGCTGGTCGTCGTTGGCGGCGTCGATGAGTCGGTGGGGGATGAAAGATGGATGGTGGCTGTTGATGGGAGAGTTCTGGCTGAGCGATCGGGAGGCTGTCAGAAAGTGGCGCGTAGTGCGTGGCCTCAAGCCGAGCTGACGTAAGCCGGCCTTGTTGTTCCTTCGTCTTCCGAGAACTTCCTTACCGGGCTCTTTCTTTCCCCTTTCGGTTCCTTTCTTTTTTCTGTGTCCGGTTTTTGGCCCCTTCCCGGCCGCCATGAGCCTCGGAACGTGCTCAGTGCTCTCCTCACCGCTCCCTCAAGGCATCTCATATCGACTCATCTACCTTTTGCGCTTTGACCTTCCTTTCTCCTCGCATCCTCGTTCCCAATTAAAACTCAGATCACTGAAGTATGATCCTTCCCGACCGTCGCGTTGGCCGGACTTCCCACCGTGCACAGTCGCACTAGTGCTGGTCGGGAACCTTGTGCACTAGTCTCACTCAGCTGTAGTCCTCTGATGCGATGCTCTCAGCTGGAGAGCAGCGGCCGCGGATTGATTGGAGTGTAGAGGGCCATCGCCACGTACCTCTTGACGCCAGCCCTCCTTCTTCGTCTACCTTTCCAGTGCTCTCAATATATCAGCTGACTAGTCCTGACCAGCTGAAAAAGGACATCTGTGCTGGCCTCGATCTGCCTCCTTCCCGCTATTTGAGTCTTCACTGCAATCCGGACTCTGGCTATGATCTATGATAGGAGGATCGAATGATACTGACCAAATCGACTGTGCCTGCATACAGTCAACAGTTGGGATACTTGGCTTCTTTACGCCCTGCGCCCTTCAGTTCGGACGCGACATCTCTACATTGAGGCGTCCTTTCCTTCTTCACAGTCACGGCGAATACCTCGAAATCGACAATCAGTCTGATCTTGATTCTGATCCTAATCTTCTTGCTTTATCCTGATCCTAATCCTCTCGTTTTATCGTGATTTTCTCACTCTCAGCCTCTCACACTCCTGGGACACGATCCTTCGCCGTACGCGCGTGAAGCCCGCACAACAGATACGAGCCTGCAAAGGGACTTGAGAGAAGATCGTAGCGTGGAATGATCATGTCGACGAACTACCTGATCCTTTTTCGTGATCTTATGGATGGTTGGTCTCCGTTCTCTCATTCTCAGGTCTCACACTCCTGCGACAGCGATCCTTTGTCGCACGCGCGCGGATTCCGTCAAACAGATACAAGCGTGCAAAGGGACTCGGAACTGGAAAGAAGATCGGAGCGTGTAATGGTGACGAACTGCATGTAATCCACCTCGCGGATCGATGTCGATGTCGATTCTTTCCCTGCTGCTGTATGCAAGGTCCCGCCGGACCGTCTACCGACATCGACATCATACATGGACAGACGACGGACAGGCTGCTAGGTATCGCATCATCGCTGAACGATCGCTAGTTTCATCCACGTACGTCACCTTAAATTAATGGTTACATCCCGAGTCTTCAAGTCTGATCATACCCACGGGCCACTTAGGAAGCGTCAGCCCTCCATGGGTATCTTCATTTATTTCACTCGCTGTCGTCCATGCGCGCGACGTATTTGGATCCTCCTGGGCTCCCAGTTGAACTGTAGTGTATTTGCACCTAATTTTATTGCTGTTGACTCCCTCGGCTAGCCCTTGGCGTGTCCCCATTTATCTCTCAAGTAGACGTTCTCGTTTGGTTGGCTGTGCTACTTAGATATAGATAGCTTCAACGCCACTGGAATCCTCCTGTTCTTCATTGACGAGGATAACTTGATAAGTAGAACGTTCGTTAGGACCTGTGCGCCACTCAATCGAAGCCTGCGTACGTACCTCAGAGCACGAGCACGACCGTCAGTCATGGTTTATGATAAGTACTTCATGGCCCTATAATATTCTCAGTATCCACACCGAGTCACCCTACATCATTTTCCTCCCCGCCGTAAATGTCTGGTAGAGGAACTGGGTGAATTGAAGGAGGAGCGTGAGCCTGCTTGAGCGTGCCGTTTAAACTTTATTGTGGCACTGGCCAATCGGGAGAGTCCGGGAGCAACTTCCGGGGCGTCCGGGCCGGACAAGACAAACACTGTGCCCAGTCGAGTTGTCTTTTATTCTCAACCACCACTTACACGTCTTAGCTTCATCCCTACACCCATCTATAATTCTAATATGTCGTGCGCACGCTTCTGGGTCATCGAGGTGACTCAGAAGACATCCTAGCGATGTAGTTCATCGATGCGTATGATTAAGGATCGAGGGTGTCGTTTGCGGTGCCGGTGATTAGTGAGTGCAGTAACCCTGCGCGTCACTGTTTATGGCTGTTCATGGCCACAGACTCTTCGCCTTTCATAATACAATCAACATTCGAGAGTCGTGTTGAGCTCCTCAGTACCTCCATCTTCAACTCGGCAGACACGACCTGAGACTCCAAATATTCATGTTTGCTGTCGCGCACTCTTTCCTCATCTTGTTCTAGCTGTTGTTTTGATTTATTTCACCGTCCTTCAGTGTTTCCTGTGTTATCTGATGTGTTGTTGCTCAAGTCTCGGTTACAATTGTCTTGATCGTCGGTGCACCAGCATTGATTTTTGCCGCCAAGAAACAACTCCGATAAGCTTCTTTTCCAGCCACCGACTTCCTTCCTTCGCTCGCTCTCAACCTTCTATGTACTCTGATAACATGAACAGAATGGTTTGTATGGACAACTGGTGACGTGGACTACACGATAGCGCGTCTGGCTCCCCGGCTATACCTGTCGAGGACTGCTCAGATCCCGCAATCCCGTTCCCGCGCCAGCCTCGTGCTCTCAAGATTACCCCAGTTTGATCTTCTCCTTTTATTTTGTAGACGTTGTCGTCTCTTTTGGGATGGGGTGTGCTTTCCTGGGTGGAGTTGGTTCAAGATTTGGATGGATGGCGATGATGGGCATATAGTGTTGCCGGTATAAGATTCCAGTTGTGCTTGGAGCCAGTGCTATGGGCTGTGTATCTCTGGGTGAATGCACTCTATTTTGAAGTATGTGGCTTGGCCTATTCATTCTGTCGTCGAACAGAATCTTCGCGTATCTTCGAGAAGACCTGCTGATCCTTGACGTCGTCTGTCTTGTTTTTGCGATATCTCAGCGATCTATGCTATGTTCACTGGCACGATGCAGCGCATGGGCGAAGGAACAACTCGGAGGGATATCTACGAGGCAGCCTGTTGGAGAGTCTATTCGGTTCCGGTCAGTGGCTGGGTATTATAACTGGAGCCTGACTGGCCTGATCGGCAGCAGTCCCCTCCCCCGCCGTCGTAACCTTACATCCAGTGAGTGTGTTGTGTCTATCATTTTTGACGCATACCGAATTTTACATCCTGTTGTTCACAGAGCGCCTTCCACGCGGTTTTGCCTCAATTCATTGGTGGAAGAACTTCGCTTATCACCCTTCGATCGTGTGCGTCACTACGGATTTATCTAGCTTTCAACCCATCGCTCTAACCCAGCCAGAGAGAGTAAGCCTACTCGTGTCCTGTCAAACGTGCCTTCATTTATGACACTGTGTTGGATCTGGTCCATCTTTGCTAGCGCTGTACTCGGAGGGCAAAGGGTACTTATTCGGATAACATCGCTGGAAACAACTCAGCTGCTCCATAGACACCGTAGTGGAGATCCCCCAAACCACTGACCGCGTCCTTCGAGCTCGAGATTAACCATGCACTCTTGTCCTCCAGAAATTCATGCGCATATCTTCTCTCTGGCCTGCACCGACGATGGGCGGACTGGATGCTCACTCTCTTCTGTGTCGAGATACGTTCGCCTCGTCTCAGCACCGTATCAATGGCAAAACCTCGTCCTTTCCGGTCTCCCTCGGGTCAAACGCTTCGTCGCCTCGCTCAACGCTTTCGTCCTCCACTCTTCCTCTACCCGCACATCAGCATCGACATCACTCATCTCGCCATCCGCCACACGTCCCATATCCCACCTTTTCCTCTCCAACCGCATCTCCTCCTGCGCCCGGGATCGCCGCACATTCGAACGCAATGCCGTATCCCATCTCCCCGAGCGCACCAGGATCGACCAAGCCTTTGACTCCGAAGCCGCAGAATTCGCTCACGCCGTCCACCAGATCCTCGTATATGCCTCTCCTTCCCTCCGCATGCTCACGCTCATGTCTTACGACGTTCATCTTTCGCCGAAGAACGGGTTGAAGTGGGATAAGGTGTTTAGGGAGCAGATGCCAAAGTTGGAAGAGGTGACGATTCGAGGAGGGTTTCGGGAGGGAGAGATGTCGATGAGGGACTTTGGCGATCTTGGCGGAGGTGGCCATACGTCCGAGACCATTTCGCGGTTGGAGAGCGGCAATGGACACCTTAGTCCTGGAAGAGGGGACGCGGAAGATCCTGAATCGTCGGAACCAACGCTAGCAGTCGCTTCATCTGCTATATTTCCATCTCTGAAACGATTGCACCTCATATCTCCCACGCCTTTCGAACCTTTCATTCGTAAAATCCAACCCCTCGCCCCCTCACTTTCCCACATCCGACTCTCAGACCTCGAGGCTACCGACTACAACCTCGCGCGCACCATTTTCTCCGAGCTCGTCGAGCGCGACGTCGTCCCTTCTGTGCTCCCTGGCCTTCACGAACTTGACCAATGGTCCTCCATACCCACCGCTTTACCCGTCGAATGGCCTCCTATTCTTCCTCGTCATGGCGTCTTTGAACGTCTCATACTACATCCATCTGCTCTACCACCGAAACCTGAGAAACAATGCGGTTGTTGTTCGGGGTATTATCAACTTGACGATATGACGCGGTTGTTGAGGGAGATGGCGAGAGAGTCAAATGGGGACGCTTTCGTCTTTTTGCCGGCTGGCCATCCAGGAAAGAATGCATCGCGTTTGGGTGGCTGTTCAGGGGAAGGCTACAGCTACGAGGAAGCGTTACGGAGCTGGGGTGATCGCGCTTGTGGCGACGGGCAGGGTTGTTGGACGCAGAAGAATGATGTGGGTATCGATGTACCCAGCGAGGACGTGAGCGAGGATCTGGGGTGGGAAGAGGTATTGGTGCACAGAAGGGGGTGGACTGTGGATAGGTCGGTGCTGAGGTACCTATTGGATAGGCCTTCTCAGTTGCCTGCTTGACTTTGGTCTGCTGACCCTGACTGACTCGGAAGCAGGTTCTTCGCTAATCATTGTGCATAACTTATTCGTGCGTGATTGTACTTGTACTTGTATCTACCTATGATGATACTTCTCAACCTACCGTGTACTTACTACGTGTACTACTATAATTACTATAAGAGACCAAGTGCTATGTAGCTGCTGTATTGTGGAGTGGCGGTGGCACAAAGCAGCGAGAAGATGCCGAAGGAGCAGGTGTAGAGACCGACACAACGAGAACACGGTATTTGTATACGTAGAAGAGATGAAGGGATATAAACCAGCCAAGCTCTTCGGTCTCTCCAAAAAGAATATTGCACGGCCAGTGATCTAAGAAGAGACAATCATGTTGCCTATATGTATTCGTGAATGCAAGAGGATTATCGAGAGAAATACATTGAAGCATGGATTCTAACCAGGGAACAAAGAATTCAGATCTACGAGCGTATCTTCTACTCAACTTCTCTCCAGGGCCTATCGACATTTGCCTCCGCTTCACCCACCCCATTCTCGCCATCGCCCACGCCGCCCAATGTCATCGCCTCCATCCTTCTCGTGAAGTCATTCATGTCAGCCAAGCCAAGGTCTCTGTACTCCGCATCATATCCTCCTGCATCGCGAACGACTTCATCCGAATTCCAGGAGATGGGCACACCAGTCCAGCCGTTGTTCTTATGGATGTAATTCAGGAATGAGCGCCATAGAGGATCGAGAGACAGGACGGTCGGATCTCCAACCACTATGAGCAAGGCTTGCGCACGGGTGACGGCAACTGAGAGGCGAGGTATATTTGTGATACGATGCCAGTGATCAGTCATGTCACAGAGTGTAGAGCAATGCAGATGAAGATACGTACCGTTGAAGCGGCGTGGACTGGCGACGAAGCCGAGAGTATGCTTGAGGTCGTACTCCACGAACTCCCGACTGCTACGGACCGTCGAAATTATAATCACACGGCGTTCCTAATGACAAAGTCTAATAAATGTTGCGTATTGAGGAACACAGAAGCGAGTCTGGGTGCACACCTGGCCTTGGAACTCTTCAACGCTGCCGACCTTGACCCCGTCCGCAACCCCACGGAGAGTATTTCTGATCTTCAAGCATTGAGCGTGGTAAGGTGCGATGATTCCGATATCCTTGTCCGCTGCAGAGACATACAGACAGGCATAATTGTAAGTCAGGGCGTCTCGCAAGTCAAGCACGAGAGGACGGACCAACTCGGAAACGCCTGTCCATCGACGAGCGCAATTTTTCGACGTATCGCTTCACCTGGAGGACCTCTTCGATGTTGAAGAATGATGGGGACGACGCCTCTCGATTGTCTTTCCCCGACATAGCATGGAATACAATTGGGAACGTCTTCAAAACCAGAAGTGGACTGCCGATGAAGGAGTCAATAGTGCTCTTGTCGCCGCACGGCACCAAGTCACCATTATAGAAACGATCGTTGGGATAACGGAGAATGGAGTTATGAGATCGGTAGTTTTTCGTGAGCTTGACAACTCTGTAGGCAGCATAAATTGTCAGAAGAGACAATAAAAGTCCGGTCCAGGTAGAAAACGCATACGTTCGCCCATGCCCAGTTCCCTCATGATATATATCAGACTTCATCAACCTCTCGAGAAAGCTGATGTCCAACTTCAGCTTCCTTGCCACACTACTCCTGACGACGGGGCCCAACTGTTTCGGATCGCCACTCAAGACCACATTCGTCTTCAGATCCGCCATAGTCTTGATGGCAATCATGGTTTCCGGCTCGGTTGCTTGACCGGCCTCATCTACAAAGATATGACTGAAGTGACCACGTGGGATTCCGATGTTGTGCGCGAAGGAGGCCGACACGCAAGTCGCGACAATAACCCTGAATCGCCGAAGTACAGACCATGGTGGGAGAGAATAGTAGCCATCGAAGTTTTTGTGAGTGAAGTCGGCTAGATCGCCGGGGGCGCTATCTTTCGGACGAGAGGGTGCGTAGTATCGGAAAAGCTTGTCTTTACCTAGCACAGTAAGTTTTGAGGCGATGAGGTCGGCCGCTGAATTGCTCGGAGCACACGCCAGGATACTTGCAGCCGGATTGACTTTGAGAAGCTGGCGGATGGCCTCGACGACAGTGACGGTCTTCCCCGTACCAGGCCTACGACATGATTAATTACACACTTCGAAGTTAGAGCCGCGAGAAACACTTACGGCCCAAACACAATGAATGGTACAGAACCAGCCGGACGATAGGTGATTGCTCTGACTGCTACCATCTGCGGGATATTTTGCCCGATTAGTGGACTGTAGGGCGTGATAGGCGTTCTAACTGGCTGGAGGCCGACGATGTGTTGCTCTTTCGGAAATAGTATGCGATCCGAGGCGAACGCAGTATCGAGGGCCTGGTGCTGGCGTTGAAGAGGAATCCGGTTGAGTTTGAATCTGACGTTGTGGCGTTGTCCAGGAGGTGGGACCGGGAAGGAACTGTGAAAACATAACCCGACTTCCTCCTTACGAAGGACATGGACATGGCCTTCGAACCACCGTCCACTGTCTTCGGTCCCATGACGTTGAACGAGCATCCGGTCACCTGAATATAAAGTAAACTCAATTACTAGACATCGACAAAGAAACATGCTCAAAACGTACCTGTCAAAACACTTGGGCGTTTTTCGGCTAGGCCTGGAACAGTGACGCTGGGAGGAGCATTGAGGAAAGCATGGAAAATAAGGAAAGACGAGAGAAACTGACTAGTAGTATTGAAAGTGCTTCGTGAGCACAGCGTCGTCGATGTCATAAATCTGCAAATCGTTCCTGAGAAAAGATATCAGCGTTGAAGAAAGATACAATAATATCGCTACTGACTTCATCTGATTCTCCTCAATCCACAAGAGCGTCTTGAAGAAACGTGCATATGATGCAATATCCAGCGTAGAGGGCAAAACTGTGCGCTTCAATTGCTCAATGATATTTGTCACAATCCCCGAGAACAAGACCGAAGTAATGGACGAAGGAATGAATGCCGGCGGAAGCCGTACCACCCACTTCGTCACCTCAACAGCAGGGGGTGGGACACCGGGGACGACTTCCCGCTCTATCGTACGCTTCGTGCGTTTTTTTGGCACGTACGGTGCGGTGGGTTTTATGGCGTCGTATTCGGCCTTATTTCCAACTGTGGCCTTGAGCAGTCGTATGATCATGAAGCGTTGTCGTAAAGCTGGATCTTCGAAAGTGATTTCGAGTCGATCTTCTGCACGGCCCTCGTAACCCTGACGAAAAGTGACGACAATACGAGTCTCTTGGGCATAGCGAATAGTACAGCTAGCGGACGAAAGTGGTGTAATGATATATCTTTCAAAATAATGCTTCAGCGGGAGATCGAAGTACACGGCCGAACGACTGAGACTTACGAGGTTGGGGTACGAAAAGCTGAATGCGATGAAGCGAGCTTGATATCGAGTATTTTGATAGTGGTGCCCGGGGTAGTCGTCTTCACAGTGATGGCCGTACTGATGCCTCGGACTGCGATCGCGGGTTCGATAACGTCGAAGTCGAGGCCTGCGGTATGCGACATGACGACTCCATGCTTGTCCTTCGAAGCTTCGTCAAATACAGAACGGAAAGAGATAAACTGTTCTCGTCTTCTGTGTGCCACGCGGCTAATGTGTATGTACCAATCCACTTGGCTGACGACGATGTTGCATAAATCGCATCGCATCTGTCCGTGCTCGACGGGAACCTCCTCTGGTTCTACTTCGCCAAGGACTCCTGTGGAAGTGACGTGGTTTTGGTGCCTCCTTCCGCGGATATGCTGCGACCATACAGAGATAGGGACTTTTGTGCGGCACAAAGAGCAGAAGACATCCCCAGATCTTCCAGAAACTTTCGCCTTGTGTGGCCGAGATTGGACGTGGGCAGCATAGTCCTCGCGACTGATGATAACGCACTGGCATGGATCGCAGAATGTCACGTCGTGTCCAAAAGAACACGTTCGATCATTGCAGACCCCATTCGTCTGAAGCTGGGGGCAAACGACCGGTAATACGAGAGGTGGCATAGCGATGTATGGTCGAGCAGACGAAAGTCACGGTGGACGATTGAAAGAAAGGGACTGAAGGGGACCGACTACCAAGCACCTCAAGGTCGAAATGAGGCTTTATGTGTTTCTTAGCGCCTGCCGTGAAGCAAAATACGGGCTTGCTATTGGTCGTCGTAATTCCTGTGGCGGCAGGCGCTACAGGCGATATCCATGCCCCATCAGCTTCAGATGTCAATTTGGCTCGAGCATGTCCTTGAGTGGCGAGTATCTGATGAACGCACCTTCATTGATCCTTCAATGTCCAAAAATTCTTTTCATCATGAGCGACAATCTTCGTCCGCTATACAGTGAGTCCAGCCTTTCGTGTACGTCTGCGATCTAATTTGAATCATGAGGAGAAAAAGTCAAGCAAATTCATGGTGAGGTTGAAACGACGATCTAGAATTGAGAGAAAACGGCATAAGAAAGGTGTAAACTTCCCACGGGAAATTTACGCAAGAACGTTAACTGAACTATAAGGGCGCTTTCCCAGCCGCATGCAAAATTCAGGTAGTTCGTCACTGTCCACGGACCGCCGGAGGGGGACGAGGCTGAAGTAGTCCACGACACTCAAGCTCACAATGCCTTCGTTCAAGACTCCAGCCCTAGAGCTTGCCGGCGGCAACGCAGAACGGAGCAAACAAGAGGAAAGTGATAGATACAGAGATACACAGCGATCCGAAGTGGTACAATGGGCCGATCACGAGAACAACTTGTTGACAGACGTATTTCCCTCCTGGTTCTTCTTCAAAACCTGTGGTACCGAAGTTTAGCACGTCGAAGGATACGGTTATCGTCTCAAAAAAAGGCCGTGGCATACCTTCGCTACAGCGAACTCAAAGTCTTCTTGGGTAACATGTTGTCTGCGCTCGCGAAGTGCGTACATACCTATGGGAGCGAAAAACATCAAGTAAGCGAGAGATACTTCACAAGGAGGTGGGGTGAGAGGGTTATACGTGCCTGCCTCTGTGCATATACCGCGGACTTCGGCACCAGAACATTGACCCATTTTCTCCGCCAACGCGCGAAGGTTGATACCTCGCTGAAGAGACATCTGATGAGAAGACAGATGTTCCAAGATTAGCATGCACACTTGAACACTAACCGAGCTTTATTGAGACATGTAGGGAGATCATGAACTCACCTTGCGTGAGTGGATCCGCAAGATGGCGACGCGTGCCTCGGGGCCAGGAGGTGGGAACTCGATCTTGCGGTCGATACGACCAGGTCGAAGAAGTGCTGAGTCAAGAATATCTATAGGTAAGGTTAGTCAATCAAATCAGCGCAGGCTCTACCGATAGTAGAATAACATGTCTTTGAAATGCTGAAACCGTGTAATGGAGTGCATACCTATGCGGTTAGTAGCCATGATAACCTTGATATTCTTTGTCGGCTCAAACCCATCGAGCTGGTTGAGCAGTTCCAACATCGTCCTTTGCACCTCCGAATCCGAACTTCCCGACCCCCCGTCTCCACGAGAACTTCCAATGGAATCAATCTCGTCCATAAAGATGATACTTGGAGCGTGCTCCCGCGCCATGACGAACAACTCCCTGACCATCCGGCTACCTTCTCCGATATATTTCTGCACTAGCTCCGAACCAGATACCCTGATGAATCTGCAATCGGTGTGGTGTGCCACCGCCCTGGCCAACAGGGTTTTTCCGGTGCCTGGAGGGCCGTACAAGAGAACACCCTTAGGCTGAGCGATACCAAGAGACTCGAAGAGCTCGGGATGTTTGACGGGAAGCTCGATGACCTCCTTGATCTCCTTGATCTGCTTGTCGAGACCACCGACCATTTCGTAGGTACTGTCCGGAACCTTCTCGACCATCATGAGCGAGACCAGAGGATCGACCTTGTTTGGAAGGATCTTATGGATGGTGTATGAATCGGACCGAAGGGCAACACGAAGGGACGGGGTCAGAGTGGCGACATCAACTTCCTGGTCAAAGTCCACGACTAGAACGAGAATAGTTAGTACAAAGGCTAAGCCTACATGGACTCGATACACACTGTATTTGCCCTCAGGCTGTACCTTCACCAACACCTTGTTCTTCCCCATGACTTTCACGACCTCTCCAACGTAGCTACCCGGTTCGTGTAGAAGCTGAAGCTCCTCCCGAAGTAATCTGACTATAAACCAAGCATGAAGACACGTCGAATTGAAGGTTGTATCCAGACATACCTCGAGCGTTCAGAGCATTTCGTTGTGCTTCTAGACGGCGCAAGTTCTGTGTTTTCTGGTTAATAAGAATCTCGGCCGCCTCAATCTTGGCCTGATAGTAAGACTTGACACCGCCTGGCGGTGTAGGAGTGTGGACAGCGACGACCATGGCGACGGTGATGATGGTGGTGGGATGGAGCGACTTGCTCGCCACAGAACCTCAACGCGGGCGACGCGTACGCGTCACCTGTGACGGGAATCACGCGTTTCTGTCACGATGTCACAGGCATCGCTGAGTTTCAATTTCTCAAGTTTGTTTTCCAACGACCGCTTCAACTTAGGCCACCGCCACACAAGTAGAGTTCCGGCTGCTTTCCTCCTCCTCCCACGCCCAAGAACAACTGGATTAAAGTTGCAGGCACACATTCTCATCCATACCTCCAGTAGGTTTAGCAGAAGTGTTCCGTGTGATCCAGCTGCAAGGTTTCAGCATTTGCAATTCCTTTTTTTATACGCACATCAGGCGAGACCTGTTCCTTCTCGACGTCTCCTAACACATCGTTCAGAGTTCCATGCTTCCCTAACCATATAAGCACGGCTAGTATGATCAGCGCGGTAGGCTAGGGGGATCTATGTATAAAGTCGTAGAAATCGCGCTATCCCCTGTGTCCGTGAGAGGATACTTAGCACCACTACTTATCTTACCCTTGAAGTTCTTCGGAGCAGATGCTTCGCAGAGAAGGCCTTGTACGCTCTGGCCCCATTGTATATCGAGCGGGCTTCGCAAAAACTGAGTGAGACGAGCAGGTTTCTGGGAACACGGAGTCGGGGCGATTGAGCTCTTTCTGCCGAGCATTTGTGGGACTGTGTTTGGCTTGACTTTATTCGTGGTCCCTCAACGTGTGGAGCTGTGACACGACGATAAGAGGATGAGACGCCTGCAGTAAATTAACATAGCCACCAACACGCTACGCAGCCTATCGTTCCACTGACGACCCGAAAGCAGAGTCAGCTGAACGCCATTGAAAGAGATAAAGCAGCATCGCAACCAGTCGCTCAAAGACATGTACAGAGCCTGATAAATGCCTTCCCGAGATGATTGACACGATAATCTGATGCGAGTTAATCGTCGACCATGCAGTTCATGGCGCCGAAGGAGGATGAAGGAGTAGATAGAGCTTATACGCGTCGAAACCTCGAGCAGCGCCTCATGGTAAGTTTGTGGAGAATCGGATGGTATCCTGATGGATAACAAGCAGCAAGGCCCCAAACGTGTACGACTTCGTCAAGATGTCCAGTCAGAAGTCTAGAGAGAGCAGGATATCGGACGATCGTTGTGTGCAAGGAACGACGACGGGGCATGGAGCTAGCACATATATTCGTACCTGTGGAGCGCCATAGAGAAACCGTTGATTCCTCGAGGCCGAATGTAATAGCTTGAACAGGCCGACCAAATATGGTGACATTGCTAAAGAATAAATCCGCTTGGTCAACAGTTGACAACCTCCTGCCCCGAGTCCAATCCTCCGGCCTCCCTGCCTAGTAATACAGTCCGCGTGACACGTCGTACAAGCCTTTTTGTGTCCACGCCGGTTACAGCAACGAATAACTAACAACTACTTCCATAATGTCCACAAGCAACGGTGGATGTCCGTGCATGGCAGGGCATGCGGCGATGTACGCCCGGTCACGGTTACATACCATACTTGCTTTTTATCGCAGCCCACGCTGGAGCGGCTGCGGAAAACGAGTCAACGAAATAGTTCATATCGGTTTCCGGAATGCGGTTGATATCGATGCTGTTCCAGTACTGGCGCATGAGAAATACTATGTCGCGTGCGTCAAGGTCTGACCCACGGCTGCGGGAGAATTTATGTCTTAGTAAACTTAGAGACGGTACACGAGGAAGAGCACTCGACGAATGGACTCACATTGACCATGATTTTAGCTTCGCCCGCACATACTCTGATATCGAGAGAAAAGGGACTCCGCTGAGGGGCATGATCGTGAGCGCGTCGAGTCGACGAGGCCCATGCTCCCCTGCCGCCAGAATTTCAATCTCACCGTCGACACCCAACATATACAGTGTCAAATGTAAACGGCCCAGCCGGATCCAGAGAGTGAACTCACTTCTATTGGGGGGATGTAGCGGTGACATATCACATGCAGCCTGAACGGGGTTGACGACGCTTAGTCGTGGCCGAGATGAAATTCGACCCCTCACGTACCGATTACTCCAAGGTGAAGCAGTCGTGGAGAGGTGCTGAGTGCCCTGTATCGCTTGCCTCACACGACGGAATGGGTGGGTCGTTGGACCGAACTCGACAATGCAGAATATCTCCTAGAAGTACGTTGTGGAATGAGCGGAGACATTGCCGGAAGCAAATGGTCAAACGTACCTCGGCCTGCGGACTATTGGAGAGGAGAGCGGTGAAGACGTTCCCGTAGAATGCATGGGGTACACCATTCGCGCGAAGTGCCGAGGAGAGTACACCGGCCGCATCGAGAACACGACGAACGTCAAGCATAGTGAAGAGCATAGGGAGAGAGAGTGCAAGAGGCCAGAGACATGATATGACTGAACGGACGAGAGGAAGAACTCTATCAAGAAGGCCAGGTAGAGGACGATTGGTGGGATATGATTCGGTTCTGTGACCAAAAGCCTCCCAGGGCGGAAAGAGGTCCCAGTTGGGGTCACTTCTGCAGGACCGCAGAAGCGGGAGTACCCGGTCAGTGGAGGACCTTGTACACGTTGTACAGCAGGACCGAATTCGTATATTTACAACAAAGGGGTCCGGGAAAGGCGTCACATGCGCTGATGTGCGAACGCCAATTTCACAAGCGAGCGCACGGGGTTCTTCGGAGACCTTGAGGATTCATAATGGACACTTTAGTGGCCGGTGGCCTCGAGGGAAGCACATAATACTGTCGTACCTTGTATGCATGCCTCGTTTGACCGACAAATTCGCAGAAACTCTGACTTCATCGCCGTTGTCCACTTGCTTTACAGGCCAATTTAAATGAGTCTGGTAATTTGCAGCCAATTGGATCAAGCTGCCATTATAGAAAGACCACTGGCCTGCCTTTGTACCCAGAGCTCAGAAAGTAATGCCTTCTAAGTGCGATCTTCTTGGTGCAGGCTCGGTTTTCTTGTGCAGGTTCGGAAACGTGACGGACAAGTGCCGGAAGAAGACGAAGGTGGGGCGCCATTTCTTCGGTTTTGATAGAACAACATCACGTGGGAAACGTCACAATTTGCTCTTTACGCGTCCCCAACTTTAGCGCCCGTCATCTTCTCCGTCCGGTCTCCGACGTGATACCTCTCTTGCTGCTTGCTTGTCTTTGCTAGTCACCCTACAGTTTCTATACGACTGAGTACTAGAACAATATCAACCTCCGTAGTTGACATCTAAAATTCATCCGAGCCGCGCATGTATAGAGAACTACAGAAGCTTTGTACCCACAATGTGAAGTCTCTTTCTGGCCTACCACCCCACAGTTTCTTCCCATGGCGTTCCAATTCTTTACGCTTCTGCTTTCATGACGTGAAGAGACATTCCAGCACGTTTGTCGCGCAATACACAACCCGAACCATTCGTAAACGTGCTCCTGGACCGTTTTCCGACCCTCACGGCGTACGCAGCGGTGCAAGGTCTATGTCTTGGGGATCGAGGTTCGCTCGGCCTCTAGATCCTTGGTCAGGGACATCGGACGGCCAGGAGGAGGTCGCTAAGGCTGCCATATTGGAGAAAGCTATGAAGGGTCGTCAGCAGACGGATCTTATGCTACGATGTGCGTGCTCTCTCCCATAATACTTCCCTCGTACACGTCTAAAGATGACTTCATTTAGGTACTGTTCTTGATGCCCATGGTGAGCGTGCACATTATATATCGGAATTGATATGATCGCGCTATCGTTGAATGCCATGGCGAGGGAGAGATTGGCCCTTTCCCGAACAATCTGTGTGGCGCTCTTGTCATATGATGGTCCACCCACCCGCGGGCGTTCATGTCCCCCTGTGCTTACGCGCGGTCTACGATCCCAGCCTTTTCATCTCCGTCAAACTCCAGAATCTTCTGCCGGCCGTTGTTCGTCTTGAGACCTCTACCTATGTTCGTCTGGACGTCTGACATACTGGCTGACGTCGATTATCTTTACGTGGCGCCAGGGAACGTCAAGACAATTTCAGGACAGTTCAAGCGGTCCGAACTGTGCTCAGAGCATCGTTTACACGTAAGAAGCTATCCACCTCCAATCTTGCCACACATGCGAGTGACTGACGGTCTCGGTTCTCTCCTGTCATCCAGCCTCGTGACCTCCGCAAAATTGATTCCAGGATCCCCAATTTGGTCCCGACGATTCTGGTGCGGCAAGAAGCCATTCTAGTACGTCTCTATGAATCCTAGACCGTCCCACTTCGCCACCACCCGACTAATTTGTCTTGGTAGGTCAATATTCTTCATATTCGTGCCCTTGTGAAGGCGGACACGGTGGTTCTCTTCGATACCTATGGGTCGACAGATTCGAAGCTCCATTCAGTGTTTCTATACCATCTAGAGGTGTGTCTTCCCTTGTCAATCGTCAACTCTCAGCTAATCTCACTCCTGGTCCCTCTAGCATAATCTCAAGACCCGAAGCACGGGCTTACCTTATGAGTTCTTGTGGGTACTTCATATGGCGCGCTTTCAAACCACCTAGCTAATTTACCACTCCCGTTAGAGCCCTTGAATCCATATTCCTTTCAGTTGTCAGCGCCTTAGAGGCCGAAATGGTTTTTATTCGAAACCTTGTCGGGGGACTCTTGGCGGAACTCGAAGATGACATCGACCACGACAAATTTAAGCGGCTGCTACATTACTCACGCCGACTAGCGAGTTTTCAGAACCGTGCGAAGTTGGTTGGTCATCGGTCCTCATCGTCATCAACTCTGCAACCACTGAATACACTATTATCGTAGGTTCAGGAGGCGTTCGAGGAAGTCCTCGAGCAAGGTACGACTTCCTCGTAGGTCGCCGCAATGTTCCTACCTAACCTGTCGAACTATCATAGATGAGGATCTGTGTGCTATGTACCTAACAGACCGACGGAAGGGAAGCCCACGAGAACTTAACGACCATGATGAACTCGAGATATTGTTGGAGACATTCTCTAAACAAACGGAGGAAATCGTTAATGAGGCGGAGAATGCTCAGGTGAGTGCCATCTGTGGTTGGCCTGCGGTTGATTTTGCTGATCTTTGGTACAGACCAATGTACAATCCACTCAGGAGATCGTGGAGTTGATCCTGGATTCCAACCGAAATTCATTACTTGCACTCGACCTGAAGGTGCGTCGGTATACATTGAAGGATCTCGCATTCACCGCTTGACTGGGTATTCGGCTTAGGTCTCGATCGGGACCATGGGGATTGGGTTCGCTTCTTCTTCGACTATGCACCTTACATTATTTATACTGACCTCACCACTGGCTGACAGCGTCGGTGCTCTAATAGCTGGTATCTTCGGAATGAACGTGCGTTCCTTCTTTGCTTCCTCGAGCTCTCACAACTAACTCTGTCTGCTGTCTTGAATTAGTTGACGAGTTATATGGAAGAAACACCGTACGCATTCGCGGCTATGTCTGCGATGTCGTTCACTGTGGCGATGCTTGTCGCTTGGGGTGGATTACGAAAGTACGTTCTCGTCTGCTCCTTTCCGCCTTCGTACCCTTATATTGCTCTTCTCAAACCTCTAGACTGGCCAAGATTCAAAAGGTCGGACTCTCGGCCAATGCACGGGGCAGAAGACAAGGTCAAAGGAGAAGGTCATTTAGTCTGCCTCTACCGTTGAGGAGGCGGACACCAGAAGATTAGTGTGAGCAGTCTTCTGGTGGTGGGTGTTCTGTAAATGGACATTCTTCTCAGTGTTTTTTTGTGCTATGATACATACTCAGACGGCCGATGAAAAAGCTTTGTAGGAACACCCATCACTCATAACTTATTTCGCCCGCACCACTCTTCCATTGCATCTCTTCCCTCCACCTCCCCACTCTTTACATGCCGAAATACAGCATAGTTGTGGAGCCTCCAGTCGACTTCCTTTCTGCTTTCGGGGTGCGTCTGAGATGTGCTCAAGTGAACTATTCTCTGGTTATGTAGGTCTAGGAGACGTTGAACGTTCATCGACATATCCCTTAGTTCTATTTCTTCTCAAGCTCCGGTGGTGTAACTTCCGATTGGTACCGTTGACTCGATAACCCTTCCGTCTCCGCTTCTCCTGGAGCTCTACTTGCTATCCTCAAGCTCAAGCTCTTGGGGTTATTACGACATATCGCACAGGTTAGTCTCTTTTGTTCATGTTCTCTTCGTGAACTTAACTGTCCTTTTTATTCTATTCCGGCTTCATGCGTCTAACTGTGGCGTTAGAGGGCTTGCAGGACGTCCCGGCGCCTGCAGTCCCAGAATCGAGGTCCAATCGTTCTGTGGTCCTTCTGTCCACTGACAATGAGCCGGCGGCGAAAGATGTTCTATTTTAATAAGCCTGCATAGGAGGTCCACGACATATTTGCGTTTTCTCGTGGTCAAAGGTTGTCACATGTTCTGCTAGTTGAAAAATGGCGCAGACGCCCTGATCGTACTATTCTGCAACGTACGTATTTTCCCGACTTCGTCGAGCCATGCTGCACTCTGCTGCACCTCACCAAGAACAGCTGACACCCCTTTGACTGACAGTGTTGTGTTACGGCTCACCGGTCTCCTCAAGCTCTTCACAAAGCCCAAACGGATCGTGAGTACCAACTGTATCTACGGCGACGATGACTAGCAAAGTCCGAGTAAGGACGAGATTGGGATCACTGATTGAGCTGGTGGTTTCCATTTTCTACTAAAAGTTGAAGGTATCTTTGTTGCCCTCGATAATGATCGTCTTGGTGGAAGAGAAGGCTTACAACTCTGATCGGACAGAACAAGGCAATGGTCTCAACTTGTTTGGAATTCATACCATGGAAGAATGAATCAACAATGCAGGGTACATGTAACGCCACATTGCACCGCACGAGGTTGGTGTCATTCAAAGCTAGCGACTCCTGAGGTTTCCGAACCATTTGCAGTGTTCTGGAACCCCGGACCTAGTAGCGGGCTCTCTTTCCTTGACTTACCACGAACAAGGAGAACGGTCTCCCGGCGGTCCATAGGTCAAATTCAACGGATCGCAAGAGACGTTCGCAGCGGCTCTCGTTGTCTAAACTCGTTCACTAACCTGCACGGAGCTCCATAATCGAGATTGTCAAGTACGGAACGGATGTTCGGTCGATTAGGATGCAGTTGCATAGAATGCCGCTCAGGTCCCGACGGAAGTTACTATTCGGGACGCGCTGTGTCTTCGGTGTTTCCAAGTACTTCCTTCTTCCGATAGCTTTAAATGGTTCCGAATTGACCGACTTGAGGACTTCATCTCGGAAAAGAGGGGACGAAGTTGATACTTGGCTTATTCTCACCTCCTCTATCTCAAGCCTAAGTCACTCACGGTGAGATTTTCACGAACTATGCTTTGGGTCTAGACGAGGGTTCATCTCAGTTTTTCGTTCGTTCCTTGACGAAGTGCGGTTATCCGCATTCCACGAACTCGAACTTCTCCGGGCTTTCGTCGCCTACCCATCAGCCCTATCTAATCTGGTACACTAACTATAGAGTCGCTTACATTTTGGTGCGGTCAACTCATTCAGATACCCCGTCGATTCCTTGGCCTCGACTCTTTGGAGTGTTCTGGTTCTCCTCGACATCCCTCGAAGTATGCCGATCTACCCCGTCGTTGTACTCTCCCACTCACGCAGCGCACTGTCATTTGGTGGGCGCAATCTTGCAGCATTTTTTTCGGAGGTCAGTCGGGGAGCCGTTCATGTAGTTTCGGGCTTCAGAGACTCGCTATCTATGTACTGGGGGCCTTGATCCACTTTCGTGTCAAGGTTCACAACTTGACCGGTAACTTCAGACTAGGTGAGTATGAAGTCCTCGGTTTGGAGTGTCGCCTGGATCGTTATTCTTGCATCTAGACAGAGAATAAATAGAATAATGGGGACAGACTATTATCGGAGGGTTCTGGAAGGTTGTTGAATTTTTGGTGGTCGCCGTTTATTTGCTGAGTATCTATCTAGTGAATGTACTATCCTGTGGGTGATCGTGAAGGCTCTCTATAACTATGCTTATAACTAAGCAAGCCTTGTACCAGTACTCCAGCGAACAAGGTAGGAGGAAGATATCTCAATGTTAGGGAAGATTCTAAGTCAGTCGAGAGCGTGCCACTGTGGCGCCGTGGGCATATTACACGAATTTCAAAATTCCTGGAAATGTTGCTGGATGACGTTGCGTGTGGCACCAGCTTTTGTCTTCTCGCCGCCACCATCTCATACTGCCAGCGGTGCGGATGGACCTCTCATAACACCTCTCTAATATATAATTTGCTGGTATAGGCTGATTATAAACGACTAGAAATGTATTTCCTGAGCCCGACAGTGGACTCAGCTATCTTTACGTTGCTTGCCATTCTCATCCCCACCATATTGGCAGCACTTTCCGCCACATCGACACCCAGTTCAGCTGCCAATGCTCGAGAAATTCGTAGAATCACAGAGTCGATAGCACCATATCGACCGGAACTCGGCCTAGCCCTCACCATCCACACCCTCTTCATCCTGTACCGCCTTATATTCGCTCAACCGCCCAATATTTTCACTTTCTTGAATGCGCCACTCTCCATCCCTGGTCCAAGACTTCGGGATCTCCTGCAGAGTAGAATCAATAATGACGCTTCTGGAGAATTTGTGATGAGCCCCGGTTTGGAGGACCTCATTACGCGACTATCGTCTTTCGACGTGCGCACCATTTTCATCAGGTTCTCCCTCTACTCATTCTTAGCATCCTACTATTCGTAAAGAACATTCAATTACTGATACATATGTGTGCTATTTCACAGATTCGGCCAACAAGCCGTCGAATCCTGCATACACTGCCACACACTTTTCGACTACGCACTCTATAGTCTCCCACGACCATTGCTGGAGTACGTCCGCGAAGTGGCCTTTATAGGCTTACTTACCATCCATGGGTCGGGGCCTGTTATGCAAGGACGGAGGACACTCGGTGTTGCATTATTGATGACCGCCGGAATCGGAGAGGCTGGCTGGCTTTATACAGTCCCAATCGCATTGAGGAATACGAGGGATGTCATTTATATGGTGTGTTCCGTTAACTCTCAATACTTTTTCTGTGGCGCATGTGCCCGGGACGCAATTCAAAAATAGTTGAAGCGTTCTGGATGGGGAGAGCGTCATCGATATCGAAGGTTTCGCCTTTGATTCGGGTGGCGCAGCTCGGACCTGCGAGCGCCACCCTACTTCAACTTCACTTCTAACCACATTCCCAACCGATGACTTCTTCTTCGTTGGCAAATTTTAGTGGCACGACCTCTGCTGGACATTCCGCCAACTCCTGTTCCTCACCATGCCTCTCATCATGAACACATACAAGCCATTGCCGCCTATCTACCCACCATCCAGCTCAACCCAACAACCCATCCATACCCCTCCTTCTCCCCTCCTCCGCTTCCTTTCTCGCCTACCCTTTCCGCTATCTCTCGTCTTTTATCCACTCGCAGTTGCCTTCCGCCCACCTTCGACCCCGCCGCCCCCGCCGCTCAATGATTCCCTCCTCCGCACGGCTCGTACAACGGACGCTGCTCTAGGAAGACTCACATTGTTGAACCTGGCCAGAGCGGCAATATTGCGGGATGACGAGTTGAGGGAGAAAGTGAGAAGGTATTGGGAAGTGCAGGGCGGCGTTGGGAGGGCTATCAGGACGGACGAGGCTGTTAAGCAGGGAGCCAGGAGTAGAGGCTTGGGGTATACTTGTTTGGATGAAAAGGGAGACGAGGCTGCGGAGAGCGTGACGGATGATGAGAAGGATGGAAATGCGCTGGGAAATATGGCGAGACAGGCGATCGATGGATTGAAGAAGATTGGGTTCAGTCCGGTTTCTTGACTTTTTCATCTTGGACATCTCGGGTTGAGTGAGTGATCCTCTCTTCAGAGTTCTGGGTCAGGGATCCTGACGCGCGTTTCTACAGAGATGTGGCCCTACATAAAGCATTGTAATATATATAGAAACTCGCTTGGACATGTACACTCGCTTTTCGAAACCCGTGACAGTACAACATGACAGAGTGGATATAGCTAAATAATGGTCACCCAGAATATCTGCACCCTGACGTAGAGGGCAGAGGACAAACTGCGCGTTACAAGAAACCCGTAAAAAACACTCGAGCGAGGCAGAAAATTGTGATAAATAAGGACGGCAAGAACTTGAGACAACCGAACAGGATGCGATAGCATTTGTGAGATAATGCAGCCCAGCAACGAATCTTCCCCCACCAGGGTGATTGAGGGAACGATTTGGATTGAGTCCACATCTGCAACGAAGTGAGATGCACCAGTGAGCAATGGATACCCTCAATCCAATAAATTGACGCTTACATATTGAAGTGATCTTGTTCAGGAATCGCTTTCATTGTCTCTGGGAAGACGAATAGCTCCGCTTTCTAGGCGTGCACGTTGCCTCATGACACTGATTCCCAAGACGAGATAGGACAGGATGCGAACAGAGCCAGCAGTAACGGCGATGGGGTCAAGAGCCCCATAATAGAGGTACCTGTAACAGCCCACAAATGTTTGGTGAAGGGTCTGAGTGAGCTTCAAAGAGTCAACATACCGGAGAGGCCAGCTCAAAGCTTGGAAAATACAAGACGTAAATATCAGGATGAGACATGCCGTCAGGGTGGTGTCTCTTTCCTCCGAATTGTAGTATTCCACCAGCTGGGGGATGTCGGCCACAGCGTCTAGATAGATGGAGAACGCCCACCAGATCTCCGTGAAATTGGAGTTATCCCCGTAGTGGAATACCATCCCGAGAACAAAGCACGTCAGCACTGTGTAAACAATGGTCCGCACGATGCGCTTTTCGTTTGGCGTGGTTGCGGTGGTCCAGAAGGCAAGAAGGAGGATGAAGACGGTGGCGAAAGACCCAAGGATGTAGAAGACCTTCATGATAATCGTGTAGAGGGATACATACATCCCAGTGAAGATGTCCAGGTAGCGAGCAACGAACATCACTGAGTGCAATATTTGTGTTGACACAGAAACCCCTAGCCAATAGTACATTGAGTGACTGATATCTGTTGATGAACGAACATGATCCCGAATGCTCACCTATGGGCCCCATTTTCGAGATTCTGAACCATAGCAGGGGTATTGAAAAAGCGAATAGAAGGTCGCCTCTGATACAAATCCACTCTGAGTCGGTGGGTTTGGGGGAATCAAAGTTTCTGACTTACCTGTAGTATGAATACCGAACCAAATGGCGGAAAGTGACATGTCTGAGGATTAAACACTTGGTTGAACGGTGGGGGTGGGTGAAAGTGATAAGGTGGATTGGTGTAGAGGAGAGTCTTGTGCCAAGAGCTGACTTTCCAAACACCGGCAATAGTTGACCGTACAAGGGACACACTGGTACGACACTTCTTTCCTTCCTGACGTGTCCAGTTGATCTGATCCCGGTTCACAATTGGCGCACGTTGCGTAAAAACAACTGCGGCGTGAATATTTGGATGATAGGGACACTACTGCCCCCTTGTTTTTATTCAAGTGTTCTAGTAATCAGCAGGACTGATTAGGAGAGCTCAATTCGACGGATTGTAGCGTAAGGAGGCAATGAGATACTGATGGTAAGTGCTGTACTTCAAGTTCAAACCGGAACGGAGTCGCTTCAATTTCCCTCTCAGCGGAGTTTCGGGCGTTGCCTGTGGCTGCCCTCCTGGACACGTGCCGGAGTCGAACAATGAATCGTCCAAGTGCCATACTTATATTGGAGTCATCCATCATCTCATTGATCCATAACCTCGACAGAGAAAAAGTAGACTGGTCACTGGCTTTGCAACCGATATGTTCCATAGGCTACCGGCCGAGATCCTCAGCGTCATAGCCTCTAGCACATGCGCCGACCTCCAGACCAGTTTGGCTCTTTGCCAGCTTAACAAATACTGTAACTCGTCATGTACATATTCTCTGTACGGCCATCCAATCAAGCTTTCGACAGACAAGGGCATGCGCAGCTTTTGCGGGACTTTGTTGAAGGACAATCCTGCCGATGGTCGCCCTAACCCGTCGATGGCGGTGAGGAGCATCTCGATGAGGGGCGACGGAACTTTGCCTGACAATGTCAAGAACGGGGAGAAGAGGTGATGTTGGAGGCTTTTGAATTTGTCAGACTTCTACTTATATTCTGCGAACAGCATTTTGATGTTGGATCACATTCGATTAGCGCTCAAGACGTGCACCAATCTCCACACCCTGTCGCTGGTTAGTCCCCGCGACCGTGACGAAGCAATCTCAGATGCCTTCACTGTGTTGTTCAAGGGATGTACCATTACAGCTAGCCAGGATTCAGATGGACTCGCGTTCCCACATCTTCGCCACCTCGAGCTCCAATTTACTTTCAATATTTCCGTCTTCAATTTCGTCGAGGCCCATCGTCGCGATCTACAATCCCTCGCCCTCTATCACGAGGCCGGCTCAGTCACCAACGAGCTCAGCATACTAGAAGAGATATTCTCCGATGAGCCTGGTACGGAATCTGACGATGAATCAGAAGGCCAAACGTCGTTCGAAACATCATCATACTCTCCGGCATACACATCTCTGAGTTGCTCTCCTATTCTTGTTCTGCACCTCATCCCGGGATCTCACGTCGAAAATGTCAATTTATCATGGTGGAATGCCGAAGACATAGACGTCGATACTCTGGCTCTCGACCTTGTTCAATCTTTGCAGAAGTCAAAAGCAACTCATGGTATCCGGACGCTGTCCTACGCGAGCAATTCGTGGAATTCGAACTTCATGAACAAGGCGCCAGAGTATCTGCCAAGACTTGAGCTACTGGGTCTTCTTGGATATCTGTATTATTCTCAAGACAATCTCGGCGGCGGACAGGACTTCATTGTATGTTCATTCTCGCTACGTTATCTGATAATAGTACTTCAGATGCTGATTTTGTTTCTTCAGGGGCCAATTTTCAGAGCCACGCACTCTCTGTTACCGTCTTTCAAGAACCTGAAAGTGTTGATATTGAGAGCAGATGAGTGTCCCGGAGGGACAGACCGTGCCTATTATGAAGACTTCAAGACGGCGGCCGAATGGGCGAAACTGTGCCCTTCCCTCTTATACGTCGTTTTACCTTTTTGTAAGCCGTGCTTGACTCTTCCTTTCGTTGATTGACCTTTGTTTACATTTCGTATTTTGTAGCCAGATCATCCTGGATTCGTGATTCAGAATACGACTTTTTTGTGCCCGATACCTTCATTCAACAATATACACGAGCAACCGCCTTTAGCTCGACACAACCAGAGGGCTATCATACAAACCCCAATACCCGTTACCCGCCCGAGTACACGGCGGAATTCATCCATAAATTAATCAAGCGCGAAGGAATGCTGATGGCAACGCAGTACTTTGCTCATTTCGAGAGGCTGAGGGAGAAGACGTGCGGAGTTGTACAACAGGTAGAGGAGTTATTGGACAATGCCGGATTATTGAAGGAAACGAGACGCGGTACCAAGGACCAGCTGAATAGGCTGGTGTATGGGGAGTATGACGCGGATGAGGATTGAAGTAATTCGGAAGGCGCATGATATCCCGGCACCTACTCTGCCTGGGAAGGGGGCGGTCCGACTCTTGCAGATTGATTATCGTGCTGTATGATAATGCTTCCGGTACTACCATGAATTCACTGTCGGTTCTAGACACGCGTGTGCGATTCTATCGCAGTCACATATAGCATGAGTAAACTCCAATCATCCCTCCCCACCCACCCACTCTCACTTCAAAAACGGCCATAAAATATCCCCCTCCCATTCGTCCCCACATAAACCTGTCCATAAGTTCTCTTATCCGCCGCCAACACCATCCCCGAGACTGACCCCAGCGCCTTCTCCTCCGTCGTAATCATGGCCCAATTCTCCCCCAGATCGTCCGTACGCAGGAGTTTATTGACACCATTGATAGTGCCAGCGACGAAGAGAGTGGGAGTGCTGCTGGTGTCGGATGAGTTGGGTTTTCCAACGGCGAGGGACCAGGCGTTGGTGACCGTTGGTAATGCAGTAAAGGAGTTACCAAAGTCGCTGAAAGATGTGGAGAGTGTATGAGAACGAGGAGTACCGTAATAGCAGCAACAGCGCAGCAGCAATGAAAGAATCACGTACGTAGAATGAAACACCCCAACGTTAGTCGAAACGAAAACCTCCCCTCCCTTCCACGGGTTCACCGCAATCTGCGTCGAAGAGTCCGCATCGCCCAACGTCGCCGTCTGCGCAAAACTGGCCCCTCCATCCGTCGAGGCGTAGAACGCAGATCCAGAAACGGCGTAGAACACGGTATTGTTCTGTTTGTCGGAGGCGATGGCAGAGCCACTGGGTACGCCGCTCGCTGCTGTGAATGCGGACCCGTTCTTGGAGACTTGGATGCCTGAGAATCCGGAACCTTGGGCCCAGAGAAGGGTATCACCCAGTGCGGAGCTGAACGTTGAATGATGTTAGGAATGAGTTGATAAATGAGATTCGGAGTGAGTGGGCGTACAAGGCGATTTTTCCAGAGTCTGCACTGGCAGGGACGTTCGGATAGGGGCTCCATGTGGCACCGCCGTCTGTAGATGTGGCGAGCGCACTACCGGCGATGCTTCCAAGGCGAACGATATTCTCCGGTGCAGCGCCCGCAAAATCGACATCGGAGCCCGACTACAGGACCGCCAACAACAAAAACACCGTGGATACAATCAGCATTCACGAACGACCCATGCAAGCAGGTAGAGCACTCACTCCAGGCCAAGTCGGATTCGAGAACGTAGGCGGCGAACTCGTCAAACTATCATGCACGAACCCCCCATCATCACCCATCGCCGAAACCAACAACGGTCCAGTGGTCGGCGCCGTGAGCCCCAGCACTGCCATCTCTTCGATTCCGGTGGCGAGGCTGGCTACGGTTACGTTCTGACGAGGGCTGGTGTCCCAGTTCGTTAGGTCGCGGCCGCCCCAGAGGGAGAGACCGGTGCCGTAGAGCCAGTGGTCGCTGTCGAAGGGGTCGATCTGGAGGCTGATAGCGGATGAAAGGTAGGAAGAGAATAAGGTACGATATGATTGACAACCGCGTCTTTGTAGCGTGGGCTTACCTTTCGATCATCCACCCTTGTACGAGAATCAGCTTCAGCCTCGTCAACTATCTGATTGTGGGAGAGTACCTACCTATCAGTTTCGTGTCGTTCCCAGTGAACGTAGTAATCCAAGGCGCGCGCGAGACGTCCCACGCGTATGAAGGATGGACAGCCAGTGTATAGTCCGGAGGAGGATAATCGTATGTGAAGATCCCAGTCCATGTGGCGCCGCCGTCTGCCGAGCGATAGATGCTGAATACGAGGCACAGATTACTCGTCAGTCAATAGATATCCTTGTTGGAAAGATGAATGTCACCGCATGACTTACTCGGCGTCAGGGTACCACTCGTTCAGAGGAGCGACCATGACGGTTCCGGGTTTTTGAAGATCGACGGCGAGGCCACCATAGCCATAACTATATTATCCCGCAGAATGCTGAGCAATGACCTACCGGTACTCGAGAGAGGTGATGTTTGGAAGAACGAACCTGTTGTCCGCGATTCCCTGTGCAGGTGTGATATCGACCCAAGAGCTATTCCCGATGAAATACTTCATCACATATCCCGCCGTGCCATCATACGGTCCAATCCCGTTCGCGTACGGGAGATATAACGCGTTTTCGGCTGGTGACAGGACACCTATGTACGACCACGTCTCGTCAGCGTCCTTAATTTGTATCTATTTATAGCAAGCTACAAACATGAAGGAAAAGAGGAGGAGGAAAGGAAGCAAGGGCTGACCATGGTGTGGAATAAACGTATTATTCTGGCCCTCTATCGCACCCCACGTATCCCCACCATCCTCACTCACGAACACGTTATCCGAGCCCATATTCGCGACGCCAACGAAGATACGGCTCGATCTTACAGACATTTCGGAGTTCGAGGCGAGTGTGAGCGAAGTGTTGGAGCCAGAGTTGGAATCGAACGTGATCCACGCAATACCCATGATATCGGACCCAAGGGGATCGGTGGAAGACTGGAAATAAGTCCCGACGGAGGGAAAAGAGGTGACGTTGGACCAGGTCAGGCCTGCGTCCGTGGATCGCCAGAGACCGTTACCTGAGCGAGCACCGAAGTAGATGATGTCGTTCTGTAGCCAGTGTAATGGTTCAGGTGAGCGTGAGCGTGAGCTCGCGCTAGGTTTATATGGAGGGGACTGGAATGAAGCGCACGTTATTGGGGTCTATGACTAGGCGTTCACCCTGATGTGCAAAGAGAAAGAACATGTCAGTCTGAGGAGTGGAAAAGGGTGACCGGCAGATGTAGTATAGTGGTAATGCACCATTCCTCTGCCGGGACAGTTACCCCCCAGCTTAAAAGGTAGCGATATCCTATCAGGGAACGTATTCCCCTGATCGCTCGACTTGAGGATGGTGCCGTTATTAGGGTCCCAATCTATCAGTCCACCGAGTTTAGCCTGACTTATATGGTTTATACTTATACGGGGGAATGACGCAGAAACTGACCGTTGGTGTACATTCCGACGGCCAGGTAGAGGTTGTTGGAGTCGATGGGATCGGTGGCCATTGCATCTATAAAGAAAGTTGGGATGACATGAGTGAGTGAGACGCCCCTACGTACGGAGAGTTCAAGAGATTGAGAGGGGTGGAAGGAAGCTAGTCAACATGGATATCTTGATGCCCTTCATCGATGTGGCTCGCCACAATGCATTGCTGAGCCAGGGCATGAAGGATAATTCATAGGCGGAAGCCTGGAAGAATGATATAGAAAATCAAGTCCAACTCACCGGCTCCCCAGTAGTCCCAAGTCGTGTCGTTCGCCCAGTCAAGCAGAGGTGTCCACGAGTCATCCGCGTTGAGACGATAGACGCCACCTGAGCAATGAACGCAGTGAGTTTCCGACGTATCTTGACGGTGCATAAAGTAAAGGCCAACCAATATCGGCACTGCCAAGTAGAGTAGTTTGTAACTTGTATTGAATATCGGGACATTGAGCGAGAGACATACCGAGCGTACGTGAGACCCTTTTGGGTCGGGTTGAAGACAATTCCGGGTATAAATCCTTCGACAGCCCATATCAGTACAGCATAACGGAGATAAAGGGGGCATGAATACGATATACCTCCACCTCCGCCAATAAAAACATTGTCCCAAGTGTACGCCTCCTGTGTGACGGAAGCAGCAACAGAGACCGCGACGATGGCTGGTACCACCAGACGTACGCCAGCAAATATCATTTGGAGTGAGATGGGCAGGAGCACGAGTGAAATGACATTTCCGTCACTGCTTTATATACAGAGAGGAGCGTATGGTCGAGATGTCGATTTCGCTATGACTTCGGCGTTTATGGGCGAGGCAGCCTCGGCAGCGGAGGACTTCTATGGCGTGACCTCCTCGATCCGAAACTTAAGCGACGATTCAAGATAAAGTCGACTGTGGTTGTGTCCAAAGAAAGTTTAGGTGTCGATGAGCAAGGGCGGTGTCCAGAGGTGCAATTGCAAGCGCATCTCAAGGCAGATGGTGAGGGGATCAGGTGATTTGCTGTGGTTAAATACGTGAGGCGAACCGCTATTCGGAGACTGTAGGTAACTTCGACTGCATGGTCAGAGTCAGAAGGGCACAAATGCCACGGCGGCGGCTCGGACGGTGCCACGCCAAAACACGCCTGTCACAGACACGTGATTTGACGCGCAAACAGTCGCGTCACATCTTGTTTACTGTCACGCTTTACAGCCTGGCTACTTTAGCTCTTGTTACGAGCACTCTAGTCTGAACATCTCAGTTTCTGCTTTATATCTCGATATTTCTCTGCATCAGCTTTGTTGTCTTTGCTTTGTTTTTTTGTCTCTGCTATCTTCTGAGAAAATTTCAGATGTCGAAGCGTGCAGCGGACGAGCAGGAGGAGTTCTGGACGTCCCCCGCAAAGCGTCCGCGCGACCTCAGCTGCACTCCCGCCAAATCGACACCAGCGCGCAGCTCATCTTCAGTATTCTCAACGCCCTACACGCCCTACTCCGTCCCCTCCGATTCGCCCACAAACCCCTTTGGCTTCAAACGCCGATCCCAGAAACTCACCCTCCCCAAACCCACTTCATTCGGCAAGCACCTCCCGCTCCGATTTCAATGCATCAAGTCTCCACACCTCCGTGCGCCACTGCGACGATCTGGAAGTCTTGTGTTTGACAATGATTTCAAGTCTGAGGGGACTTATTCTGTCGTACAAGTCCCGCTCTCGTACAGCTTCCGCCTCCTTCGACAACTTATCCTTTTCCTCTTCAACGGCGACCCGACTTTGCCTCCTCCCACGCGGCCAGAAGATGGACATCTATTTGAAGTTCAGGATAAGGTCGCCGTCTATCCTCCATACGCCAAACCAGGCCAGATCAAGCAAGGTCGGACATGGGCGAAGCTGTCGAGCGTGCGGGATCCTTACTATTCGGCACAGTCCATCATGGATCTTGTCGCGAATGCGGAGAAGGTCGAAGCGAGCTTCGGGTTGGATGAGGAGGATATGGAGGGAGGCGAGTGGCGTTGGGAGGCTGAGGAGGATTTCTCGCTCAAGCACGCGTTTCCGGACGGACCCAATTATAGGCGAGGGATAGTATACGTGAGTGGAGTTCACCTTTGCCTCCCTTCTCTTCACAACACTCGAAAATCTCATCCCATCTCAACTCGTATTTGTCTTTTTGAATCCAGCACCACGACCGCAACACAATCATCCATATTACAGTCTGCACCCAAGATCTCCCCGGCCGCAAAGGCGTCTCGAACAGACCCTTCCTATTCCGCGCCTTCGGCGCCATCCACCTCGACCCACCACCGAACCCACCCCTCGCCTCCCGTCTCCCAAAACCCAGACCTAGGATCACGCGTATCTTCCCGCTCGCGCCACCGCCACCTGCGGCTTCTTCTTCGGCCACGGTGGTGAATGTAGATGGAGATGTAGGAAAGGGTTCGCCTAGGAAACGAGTCGCGGAGGCGGATGTGGATGTTAGGTCGGGTGCTTCGCCGAGGAAGGCTGCTGCACCGATAGCGATACCGACGGTGCGTGCGAAGATGAAGGGGAGGGAGAGGGAGAGAGACAGAGCTGAGAGAGCGGAGAAGCCGACGCCTGTATTTCGCCCTAAAAAGCGCAAGGTTCTAGGCGATATAAGTAAGGACGCCGCTGGTGGAGGTGGTGGTGGTGGAGACGCGAAGGAATATGCGACCAAGCCTACCATCTTCGGAATCAAACCCTCCACCGCACTCTCCATCCCCATCCCAGGCCCCTCTCGCCCCTCCGTTCCATTACACACAACCGCAAAACCCATGAAACACAAGTCCCGGACCCTACAGCCCTCCCCCGAAGACCCAGAAACAATCGCAGCCCGTCTCCTGGCCGAAGAGGAAGCCCGCGAACAAGCCCGACGTGACAAGATCGCCCGCGACGAAGAAACGCGCTGGATGAGAGAAGCAAGCCACGATCCTCGACCATACAACAAGAATGACGCTTTCGAGCGGTTCATCTCATTAGCTTACATTCCTCCCGCCTCGCATTCCGATCCCTTCTACTCCAACTCCACCGACGACGATGCCGACAGAGAAAGAGCGCCACCATCCCCCTCCTCGTCCTCTCCCTCCCGGTCATTTGACTCCGACCGGTCCATGATGTCTACGATCTCTTTGACAAGTAGTTATGGATCGAGTCCGTACAGGATGCCGCAGCCACATCGGCAGCTGTATAAGTTACCAGCGGAGACGCCGGTGCCGGATTTGGCGCTGACGAGGTTGAGGGTGGAGAGGGTGGGGAGGAGACTGGAGAGGTTGTCGGAGAGCGGGTGGAAGGAGGTGCAGGAGGTTTGTAAGCCGGATTATGATGATGAGGAGGAGGAGGGATCTGAACAGGAGGGGGAGCAGGAGGGAGGGGAAGAAGGTGCGGAGGGGGAGGGGTTTGACGAGGATGGGTTTTGGGAGGGAGATGGGGAGGGAGTAGGTAGGGGTAGGGATGACGGTGGCGAAGAGGGGGGAGAGGAAGATGCGGAGGGAGAAGAAGACGCGGAGGGTGAAGACGACGGAGGGGATTGGCGGACTTGGGATTCGGGTTATGGTGATGGCGAGGGAGAGGAAGAGGAAGTATGATGTTGTTGTTGTATCCTGATCCCAATCATACATTGTCATTGTCATTATCGCAGCTGTCTTGGCTTTCGAGTTTTGGATCGTTTTATTATGTATATTTGTTTTGTTGATGGCTCCGAACCTCGATACGTAGATTCGCATGTACGGCTCTTTATAATAAAGGTCAAGCAATGAAGCGACGAAGTAACATTACGGTGACGGTACTCATGCTTCAGGAGAATTGTTTGCTACTGTTCGACGAGGTTCATGGTCATATCTCAACTATACATGTGTATTCACCGCTCTGATCTTATGGCTGTCTACCAAAATGAAAAACCAAAAAAAATGAGACTCCGCGGCTCGAGAAAAGAAAAGTCTGCGACGAGTGGCCCTGCTCGGAGCATATCGGACCATCCGGCGAAGGCTCTCGGGAGATGTTTCAGACTCCGAACCTATCACCTCTGCCACATCCACACTCCGCGAATTTGCCCTGACACTTACCATGGGAAGTCATCACCTCCTACTGGATGACTGTCCGTAGGTGGGTTGTGTAGATCCTAGAGGTTTAGATGCACAGGAAGGAGGCCCAAGTCGATTCTTTATTGGATGAGGCCCCTGTGTTTTTTGTTTCTGTGGATACAGAAACACTCGCCGAGTCGTAGACTGCTACGGATAATCACCCACTCTTTCTCTCACACCATCGGCCAGACTGAAATTCCTAGGTCCTTAAGGGCCTACTTTGTACCCTGAGTAAACCTTCCTTCCTTCCTTCCTTCCTTCCTTCCTAGATCGCGAAGTACCGCGCCCAGCAAGTCCGAACACCTCCCAGTTGCGGTGGCTCAATCATCTGACCCCGATAGTGGTCATGGATCGATGCGATACTACCTTCCTTCTCTAAACATCGATCTCATCACTTCTGTAGGAAGCACGATAACTTACGTGACCTTTGTTCCTTTCATGCACGCCGAGTGGCTCAAATCTACAGTATATATAAGCAGGGTCTGATCTTGCCTCCTTATCATTCGTGTAAACGTCAGGCCTCTGCGTGCCAGTGAGGGCCAACACTAACGTATCCCCCTGTACCTTGCCATTGATCTGCTTGACTATCACTTCTGCAGCGCTTTTCTGCCACTCAGACTGTTCTACTCGATGCCGGTACCGATCCAAAAACCAGCCACTTTCTCGGATGCGATGGCCATCGCCATTGCGAACGGACATATCAAGAACGCTTATGAGATCGCGAAGGTATATGATCGTGTTATGGAGTCTGGGGATGTGGAGAAGATACGGTCGTTGGATTTTCCGGCTGAGTTGATGGTATGGTCTGATCCCCTTTGTTTTCGTTATTCGTTCATTCAGGTCTTCATCTATGTGCTGATCGTGGATGGTTAGTGTGTCCAATGTCAACGACCGCCACTAGATACGAAGACCGGAAAAGAGAAGGTATGACTATACGTGTCTTGTTGTCAGTATTTTGAGAGGATGAGTGCTCATTGGCGTTCTTGCTTGCTGGCATATGTAGTCTCTATGGTGCTGTGAGCCTCTCAAGTCGTCATCCTTGATGGTTTTGCTCACGTTCTGTTATCACATCACAGCGGGCTGTAAAGCAGTGATTTATTGTAGTCGGGATGTGCGCTACCTCCCCCACGCATCATGTCGGTTCTTTTTCTAACCTTTTATCTGCGTAGTGCCAACTAAAGGACTGGAAGACTGGGCATCCGAGCCATAAGAAGCCTCATAAAGAGTCCTGTCCGGCCTTCAAGGTTTGTCTCCATGTCATAGAGTATTTCTGCCTCATGATCATCCACCTCATCCAAACGGGCTTTTAGACGCAGATGGGGCGAGTTCCACAATTTCAGCGCGTCGACTCTCAGTTCCCATGGCTTCGATCCGAATCTGACGGTGTCTTCCTCGCCGACTTGCTCAAGGCACGTCTTAGCCTTCTGGGCTCTGGCTCCTCCTACGGCTGGTGGTCCGTACGATACGAAGAACAGCCGCATGACCACGGCGAAGCTGAATTACACAAACTGAGAACCTCGCCTGGCATGGCTGCGGCTCTGTTCGAACCCTCGACTCGGACGAGGCCCGCCACGACAATCAAGAGACCTGTACCCGGAGCGTATATGCATGGAGAGATCATGTTAGGAGAGAGTTGGCCGACGGACGTGGAGGGATGGAAGATAAAAGAAGAATGGGTCCCGAAACTATTTTTTGACGAGAAGGCATCTCCTCCGAAGGCACCCCTGCCGGGCCAGGTCAAGGACTGGAAGAGCTGGTACGAGTGGCGTGGGCTGAGTATGGAGTCCCCCGCTGCGTTGTTGATGGATTATCCGCTTTCGGTATATCATCTACTTGTGAACGTGTTGAAAGTCGTTGAACCCGCACGTTTGAACGAGAGGCGTTCGGAGCTTGTTGTGCATTACCTCGGTGCGGAGATCGAGCTGAATTTTCTGCCATTGTATATATCATCCCGTTATCCGCGCGTTAGGCCGATACTGAATATTGACCTTGATTCGTCTGTTCAGATTCTCCGAACTCGCTCTCCTCCTCCCAAACGTTCACATCACTCTAGTTATCTTCGGTCAACCAGCCCACGATCTCGTTCACTCCGCCAAGGAATATCACCCATCTTCCATCGCCGCTCAAGATATAGTTTGGTCCTACAAAGCACCGAAACTGTCCGGCGGTGGTTCCATCGACATCAAGCTCTCTTCGGAGACGGTCTTGTGGAGCAGACATATCGTAATTCGGGATGATCAGCCCAAGGTCCCACATGCTGTGGTTGCTTGTAATGCGGGGTTGAGTACGTATGCAACTTGGGACGAGGTGATTAGGATGACGGGCATGTAAGTGCTTGTATCGATCCCTCAGTCATTCAATCTGTGAACGTTGTTGAACGTCGGACATGGACCCCTTCACCTTGGCTGACCGCGTTCCTACGATAAACAGGCTCAACATCCCATTCGCAGTGACGGACTACGCCGAACACATACTCAACGTAGCTGTCCAGAATCTTCAAACTCTGCTCAGCGATCAAGCAGCGGAGTGTCGCTCGTTTATGCCACTTGAGGCTGCATTGCTGGATCAGAGTAAGAAGAGGTCACGTCCTGTGACGATTAATCCGTTTCATCGACCTGGGAAGAGGTGTATACCGATGTATAGGGTTCCGAATTATTACAATGGGTTTGTTGTGGTTGTTAACGGGGGACATTGAAATGGGAGAAAGGAATGAGGCGAGCGGGATGCGGTCGGTCTTAACTGTACTCGAGTACTTATTTGTGATTGACGATAGAAATACACAAAAGTTGGGATATCGAGCCACAGGTTTCAATGCTGTGGGGTTTGAAGACGCGCTAAATGCACCCTCATAGCTAGTTGAGTCCAACATTAGGAGAATTTATCGATTCCCTCCCTTGACCTCATTCATATATTTCCGCGCTGCTTCCATCTTCGCGCTCCTCTCCGTCCGGCCAGAGCCTGCAGAAACTACTGCAAATTCGACTGTGTGGCGTATGATCAACAACAGTTTCTTTGTTCGCTATATGACCGAAGGGTGGAAGACGGAATATAGGACTCACTAGTCATCAAAGCATAATAGGTTTTATGGCTCTGTGAGATCTGCCAGCGGAGATTTGCGAGGCCATAAGGGTTTTCTTCTGACCATAGATAGTCGTTGAGCTCATCGAGCGAATCTAGTGCGGGGGAGGCAGACAAAGTGTAGATAAGTTCCGACGTTCAAGACTCGACGTTCAGGATGATATAATAAAATCAGAACAGAGAAGGAGATGAACGCAGACCTTTGGTGGGGACATCGATATTTGTTCGCACGGACATGCTTGCGAGGAATAAGCAGGATAGAGTGGTGGAAAGGAGATGCAGGTGGGTTTTCGAAGCTTGAAGGGCTCACTATCCTCTTTCTGTGGTTTTATACAGGAACGGTCGAAACTAGATGGCACTCAAATGGGTGCAACGAGACACAAGAGACAAAGGGGTTTCACTGACCACGGACATCGATAGAAAGAGCGTCTACTTGCCAACGCTAGGGCCGTCGCATCGATGCCTTGAGTGCCAGAAGCTCATGGTAATCGAGTGGCACGATTGCATGAAAAGCTCAACACGATGGCAACCTGGCTTTGGTCGCCGTGGTTGCTTTGTGCCATGTGTTGGCCCTTGCTAGGGAGCTTGACACGCCTGGACCCCGCGTCGTATTATTCTTTGAGTCACTTTGTTGCTCCGCATAACTGTATTCGGACTGTGATCACTTGCCGCTAGGCTCGCAGGCGGCAAGTCGTCAATGTCAAACGTCATGATTGCAGACCACGCAAGATGGAAACAGCGACGTCTTCGATCGGTTTGACGTGGCACTGCGGTAACCATATTTTCCCACGCACTGATCTCTGTGGCACCGACATTGTACCCAAACGCACAATTGAAGATCACTATTCTCCATCAAGAGGGGAAGGCAGTCTGGACTCTGGAGTGCCTCGTGTGATGTGCGCGATTCTACACGCAGTTCAGACTCTCTTCCCGTGGGCCAGACCTCCTAATGAGTGCTTCAAAGAGAATGTGGCGCGCGAGACGGGCAGCAACACTGGGTCCTGCTTCCTGTGCTCACTGCTCGCGGAAATGCGAAGTCGAAGGTCTGCTTGATTAGAAGATAAAATTACCTATCCTCTCAAGGATTCAACAAGCGCATATTTTCAGCCGCTGAGTCTAATTCCGCTCTTGTAGAGAAAAATTCGTCGCTTCGACGTGCAGGTCGCCGGGAACGTCGTTACGAGTAATTTACGGCAGTGACGGGTCAAAAACCAAGACAATGCTTGCCCATATCACTCGACCGTAGAAGACAACACGCCCACACTGTGGTGTAAGGTTCTGCTAAAGTGAGCCAGTTGCTCCATAGAAACCAAGGACCAAGCTCCGGAAGTTACCCGTGATGTAGGCCACGGGCCAACTCATGTGCGGATGAATAGAGAAGGAATATATCGCCCCGGTCAACGTCCATAAATCAATAACATTAGGATCATTCACAAGTCCAGATAAGCAGACAGTACACGCCTGCCGACGTTGAATCCCAACAATGAGACTATGTAGCCCACTAGTAAAGGCAGGAGTGGGGCGAGAAGCAGTTCTGTGCGTATGAGGAATGGGAGGGCTGTTGCGGTCCGATGAGGAGAACGAATGAGACGAGTGAGCTCTTACTCCATTGCTTTTTGGGGTTGTGGACATGGGAACAGAGGAGGATGGAAATAATGAGAGGGTGGGCTTACCATTAAGTCCGAGATATATGCCATATATATACTGCGCGAACCTATCGTTACGGGTAAGCTCAAGATACTAAAGCTGCAGTTGAAGGAATCACAGACGTACGCAGCGAGATAAAGGGTGTTCCCAACCCATAGACAGACCCAGTTGTTCTTCATGATTATGGGTACGAGGAAGAGCTGAGCGAGGTACAGCGTGAGGTATAGAGGGAAGAACGCATTGGTATGCACGTCGAATGCATAAGCCCATTCAACGGAGGTGTCGGCTGGTGTTGAGTGCGACGGGGGAGAGAGGAGAGCACGATTCGCGAAGAACCTATTTCAAGGGTGCCATGTTAACCTCAATCGTAATCGGTGTGGCGGTGGCGAGAATGAAGTTGGAGTGAAGTTGGAGTTGGAGTTGGGAAGAGATAGGTTTACCAGAAGAAAGTGGCCATGACGGCGCCCACAAGGAGGTAATCTCGGAAGATCATGAGGAATGCGAGTTTGAGGGTGTCGAGAATGCCGTATGACCACATGACCGACCAGGCTATGGCGGCCACTGTATAAAGAGCAGAGCAGGAGTCAATGCTGAAGTATACGTTTACGGCGCGAAAGCAACAGTAAATCGCCGACGCACCTGACAGACATGCTGCAATGAGAATGAGAATTGCGGGGTCATCCCTTGCCCAGGTGTTTTTGGTCTCTAGCGCACGTTCAAGTCAATCAAGAGTCCAAGGAGGAGTGGCCTGGAACATACGTTTGTGAAAGTACACGTTCCGATACCTGAACAGAGAGCAGCTTATTCGAGGACTGACCTTTCAAAATACACAACGTCGGAAGTACTCACACTCGCTTCGGCGCAAGGCATAGGTACGTTAACTGCCATGCTGCCAGCTCAAAGTCCTACCAAACGCGCGATAATGAGTTCGCGTCTGAGATATAGTAATTGTGTGTGACGTACCATGGAGTGAAATCTAAGTAATCTCCGAAATATGACTGGCACTCTATTCGTCACCGACTGGGATGGCCGTTGAGGAAACCCGTTCTGGTGTGGACCTGCGCTTGTGGGTAGAATGGCCATGTCCGGTTCATGGACTCTGAGAATGCGAAGCCTCGGGAAAGACAGATTGGTTTAACGCGAGATTAAAAAGACTAAAGAATAAAGAGAATAAGGATTCGAAGGCTGTGGGCGTCGAGGTCGTCGTGGCGTACGGTGGCAAGAAACAGAAATTCGAATATTCGCATATACGGACACCCATTATCGGAGTTAGCCGGAGAGCGGAGTTCGAAACCGAATGGATGATTCGCGCGTTGGCCACCGCGATGGCGTCCAGTTCTCGCGCAGGCCTCTCTTCTGCCACCACCACCACTACCACCACCGCCAGCGACAACAACATCACCAACAGCGCAACAAAATCATAACGACAATCATGGACGAAGAACACGAGGAGCTTGACTGGGGCCACGACGACGACGAGCTCGCCGGCAGTAACGTACTCGAATACCCAAGATCAGACGCAGAGGGGGTCGACGTGGAGGATGTGGTATCGCTTGGTGGCGACGACGACGACATCCAGGAATATGCTGACTACTCGAATACTCCCCTACAACAAGGATCAGGCAAGTCAGCCCCTCCTTCTAGGGCGTACTCGAGGAGCGAGAGCAGAGGAGGGAGACGTGATGCAGACCGTGAGCCATCCATCGGTACTCGACGACAGAGCCCGACACCCCTTTTATCGCCTAATCATGGTCGGAGTCGCTCCCAACAACAACTCAAGCACGCACTTCCACCCAAACCTGTAGTCGCTAGTCCTGCGTTTCCCATACCCTCGACGACCGCTGCAAGTCCCATGTCGATGGCTCGCAGAGAGAAGGAACGTCGGGAAGCTGTCGCGGACAGCCAACCTCCGCCGCCTGGATGGGAGGTACGGCAGTCTCGACGCGGAGATGTTTACTTTTACAACCCCGAGACGAAGGAGTCGCAGTGGACTCGGCCTGCAGCGCCGAAGCCGAAAGCCGTCGAGCTTTCGCCTCCAGCCCGAGGCAGACCAATCATCCTGCACGAGAGGCTTGTCAACGGTGATTCGTGGGTGGCTGCTATTGATGGTAAGGACACGTCGCCAAGGGCGGCCGGGGCATCTCATAGCAAGCTATCAGCCGAAAATCCATCAAGTTTCTCCTACGATGACCGGCACTACCGACCTGGAGATGCCCCTCACACTTCTCATCCTGATCTTTCCCCTAGGCTGGTATCAACACGCAACGAAGGAGCATTGTCGGTGCACTCCGAGACTGACCACCAACACAACATCGCTTCTCGTTTGGGACACCGGGAACATTCGCCTTCACGCGAAACCAACGGCCGCGGCGCTGCTGACGATCGTTTGCGCCCTGTCGATTCTGTCTATCGCAGCCGACCCCTCGACCATGGATCTCACACCACATATACCGCCTCTCGAGCTGATTCTCCACCGCCCCGCCAATCTGCCACTTACGACCGCGAACGACATTATCGCTCAGATGACGATCCTCACCATTCGCAAGGCGCTCCTGTGCGACGTCGGTCAATCTCACCAGCCCAAAACTCTGGCAGGTATTCGGCTCCAAGTACGTTAATCCACATCATACCACATTCCTGCACCACCCAGCTCTCGTCGCCAAGCGTGAAAACTCCTCCCGAGGCGGAGGACTCGCATCGACTTCAATGTGTTCGTCTCGAGAAGCCTTGGGGGTCGAGTCGCCGAACCTGGCACCGCTTGTTCCCTTGTTCCACCATTCAATTGGTCTCGTCTTTCGGTCGTTTGGTCGGCTTCACAAGACGCTCACACTACTCCCATCGGCCTCCGCTCTTTTATTCTTCATCTCCTCGTTGACGCGTCTCATGATGATCATCACCATTCTCAATACTGCCTTTTCCTTCGTCTTCTTTTCATGTCTAGGACCTAGGTCGAAATCACCCCGAATGGACACATGGACTCCAGCGACCTCCTCACACAGACCCTCCGAACGGGATCGCGAGCACGAATACGGTGCTCGATCTCCCCCGCCTCCAACTTTGAGGCAAGAGAGTACTCGCCGACCAGCCAGCCCTCCCCCGAGAGTACGGCCTTCACCGCCGGTGCGTCAGCGGGACACGTACATACCAGACGACATCGCCGTACCTTCCCGCCGTGCTCGAGAGCCAGACATGTCAAGGTATGACGAAGAAAACGAGGCCAAACGTCGAAGGACATCCGGCATGCGAAGCAATGATTCTGCGCCAGCTCGTCGTACGGTGGCTCCTGAGGCCGTGATCCCGCCCTCTGTGACGCGAACATCGATGTCTTCCTCTGGCCATGGCGCCGAATCGTACCCCTCCCCATCCGCAGACCAAACTCGTATGTATTCGTATCATTGCATCGCTCTTTTTCCAGACCTCATGTAAACCTCACCTCGTCCTTGGGCGTTACTTTTCGCGGTTCTAGGCTCTCGAAAACGTCTACCTCTCCCACCACAGCAGGCTCGGTTTCGCGAGATGTCCTCCGCCACACCCCCAAAGCGTCCGGATCAACCTGTTCCACCAGTTCCACCGCGATCTCCTCCGGCCAACCGTTCATACGCACCTCTTCCAAGGTACATCCTGATCATACATTTCCCTCTTGACCTGGTCCTAATATCTTGAGAAATGTCTGTCAGTGAACCATTGGCCTCACGGAACGCACCCCGAGCAGCTGCCCGTGATCCTCCCCCGCACAAGCCTTCGGCGGCCTTTGAAGACATGCCAAAGTTAGGCTTACCAACCCCTCCCGACAGTCATAGCCGTCTTCCTCCGCCCGATAGTAGCTCCGGGCGTGGCTTACGTGGTGATCGAGAAAGGGATAGAGAAGACGAACGCATGGATGTTGACCCATCGGATCCATATACCTCTAAACATTCCCCGTACGATGAGCCTCGCGCTCGACGAGATGGCCAGCCGGCTTCTTATCCACCTCGAGATGATATTGTGTCTAGAGATCCGGTCCCGCGCGCTCCTAGGGCGATGGGGAGGGAACGGGAACGGGACAGTGGTTACGAAGGTGTGCGTCGCGGGTCGGGCTCCCCCACGGCACCAGCGTACTCTAGACGGGAGTCTACGACTTCAGTTGTCGCCGAAGTCGCTTCTTCGAGGGCAAGGGATAGGGAACGAGAGAGGGAGAGGTCTCCGATCGCCCCATCGGCGAGATATAGGGAGCCTCCAGTCGCTCCAGCTCGACCACCTGTCGAACCTGCTAGGGAAAGAGAAAGTGTGAGGACTTCGTACGATTGGTCTAGTAGAGCCGAAGTCCCAGCAACCGCCCCTTCGGTTCGTACATCCGCCTCGCCTTCTATCCTTTTGTGTCTCATTCTCATTCGTCCTTTAACCGATAGATCCCACGCGAGCCGGCTCGCGCACCACGACGTACTCTGGACAACCAAGTTCCTAAGCTCTCTGGTACAAACAACGTGCCTATCGGGCCTAGAAAAGTTCAGGCACCAACTATTCCAACATCTGTGCCGGCGCAGAGACCGTCTTCGCCTATTAAGAGACGAGATTCGACGTCAGGCGTATCCCGGGCACCTGATCGTCCGGGTGGTTGGGATAGGATGGGACGACAACCGGTACGTTTATCCTTCCTGTGCAACCCCTCTACTCTTTTTTTGCTTGACTGAACGACTCCCGGTAGCCACCTCATATGCCTGTACGTCCTGCTATGGATGAAGATGCCCCGTCTGGGAAAAGACGTCCTGAGGAAATGGTGAGTGTTTTCTTTTCTGTGCCCCTATACCATTCGTGTTGACCACATTGCTTAGAATGCTGTCCAGATGTCTCCACCTCGTACACGTGCAGATACTCGACTCCCTGAACGAGCAGTAAGCGTTTGTTCCATACACATGATCACTTCTAGCACATTCTAACGCTCAGGCGACCTTCCTTCTCCAGTCTCGCTTCGGCCCTCCACCATCACTCGCGACACCGGCTTCCTCTTCGCCACCCGTCGCTCGCGACGGTCGACCTTTGACACCTGAGGACGAATATCCTCCTCGCAGACGAGCGTCTCCATTGCCGCTGCGCTCTCAAGCTGCCAGGGGTGTCGGCGCGTCGACATCTTCTCTTGATGAGAATTTTATACACCAGACAGCGAGGCTGCGAGCTTCGGATCCAGACGTACGGCCCCCGCCTCCGACCGGAACCCTGTCTCCTCCGCCGATGAGGGAAAGGTCCCCTCCGCGAAGGGAGAGGGAGAGGTCGCCGCCATCATTACGAGAGAGGTCATCACCACGAAGCGAGAGGTCACTACCACCCTTGAGAGAAAGGTCCCTACCGCGAAGAGACAGATCACCACCGCCGCTGAGACAAAGGTCACCTCCACCTTATGTGCTCCCTCGACGCGGGTCGAACATACAAGAGCGTGGTGGGAGCTCCTACGTCCCAGTATACGATAAGGATACCCCGCCGAGGACGTCTCCGAATATCCGTGGAAGGGATAGGTCTCTTCCGAGGGACCTTCCTCCACACAAGCTTGCACGACACGATTCCCTAGCATCGCGACCGCCGTATCAAGCCGACAGGGAACGCGAACGCGAAAGGGCGCCACAGCGTGCTCTTACCCCACCATTGTCGAATTATTCTGGCGCCGTCGAAGATCCTTCTGTTCGTGGGGCGGACGCTCCTGTCATGTCTTATCGCTCTAGGATCGACGTAGAGGACTCGTATAAATATCGAGGCATGGCCGATGCGGACCTTCACAACGGTCGGGCACTGGAATACCCTCGGGAGCGTCTGGAGAATGAGAAGGTAGATGGCCGGAACGGGAATGTCGCGCTTCATGAGAGTGAGAGCCCAAGGGATACCAAGCCAAAAGGGTTGTCGTTATTGAGTAGACTGTCTTCGGACATGCTACCGTCGAACTCGGGGAGGGATGAGGATGTAGATGTCGGGATGGATGAGATGGAAAGCAGGGATGAGAAAAGAGTGAATGGGATTAGGGACCGGGGAGATGGGCCAAGTGAGGTGCCGGCGTTTGTGAGCGGAGCGAATGGGGGTGGGGGCGCAGAAGGTCGGGGGAGGGGTAGGAGGAGGTCAGGGAAGCCGAGAAGGGGGAGACGATGAATGAGGTTCTTGGAAAGGGATGGCGGGCGTGCTATTACGGTGATTGGATGCTGGGTCGATGTGTTGTCTTGTGGGAATATCTGGCCTCGAATTTTTAATCTGTCTGATGCTCGGTCTTGAGCCCTTCTTGTGAATTTAAACATCATAGTTTTTTGTTGCGTCGCTCCTGTCGGTCGTTGCGTTATGTCAATGGCTCATTCAAATTAGTCCACGGTAAGGGTACAAACTGTTCTCAAACTTGTGCGACGACAGCGAGTTGAACATCTGTTCAATTTTCGTGATCATTTATTGATAGACTTTTGTCAGTACTTTCTACTTATGGTTCAATGGTCTAGTGGTTATGATTTCTGTCTTACACCGCTCATGGTGCCCACAGAAGGTCTCCAGTTCGAACCTGGGTTGAACCATGCAGTTTTTTGAGGAATTGTTTTTCCTTCACCATGTGCGGCGTTCGGACTGTGTTTGCATATGTAGGTCCATATTGGAATCTTTGCTATGTAATAAATTTCGCAATGTATATAATTCAATCAAGCTTTCATATTATGTAGCGACCTTCACTTTTCTTCCACCAGAACTCGAGCCACCTCATCCGTGTGCGGTAACGTAGGCCCAGCGTAATTTTGCAATCCATGCCACAGCCACCATCCTGTTGTCAAAAAGAAACATCCTACTAGGATCACCGAGTTGTAGTTCAACGTTTTTGCGGTCGTAGGTAGCGAGAATGGCAGACAAAATATCACATCCGTAAAGATGATGAAAGCCACCGCGGCAGCATTGATGAAGTATCCATATTGTCCCATCCAGAAAGGGCCACGAGGGACGTGGCGTCGTCCGGTGAGTAGGTGTCCGGCAATGGGGATGAGGTACGAGGTAGCGCTGAGGATGCAAAAGGAGCCGGCGAGATCAGAGAAAGCGGTCTTGCTCCCCAGAGATATGGCAGCAAGGACCACGCTGAGGGACACTATTGAACACGAAGATCGCCCGTAAAATATATCACCAAGGGCCAGACATTAAGAGAGAGTTGTGGACGAACCAACAGCTATCGTCGCCGGTACAGGACAGCTTAACTTGGGAGACACTTGCGAGAAGAATGTAGCAAATGGGGTAACATTGTCGCGCGCCAGAGCCCAGAAGAGGCGACCGCACTGTTGACTCGAATAAGTCCAGTCAAGCGGAATCTGGGACGACTCACTTACCATTGCATATAACGCTTGCAGTGCAAATAAACCAGCCAGGACAATGATCAGAAGTAAACCAAAAGTAGCACCTTTACTTGAGGTAGCTTGGATGTAGGCTTCTGTCAATGGGAATTCGACGCTGCTGTTAATGATCGCGTCAAGATCTGATACACCGTATAATAAAGCAACTCCGAATATGAAAGACCCTGTATTGCAAATCCATTAAAGCAAGACAGTTGGGCAGGAGGGAGGTACAACGTACATATCGTTCCGATGACCATTTGAGAAGCGATGGCTCTAGGGAGGTCTATGCGAGGACGGGGCAGCTCTTCTGCGAAATGCGTGACTGCATCGGGAGTCCCAATGGTGAAGGCGCTTCCAAAAGGTACGAATAATCAATGCATCGCTTGGACACTTCCTGAATTGCACGCACCCGTTGAGCATGCCTTGTCAACCATAATTGTTAATTTTATGTTCGTGAATAGATAGAAGAAGAGAGCCTTCACCTGTCAAGAACGCAGTTCCTGAACTCCAACCCGTACGATTTACCCAGTCGGTCCAAACGAATGTATGTGATGCATGATGCCGTGGCATCACAACCACAGTGATTATGGTTACGAGCCCACCGACGGTAGTGATGAATCCTCCTATCTTCTGAGCCGCCGGAAGTAACGCGTTCAAGAATATGACCGTTGCGCATGAAAGAAAGGCGATGAGGACAAGTGTGACGTAGGTGTGCCAGGCTTGAATGACGAAGTCCGGGCGAAATAGAGCCCACATCTGGACGACAGCCTCTGCTACGATATAGACGGATGAAGAAAGTCCGAATATGTAGGCAAAGAAATTGATGACCCCGGCGAAGAAACCTAGGGATCTCCCCCAGCGGGGGCCAGGAGTGACACAGGCCCAATGATACACTGTAATAGCAGTCGACGTTGAGGAAATTTGTCAGTCTCCGCCAGTGGGACATATGAGCATACCTCCGCCGGTCGATGGTACAGAGCTAGCCAGTTCTGCGAGAGATGCCGCGATGAACCTATACCGCGTGATATTGATACGTTAAGAAAGTCTACATACGACAAAGCATCTTACTCACCCGTAATAAAAACATGCTGCGAGCAATTCATACATGATCCCAGGTGGGCCGCCGTTCAATATGGCCGTACTGATACTTCCGCCAAAACCTATCCAGGCGCCGTCTGTCAGGGCCGGGATGGTCATTAGCAAAGGAAGCTGGCACAAAGAAGAGAAACGTAGAGATCCAACCAATATTTATGGCTGTAGCGCATATGCTGAGTAGCCCATACTGTCTATTGAGTTGGTCAACCTGCGAAGACAATACTGAATCAGCTTTCTACCAGCAGACAAGTGGTAGTGGTATCACGTACATGGCCGCTAGCATTGACCTCGATGATCTCCACTGACGGCAAGTCTTCATCAAGCTGCTTCTCTCCGTCTAACTTCTCAAGCGCCATCGAAGATTCTTAGTGAGATAATTGTTTTATAGCTTTGCTCTGAAGTGGTGAATGGGCGAACAAAGGAGGCGCCAACAGATACGTCGAGGAATCGCATTGCAGCTTTTAGATAACAGGCAGTCCATGGTCGCCCTTATGCGGCTCAGTTCTGTTTATACCTTTCGAAGAAACATTCTGAAGAACCTGCATGTGCGGTCTCTCAAAATAGACTTTTCGACAAGTAATGTAGTTCTGCTCCCATGCCGGAACCTCGTAGGAAACTCACCCCAGTATGTCTTGTGCAACGTGAGATGAAAAGTTCAACAGAGAAGTCGTCAATAAGTTGATGCTGAGAAGAACATATATTTCGGCTTGGAGTCTGAAGAAGGCCTTGAAAGCTGAGATATGGAGTTCGCTACGGATACAAGTCAGGGATTAAACTCACCAAATTTACGCAACCAAGAGGCTCATGAGACTTTTCCATATATCTCGATGGAGAAGATCCAAGTCGAGACCTATCAGCAGGTCATGGCGCCAGTGGATGTGGATGGCAGAGCCTAAGCCGCCGAGAACGCGGAATGCACAACCCCGAATGCAAAGACTCAAACTCGAACAGTAGCGGTTGAACGATCGGCGGCGTTGCCCAGAGAAAAAGGAATGGTTGCTGATAAGGCGACATGACGGACATGAAATTGCACCTTTCGCTATGTTCGGACTATCCGAGTATGGAAGGTCTCTGTTGTTCGAGGGTGTGATATAATACCACCGGTATTAGAAAACCGCCAAGCAAGTGCCAATAATACAACACATGAGCATATTGTATGATCAATGCCGCGGAGATCTTGTGCTCGCTACTTTTCATCTTCCAGAATCCTACCCGCCTCGTCGATGTGTGGTAATTTTGGCCCCGGATAACTCCCCCACCCATGCCAGAGCCACCAACCACCGATGAGCACCACAAGGCCTACAAAAATAACCGAACTATAGTTCATCGTCTCTTCGCTCGTAGGCATCGCAAAGGGGAGACAGAACATCACGTTAGTGAAAATAATAAGGAGAACAGCCATAGCATTGACGAAGAAGCCATATTTTCCCATCCAAAACGGGCCGCGAGGTATGCTTCGTCGCCTAGTGAGGAGGTGGCCCGCGATAGGGATGAGGTAGGATATAGTGCTGAGAATGACAAAGGACCCGGCTAGATCTGAGAATGCGGTTTTACTTCCGAGGGATATGGCGGCGAGTCCTATACTGAGAACGCCTATAAAACAAGGATGGAACGTCTTCACGAGGAGAAAAACAAGCATATTCACATAAGACGCACCGACAAGAACTGTGGCCGGAACAGGACAACTCAGTTGTGGCGCGACTTTCGCAAAGAATTCAGAGAAGGGTGTGGCGTTGTCCCGGGCAAGTGCCCAGTATGTACGTCCGCACTGGAAGAGGTATCCGATCAGCACCAATATTGAACTCGAAGAAGATAAAATACACAGCTCACTGTCATAAAGACTCCTTGCATGCCGGAAAATATCGCTAGCAAGAGTATGAAGAGCAAGCCAAACGCAGCTCCCTTATTTGTGGTTCCTTGAATATAAGCTTCGGCCAATGGAAAAGATCCAGGAAAGTTGACGACGGCGTCTAGATCGGTAATGGCATAGAGCAGTGCGACGGCAAAGACAAAGGACGCTGATATGTATGCGGTCAGTTTTGGGCCTGCCTTACTAGAAGGGGGAAACGTTTACCCAGTGTGCCAAATATCATCTGGGCAGCGACAGCTCGTGGAAGATCTCGCCTGGGATGAGGTAACTCCTCTGCAAGATGGGAAACGGAGTCCGGCGTCCCAATCGCATAAGCACTTCAACGAGTGTCAACACAGCGGAGTCTGTTTAGTCGTGGCTTGAAAGTGCACATACCCGTTGAGCATGCCTGAACCAAAAAAAAAAAGTCAGGTTTTTTTTCTCGATTGTGAGGACAGACGCGTGTTACCTGTCAGGAATGCAGTCCCCGAACTCCACCCAGTAACGTTCACCCAGTCCGTCCAAACAAACCTACTGGACGCATGCTGTTTCGGGGAGGCTGCCAGAATAATGATCGTCACCAAACCACCCGCGATAACCACGAAGCTGCCGAGTCGTTGTACAGCTGGCTGCCACGAGTTGCAAAATACGACGATCATGCAGCAGACTATGTTGATGAGAGCCGTAGGAAGGAAGATATGCCAATCTTGTATGACGAATTCTGGATGAAAGAGAGCCCACATCTGGATGATAACCTCGCCGCCGACGTAGCCAAACGACGAAATGCCACACACATAGGCAAAGAAGTTGAGGTAGCCGGCGAAGAAGCCAAGTGGTCGTCCCCATCGCCTTCCGGGAGTTACGGACGCGTAATGGTACACTGCGAGATCCGTCTCGCTATCAGACACAATATGAATGGTATGAACATATGGCGTACCTCCGCCTGCGGAAGGGATCGAGCTGGCGAGCTCAGCCAGTGAGGCTGCGATGAACCTGTCGACTCATGAACATTGTCCTACTCAGCGAGTGGTTGTTACTCACCCGTAATAGAAACATGCAGCGAGAAGTTCAAAGAGGAGTCCAGGTGCGCCGCCGTTTGATATTGCCGTGGTGATGCTACTACCAAATGCAACCCACGCGTTATCTGTAATGAGTAAAGTCAACACTCCGGTTTTCAACTCTGCTTGACAGACCCTGCGCTAGGGGTTGAGAGCTCACCGATGGTCAAGGCTGTGGCACAAACACTGAGCAGTCCATACTGTCTGTCGAGTTGGTCGACCTAGAGAAATAAGCTTTGATTGGCTCCAAGCGTTATGAAAGAATGACCGCGCAGAAGACTTACATGCCCACTAGCATTGACCTCAACAACTGTCGCTGCTTGAGCCACTTGCTTTTCTCTGTCGACCTTTTCGAGGGAGGTCTTGTCTTCGAGCTCCGACATAAGGATTAGAGCTCAGTTGCAGACTGTGAATGTAAGAAGGAAGGAAACGGGGCACAGGGCATCACCGGCCGTCACCACTGAGCGTCTTGAACAGGACGGAGATTATGGCATGGTCGCACAAACTCAGAGGCAACATCTTCCATTCCTGCCCCTCAGTGTGAGAGCAGAGGTATCCTCGTGTGAAGACCCAAGGCACATTGAGAATTCTTCGACAGGCGACTATCATACAAGAATAGAAATGACTGTCCTAAGGAGACCTCGGCGCTTGATAGAAGTTCTTGTATCAAGGACTGCAATAGGAGACAGTGTGCGTGACTCATAGGCACAAATTAAGCATTCAGCCGGTCAGTCTGAGCGCCACAAGGAAGCTCTGAACAGACGAGGAAGCTCTGAACGGACAAAACATGACTAGAGCTTTTGTGGTATGCGCCATCGTCATGCGCACAAGTGTGTGGGATCTAACTTTATAGTCCTTTAGATATAGGCGATATGGGTTCGCTGAACCTTGAACGCCCGTCAGATAGAGAACGACGACAGCAAAGGAGTTAGAAAGCACCCACGAGTATGCCGCATTGTCGGAGTTGTTTATCGGTGGACGACTCTGTATCACTGCACCGCACAATCTCCAACTGGTCAGACAGGACATAAGCGGATGACCTATGACTTCAAATCATCTGCACATTTTTATCACTATCTACTGCAAAAAAAAAAGAGTTCAGACAGCGCTCATAGTACTAGGCAGAAGAAGATACACGAACCTTAAACGTGCAACACTACTTTTCATCCTCTAAAACCCGCCCTGCTTCATCTAAATGTGGCAATTTCGGTCCCTCATACTTCTTCCACCCATGAACCACCCACAACACCGCCGTCACGACCACGAACCCTACAAATATCACCGAATTATAGTTCATCGTCTCCACCGTCGTCGGTATCGAGTACGGTAAGCAGTACATGATGTTCATGAAGACGATCAAAAGAACGGCGGCTCCGTTGACGAAGAAGCCGTATTTGCCCATCCAGAAGGGACCGCGGGGGATGTTGCGCCGGCCGGTGAAGAGGTGGCCAGCGATTGGGATAAGGTAGGAGACTGTGCTGATGACACAGAAAGAGCTAGCGAGGTTGGAGAAGGCGGTTTCGCTGCCTAGGGCGATGGCGGCGATGCCGACGCTCAGGAAGACTGGTGGGTAAATGAATCAAGTCAGCCAGGGAAGTTTAAGAGTATTTCGATAGATGGACGCACAAACCAAGATTGTGGCGGGTATTGGACAACTGAGCCTTGTGTTAACTTGCGAAAATGTACCAGAAAATGGAATGACGTTGTCGCGAGCAAGAGCCCACAGAACACGTCCACACTGCAGGACAATCGAGCGTCGATCGTCAGACCCAAGGTTAGGACAGAAATAAGAGTGTATTCACCGTGATGTATACGCCTTGAAGACCACAGAAGATAGCCAATGCGATGATCAAGAGGAGTCCAAAGGCTGCTCCCTTATTCCCGGTCCCCTGGATATAAGCCTCCGCCAAAGGGAACGATGCACTGCTGTTGATTACGGCGTCTAGGTCTGAGATAGCATAGAGTAGTGCTATGGCGTAAATGAAGGATGCTGTGGCCCGTCTAATGTTAGCGACATGATGAGAGAGGAAGAGACGCATCACTCACCAAGCGTCCCGACAATCATTTGAGCAGCTATCGCTTTGGGAAGATCCTTTCGCGGATGTGGTAGCTCCTCGGCCATATGCGTGACAGAGTCTGGTGTACCAATGGCGAAGGAACTTCAACCAACAAATAAACCGTTAGAACGCCGACTTTCTTCAACCACGACCACACATACCCGTTCAACATGCCTAAGCACCGCGTAAATGAATCAGTCACGTACTCCCCAAATATTCTCCACAAAATCAAATAATACTCACCCGTCAAGAACGCAGTCCCCGAGCTCCACCCCGTCGCATTCACCCAATCCGTCCACACAAACGCATTACTCGCATGCTCCTTTGGCATCGCCGCAAGCACAATGATCGTCGTCAACCCACCCCCCACAACCACGACAATCCCGCACTTCTGTAGTAATGGCTGCAGCCCATTCCCAAACATAACGAGAGCGCAGGAAAGGACGTTGACGAGCGCGACTGAGACGAAGACGTGCCAGGTTTGAATGACGTAGTCGGGGTGGAAAAGGGCCCACATCTGGACTGTGACTTCGCCAAAGACGAAGGCGATGGAGGTGATGCCGAAGATCCAGGCGTAGAAGTTGAGGAGACCGGTTAGGAAACCGAGGCTACGACCCCAGCGGGGACCGGGAGTGACGGAGGCCCAGTGGTAGACTGAGAGGTCGAAGGTCGAAAGTCAGTTGTGCTCAGATTGTCTTGACGAGGCCAAGCTAAAATCGCGTACCTCCTCCCGCAGAAGGTATGGAACTAGCTAGTTCCGCTAGCGATGCTGCGATGAATCTGTTTTCGGTGACGAATAAGGAGCATATCATTCTGTGAATCGAGTGAACACATACCCATAGTAGCAGCAAGCGGCAATCAGTTCGTATAGAATCCCCGGTGGCCCACCATTGTAGATGGCTGTAGTAATACTGCCTCCAAACGCCACCCACGCATTATCTAAGGGGGAAAATGTGAGCACTTCAATTTTGAACTCAATGAGAAACGAATAACGCTGCTCACCGATAGTTACAGCAGTAGCGCAAATACTTAGCGTGCCATATTGTCTAGTCAACTGGTCTCTCTAAAACACCAATACCAAAGTCAGCCTCTCTTCCAGTCCAGGTCAAAACGACCGGAAAGCCAGGAAGATAAAACATACATGTCCACTTGCATTGACCTCCAGACCGTCTGAAGATGCATTCTCCTCGACCTCCCCAATATGCACCTGCTTCTCAGTATCCACTTTGTCCACCGAACTGTTCTTCTCGAAGTCAAGCATTGCCAACTGGACTGCTGATGACGCCCAAAGCTACGAAGGTTCACAGGCGCTCAAGACTGGCACGACGAAGCTGCAGGGTGAGAGTGCGAGAAGAAGCAGAAACCCGGGAGAAGAGCAAGAGCAAAATCTGGGAGGGTCGTCATGAGCTCGAGCAGATAAAGATAAGTATATGGCCATGGCTTGGATCGATGTTCTCTATCTCAGGCTTCTCGAAAGAAGAACGTCAACGCATCCGCGTCACCGGCTATGGGTGTTGTTTAGTGTGGACTGGCCATGGGAGAAGTTGAAACATTTCAGGGAGGAGGCCTGTGAGTACGCCGAGGCGGCGAGGCCACTCGAACGGTGGGAGGAGAAATGGAATTGGAATTTGCCTCCGGCGTGAGAAGCGTTCCCCGCGCCACATTGCTCTTATCGCGGTTCAGTTGGCCGCCGATCTGACGAGAAGTAAACATGTTCAAGTTGGCAGGAACTCGACGGTACGAGGCAGAGCGCGAGCCATCCAAGCCTTCTTAAAGCCTCCTAAAATTTACAACGATTTTCAAAGGTGTCGTCGCACCTCGACTTCTCACAAAACCCTGGGTCATCGCACATAACTGTACGCTGACCCACAGTTCTGTGCATATTCCATGCGCTCAGGACACACTCCTTCGCTCTGCCGAACCGGTCTTGATGGTACGAGGTTGACCCGGAGGGACCTACGAGGACTCGATCGAATTGCTCGCTCGATTTTTCGAAATGCGAGTCTACTTGGCATATCTGGACCTACGTCGACCAACCTGAAAATCGAAGTCAAATCCGACTCAAACCTCCACCCGACGTCTACATGCCAAAGCAGAGCACTCACATACACGTTATAATGAAAGAGACAGCGACACTCGAATTCATCGCCATCTAGCCCGCATGATCTTCCTCCCAACGCCTTCCTTCCTCTCCCAAACAGTCTGTACGCTGCCTTTACTCCTGCCCTCGCTCTCGTTCTGAGGACTTTGGCTGTCCTCGACCGCCCTGATGAAATCTTGCACGCCGCCGCCTACTCCGAAGTACAACACCTTCGCTGCTACGAGACATATTCCCTGTCCATGTCCGCCTTCATCCTCTACATCACCTCTCTTTGAACCAGCGCCGCTGGCCACACCATCTAGCGATAGGTCTGCGGCGCGTTCCTCCAGCGTCTTTTCTGTGGTACCAGACGACGCGGAGCGCAGGACGCGCAGCAAAGCCTGTAGACTCTCGCTGCGATAGATCGTCTCCGATGTTAGGACTATATCGTAATATGGCCCTTTCCCCGCGTCGTCCGATTTCAAAGGAGTAGAGCGCCACAATGAACCGACGTTGAACCCGTCCCATGATCCTATGAAGAAGCGGATATGGATGTTATGTTGGAACAGGCTGGATGTGAACGCGGTGAGGAGTGAGGGTGTGAATGTGAGTTCGCCGGGAGTGGATGAGGAGGGGTTGGGGTGGTCGATTTGTGTTTCTTCAGAGTCTTCTTCGGAGTTTTGGGTAGGAGGTGGGAGAGTGAAGCGGTAGGATGCGGAGAGGGGGGACATGTCTGTTAAGAGGGTCATAGGTTCAGTTGGTTTGTTCGAGGGGAAGTCAAGCATGGGGATCTTGCGGACATACACCATGCGAGTATGATATTGGGGAGTGTGACGAGCTCTATGACGGAGCGGTTGTAGTCTTGTAGGTGGAAATGTGTGGCGACGACGGGGTGATTGGAATCAGAGCCATTTTCGCAGACGAGATTGGTGAATAATTCTTGCATGAGGTATAGCGATGGAACAGCCGTCCCACATCCAATCTACAGGAACACATGCCATCAATATTCGACTGAATGAATAGTTCCGTTGAAAGTAGGACACACCTCAAGTACTCTCTTCCCTCTCACTGTCCCGATCGAACCCTTACCAGCCTCACCAGCACCATGAATACTATCGTGCAAATGGTCCACCAAATCCATACTGCATTCCCACGTCTTCAGCCCACCTTCATACACCCCAGGAACAAGATCCGAAGGTGCCTCTATGAAGTCAAGTCCGCTGACTCTTCCTTCTTCGTTTTCTTGCTCTTCCGTGCTCGAGGCGATGAGTTGAAGACGGGCATCGAAGAGGTCCCGGCGGGAAAGTACTACGGACGGTGTAGTCTCGTTTTGCAAGGTTTCGGATGAGGGAGATGTTAGCTGAATCACGAGTGGTGAGTATGAGATGCTCTCTGGCAGTGATGCGAGCTGCACTTCAGGGAAATGGTACCTGTATGAGTACAATGTGACCCGAAAAGATGATAGTCAAAAATACGCACGAGCTCTGCGATGGGCACTTCAACAAAGGGTTCATATTCTTCTTCTACTTTCGTCGCGCTTTTTGTGGGCTCTGCTGTGGATTTTACTGCAAAGTCAAATTGATCGTCGAGGTCATCGTCGAGGTCAAAATCAAAGGTGAAATTCGACATGGTGCTTCTATGTATGGTAAGTGCTCTAGCTCTTATGCGGGTGGGAAAACAGCAGAATCCGAGAACGCCAGCCTACAGCACAGCGTCTGAAATGTCGATGATGGGCGTCTGAGGAGAAGAATTGACTGATCTGTGGCGTACAGATACCCATATACTCGTAAAGTGCCACTGTGGCCCGATGACCACCGGCATGCCCCTTAATCGAACCATCTGTGCACGGCTAATTATGACAGGAATTTATCACCATTTTCAAGACCAGAAGAAGATCGAGGTTCGCTGCCAGCGGTGCCGTGGTCGTGGTTACGGGCAATTAATAAGGGCGAAATAATGAGCTCGTTACGAGTGGCGGTCGCAGGCGGCCTTTGCCGCGTGCGAGCGGACGAGATGGACGAGAAGAGAGCGTCGACTCTTGCCCTTCACCCCCATCACCAATATTCCTTAGCACCCGCCGTGCCGCTCTTCGTCTCGTTTTTACGACCGTCGCTCTCTTGCTACCTAATATTTGACGATAATACCAGCGACAATGTCGGGGAATACACAGCTTGAGCGGGCGATCCACCAAATACAAGATAAGGCCCCGATTCCTGAAATCGACTTTACCCAACATCAGCTCGACAATGGATATACCATCTCTACTCAGGAACGTGTCGTGAAGGAGGTATGGAACAATATACATACTATCTGACTGGTCGAGGTCGAGGTATGAGTGTTGACGAGTACACTCTTATTGGGCTGTTATTAGGTTCAAGCGCCCGCGATGGTCTTACCGACAGACGAGCAGTTCTACTCGCGACAGGACCCGACTAAACCTGACATTGCGTTCCTCAAGAATCATCTGTATCGTGAGGGAAGACTATCGGAAGAGCATGCCATGTTTATTATCGAAAAAGCAACGGAAGTGTTGAAGGCAGAGCCGAATCTCCTCAGTGTCGACGCTCCCGTCACCGGTGCGTGCTTTCCTCTCGAGATCTTTCGTGTTGGCTGATGGACGGATTCGTGTGATGTGTGATGATACAGTATGCGGTGATATTCATGGACAATACGTGAGTTCCCTATCTTGGTGATTCGTCGTCGTCGTTTGCATCGCCCACCGTTTGGGCGAAATGTGGCGCGTTCGCAGATCATTCCTCATGGTCCCTTCCTCGCCTGCTTCGGCCATGAGGTCGCGTTTTCCAACGAAATGGAATGGAAAGCACGCTCTGTGGTGATACTGTTACTACTCTGAGCCCATCTTGACCGTATTTGTGGAGTCGCCACTTACTCGACCGCAAACAACATATCGAACGACTTCCGCTTTACTATTACCCTCCTTCAGAAGATGCTCCGTGCCGAACATGCAGCACTACTGAAGGCATCTGTCGATGCATCGTCTGGCGCAATTCCAATCTCTTTCATGCCCACTACCTCTCTTGATTGAAACTGATGCACCTGTCCCTCCGTCTTTTGCTTAGTATGACTTGATGAAGTTGTTCGAGATCGGTGGAAACCCCGCAACGACAAGATATCTCTTCCTGGGTGATTACGTTGACAGAGGATATTTCTCTATCGAGGTATGTCTTGCAATCACTGTTCTTTCTCGGTCCCAGTCATGTCATGCTTGTGCGGTGATTCTTGCAAGTCTCCCATATGGGAACCCCTTGCGAGCATCTCGCTCTCGTACGAGCTTGATAATCATGGCGGTGACCCTTACTACACACCCGCTGGGTAGTTATGGCAGCTCGCCTAGCATAGGCACATATGTGCTTATGTTTTCTTATCCTCCCCTGGTCGCTCGATTGCATATGTGCCTCGAGAAGAACCGACGAGTACGATACATCTCTGGCGGCTGCTGACATACCCGAGAAGTTACGACATGCATGAGCTACAAAAATGGCTGGACCTAACGTCTGATTCCGCACAGGCGGAACAAGATTGCTTCTATATACTGATGAATATTTCGGTATCAGTGTGTGCTCTACCTCTGGTCTCTCAAAATCTGGTACCCCGACACCATTTTCCTCCTCCGTGGCAATCACGAATGTCGCCATTTAACCGACTACTTCACCTTCAAACTTGAGTGTACGTACCTCATACCATATTCGCCCCTATTCGATATGTCGCACCTATTTTTTTTCTCATTATATATATTGCATATATATAGGCAAGCGCAAGTACTCTGAGCGGATATACGACGCCTGCATGGACTCATTCTGCGCACTCCCCCTCGCCGCCATTATGAACAAGCAATTCTTCTGTATCCACGGTGGTCTCTCGCCCGAACTCAACACCCTCGACGACATCCGCAACGTGAGCATCCCATTCCACCATCCACTACCTACCCTCCCGACCATCCTTCCTTACGAAATCTCTGATATCATGCTGATCCTGAGTACTTCTGTTCTTCCTGGACTCGGACAGATCGACCGCTTCCGCGAGCCACCGACGTCTGGTATCATGTGCGATATCCTATGGTCTGATCCTGTGGAAGACTTTGGGCAAGAGAAGATCTCGGAAAGTTTTGTGCATAACCATGTTAGGGGTTGTTCGTATTTCTTCACGTATCAGGCTGCTTGTCAGTTCTTGGAGAGGAATAGGCTGTTGTCGATTATTAGGGCTCATGAGGCGCAGGACGCTGGGTAAGCCTTCTTCTTTCATCTTCGGTTAGAGGGAGCGGAAGAGTGGATGTCTTTTCTTGGCTAGATGTTGGATGTTGGTTGTGGTTGTCATTCGTGGATGTGGTCGCTGATCACAACGCACAGATACCGGATGTACCGCAAAACGCGGTCAACAGGGTTCCCGTCGGTCATGACGCTCTTCTCAGCACCGAACTATCTTGACGTGTACAACAATAAGGCTGCCATCCTAAAGTACGAGTCTAATGTATTGAACATCCGGCAGTTCAACTGTACGCCTCATCCGTACTGGCTGCCTAACTTCATGGACGCATTCACGTGGAGTCTTCCCTTCGTCGGGGAGAAGAGTGCGTACCTTTCTCCTTTACCCGTATCTCGTGTTCTCCACTTCTTTTATACGCAATATTCACCGGGTACTGACGTGCGCTCTGCATCTACATACATGATCTACAGTCACGGACATGTTGGTCGCGGTGTTGAACACGTGCACGAAAGAGGAGCTCGAGGAGAGTTCGGACGAGGAGACGACATCGGAGGTGTCTACTCCGGCGAAGACGGCGGAGGACTCGGCGGAGAGGAGAAAGGTCATCAGGAACAAGATCTTGGCTGTGGGCAGGATGTCGAGGGTTTTTTCGCTCTTGCGGTACGTTTTGATGATCTTCCTCCGTGTGCTTGTTGACTGACTTCGTCCGTGTGATTTCTTGTTCTTGTTCTTTTATTCCTGACTCCATCTGTCTGATCCTTTACCTGATCGTGATATAGTGAGGAATCAGAACGTGTGTCTGAGCTCAAGAGTATCTCTGGCTCGAGCAAGTTGCCTTACGGGACGCTGGCTTCGGGCGCTGAGGGTATCAAGGAGGCCATCAATACCTTCGACGATGCGTAAGTTCTTGGTCTCCCTTCTCTTAGGATCTGACCGATACTTACACGCTCCATCGCCTCCACCACCCCATTCTACACCAGCCGGAAATCGGATATCGAAAACGAGCGTCTTCCTCCTGAGCTCGTCGATGCCGACTCCGCAGAGGGCAAAGCATACATGTCACAACCCACTACCCCCGGCGAATCCATGGACGCAGGCGGGCCCCCACCAGCCAACGGCGTCGCCGCCGCTCTCGAAAAAGCCATCTCTAACGGCGCCACGTCTCCCACGTCCATCAATACCGCCACTGCCACCACGCCCGGCTCGATCCCGGCCTCGCCTACGACGGGCTCGGCTGGGTCTCCACATCCGTTCAGGAGGGGACACGGCAGGCAGGCGAGTTTGGGGACGACAATGACGAGTCCGAGTACGAGGAGGAGAAGTTTGGAGAGTACGATGAGTTTGTTGAAGGAGGCGGCTGATGGGAAGGAGGCGGATGCGGAGTTTGAACAGTTGGCGGATCAGGTAGCGGGAACGGCGAAGGGGGGGCAGGCGACAGGGACGGCGGCAGCGAAAGAGAATGCGATCCCGCGTTGAGCGGGCGGGCTGGCGTGTGGTTGTCGTGGGCTGAATAGTCGTGATGTCAGGTGTGATTGAAAGTCCATCCCCGTATCCCATACTTCTAATACGTCGCATCGACTCACTCTGGTGTGATGTTGGTATCCCCATCGTGTTCATCCTTACCACTTCCGACTGCGGACTTTCATATTCACATTCGCACCTCAACTCGCTGCAACCTCGCGCTACATCGTCACGTTATCACCCTCTTCTCTTGGCTCAAAGCGCCGCAGTCGTGGATCCTTTTTACTCCTCGCCTCTGTCTCCTCCGCCCTCTGTCCCTTCTCTCTCTCTCTCTCTCTCGTCAATGACTTAATCCTTCAATCTCTCCTTCTCGTCCGTCTCGTTCCCTTTTATTTCGCTCTTCTTTCTTCCTTACAATTTGTACATTCGTCTCATACCTAGTCATAGTAAAGCGTGGCTGACCGTCTCATCTGTCGTCAATCGTTCAATCGTTCTACTGTTTTGTCAATATGGAGGATTCTGGTTTCGAGGTCGGGTGGATAGCTATGGCAAAGGCATGGCAAGGGATGGGAAGCTCTTTCGTTCATATCTTGTACAGATTTTCTCCTTTTCTTTTTCTCTTATCAACTTCTCCGAGTTTCAGTTCCCCAAGTTCTTGCAGGACAATTTGTTTTATTGCGCATGACATGGATGATGGCACGGCAGTTCAATGTTCAACGATCAACGGTCAAGGGGTCGGCTTCTGGATGTGATGATGGTTTCACTACTTTTGGGTAGCACTTGCAATGCTTCGGCCTCCTGGACCGTTCAGTGTTCAGCATCGAATATATATTGGTCATTCACGGTTTGTTTGTTTATTCGGGCACGAAAGAAATATTGCAGAACGATGACCCATATAAAACAGGAACGCGCAGGAAAGAGACATCTAGGCTTCCAAGAGGGTGAGTGTACGATTGTAGCTCGACGAGGAGTCGGAAGGTGACTCAGATGCGGAAGGGGTACAGTATGTTTCCTGTGGTCATAGGCCTGTAGTTAACAGTGTGACGGACAGAGATGAGTGAGCTGAGTTATACAAGTACTATTATAGCTTCTTTGTTCATAAATCAGTAACATACAAGAGCGTTTGTCCACCATCGCGAGGGTTGAGTAGAACGAGAATCGGAGTATGTAGCAAAGTCGTATCGGACGACGGACACAGCCGGACTTCAAACTCCTCGCCTCACCGAAGGTACGGCCTGACTCAACAGGTACTAAGCCTCCTCGCGTCCTTCATCTGTACCACATCATACAGGTCCGTCACCTACCCTACATTCTAATACTTGCGGACCACTCATTTTGCTCACCTTCGAACGCAACACACTTGACCCGTTGCATCTGTGAGAGCAGTTTACGACCCGGAAGTCTTGCAGGTCTCCACGGTGCTGAAAAGGAAAGGTCATCAGGTAGGCTGCAGTCAGCCTGGCCATCTCATCTCTAGGATAACGAGTCCTTCAGGTATACCCCAGTACTAGTTACTGCTGTCAACTCTTGTCTCAAGCTTGCTTACCGGAATCAGGCCATCCAAAGAAGTAAGAATGTTTGGGATATTGATCTCAGAATATTGTGCCGCGCTTAGATGTTCTTTTTTTTGGTCTCAATAGTATCTAACATGAGAGTCCCTGTCGAAATTTGCCGGGCTATCTTCGAAGAGGTCGTTCTTGATCGACCCATCGGAAGCAGGGACGAGCTCACCCCCAACTTCACCCCCAACTCTACCCTAGCGGTCTTAGCTCGAGTCGACTCCTCCTTTCGCGATTTAGCCCGAGAGGGACTTTACTCTCGCGTATATCTCGGGCCCATTACCTTTAAATGCGACTTCTCTGAGTCATTGGCACTCTTCAGGGGGACAATGGAAAAGAACAGCAATCTCGCTGAGCTCGTCCTCGAAATCCACACGGGAACCATCAGCGGATCTTCTAACGAAGCAAACCATCTGGGCTGTATCCTTCAATGCACCCCAAACCTCCGGGTTTTTGAACTCCGCGGGTGGGCTCAAGAAGGCGTCCTTCCGATTTTCCAGAGTTTGAAGGAGAGGCATCACTTGCGGAGACTCATCCTGTCTCCTCACCGTCTCCTCGCAGGATACTCATACCCCCTATGCGACGCAGAAGACCTTTTCCTGCTTTTGAAGCACTTTACCATGCTAGAAAGTGTCGTTGTTCATCGGGGAACATGTATCATCAGAGACAGCGGACGGCACGCCCTCTATGAAACACCTTGGACGAGTCAGTCATTCCGCGCACCCCATGCTTCGCAGGCCCAGTTTGACCGCGAATTTCATCAGGCCATAGTTAGCGCATCTCCGATAATCACATGGAGTTCTGGTCCTATCGAAAATGCATGCCCTCATCTACGGCACGCCTCGCTCGTGGACTGTATGACGTCCGAATCCGAGCTGCAGACATTGTCGACGCTCGCCCCAAACCTCACTGAGATCGCCGCTCATCGTGTCCATCGCCGTTTCCACGCGGACCATCCGAGAATTTGTATCATCCCAGCTCTTCGTGTTTGGTCGGATCGCCTAGTCAAACTCGTTCTCCCCATGATCTATGCTCGCTCGCAGGAGCAACGGAATTCCGCTGAGACATGGTCGATGCTGTTCCCCCACGGCGACGATGACGCTCTCGCAAATATAATCGCTCAAATGCCGGTACTTCGCATTCTAGGAATCGCAAGAGGGTCCATGGCTCCAAGACACTTCCGTCGCGGGCCTAACAGTCTTGTGGCCCTCGGCTACTACCTCCCGCTCGAACGATTAGCTGCCACGTCCCCGAGCGTCTTACCGGAATTCGTCGCTGTTTTGGAAGATGGAGATACACTTCCGCATCTTCGTCATCTTTGCCTAACCCTCGAGAGCCCTCGTCGCGATACGGACCTGATAGAACCCATCTTGAGTGCGCGTGGCGTCGAGTTCTACGGCACCGTTTTGGAATGGGAGACAGCCTGCGACGAGCTGAGCGTTTCCAACTGACAGGTCAGCGTTCCTTATTAGAGACTTTGGTGATCACGACAACTGAACCTGACGATCTCGCAACGCAATATAGTAGTTCTCGTACTTTTTAGCGGCTTATTGCCCCACATAAGTATGACCGAAACTCCTACGACGACCTTGCCCTCATCTTTGTCTCTTAGCCCTTCCTCTTCAATATATGCCTCCCCTTTCGCCATCTCCAATGTCTTACCTTTCTTGTCCGCGGTTTGAAGACCTTCGGTTTTCGTTCCCTCAGCTTGAGTATAGATCGTACAAAGACGAGCAAATGCTTCCTATGTACGGTATGTAGGTCATTAACTATGCAAACAATTGTTGTCTGCGTTTACTGCAAGTTTAGCGCGAAACGCATCCCATTCTGAGAACTCCCTGATACAACTCAGCCAATTCGAAGAGCGTGCTACGAGACGAACACCCGAGTCGGCAGGGTGCTACCGCTGATCAATTCCTCTTCAGATGACACGAGTTAAGTATTTGTCTATATGGATCGTCGACGACCAGACTTCCAGGGCAATTCACAGCAAGCTAACTTCCCAACCACGCCACCTCAAGCCATGCGTACCCTTCCCTCACCCACCGATCCTCATCCGAGGCGAAGTTTGTTGCTGCGTCGAAGCCATGATCTCCTCCCTCATGCTCATAGTATCTCACCTCCGTCCCACTCCCACTCAACTTCTCCTGCACGACCTGCACGAATCTACGACTGCCCTCTACTGGCACAACATGATCTTTACTTCCGTGATAAACCCAAATCCTCCTCGGCAACACCACCGACATCCCGACGCTCCCATCGTCACGAACGGTTCCGCTACGTTCGATACGTTCGATCGGGAAGAACTCATCATTCTCCAATCCTAATAACTCGGGCAATTTACCGTGCAAGACCGCCGCCACCATCATCTGCTCCCTTTCGTTGTAGGTACCCGGTTCCGGGATGGTTCCATCTGTGACGATACTTGGCTTTTGCCTGGCCTTGATCGCTGCAACGTGGTCCGTGAAAACGGAGAAGGGAGGAGAATTGCCGAAGAAGGAATATGATTCCGAGATGGAAGAGAAGGCACCAGAAAGGAAGAAAGGACTGAGGAGGTCGTAGACGGGGTAGGATCCGCAGACGGCTGTTATGCCGGGTACGTTGGTTGAAGGAGAGTGGCTTGGGTGGGCGAGAGCAAGCTGAGTGGCGAGATATCCACCGGCTGATTCACCTGTTACATAGCACCTGTCGTCTGTGGGTTGTCATAGATCAATTAAGCAAGTAAACGCACCTATAGTGAGAATTCTAGTCAAATCCGGGGTTATGCCTGGATGAGCGTCTGCGACGATACGCGGGAAGGTGTTGAGCATCCAATTCCAGAGAGAGACGCAAATATCGGTGAGAATGTCTTCGCCTGTGGCTTCAGGTAGGAGACGATAGTCTGGGGAAATGATGACTGCGTGTTTGGACAAGGCAAACTGGAGCAGGTGGGAGGGGAACCAGCCGGGACCGCGATTGCCTATGAACTGTAGTAGGATTTAACGGTGCGTTAGAGTATAGTGGACGCAAGCATGATGAGAAGTGTGGGACATACGAGGAATCCGCCATGAATTCGAACGATGACCGGGCAGTGATGACCCTCAGGAAGTGATTTCGGTATGAAGATGTCGGTTGGGATAGAATGTCCGTCGACGACGCTGTATACCTCCGTGAGGACATCAAAACCTTCGCTCTTGGGGTGGGTATTCATTGCTGCGGGGCAGGTTGTGGTTTACTGGTGTAAACGCATCGTCATCGGAGGCCCTATATAGTTGTACTGTCAGCTCACAAATTCCAATCAACACGAACACTGATGGGAAGTCAGTGTCCGAGCCCGAGTGTTGATATTTCATCTCTGACTCAACGATCAACTCGACATTGGAGTTATTGGTCATTGGGTTGTTACTGGGCGCAGAAAAGAGTCAGCTTCTCTGACTGGGAATCTTTGAAAAGTTTCAAACACGAGGTGATGGAGGTCGCAAGTCGAGTTTGGCTTTATGGAGTATGGCGGAGGAACTCGCTTGGATTACCGACCACGGAGCGACTGTGGCCCGCGCCGACGCCACCTTTTTGGAACATCTTAAAAACGAGCCCACCACAGACTGCACAGACCACTCTCAACGGTGATGGACTGCTGCAAGGTGGGGCGGGTCAAATCACGTAATTCCAGGCTGGAAAACAGGACAATAGTGCATAGAGATTACAACGTGAAAGCACACACATCTACCCCAATTTTACTCGAAACCCAACCACGCCACCTCAACCCAGTCATATCCCTCCCTCAGCCACCCATTGCTCTCTGAATCCAGTGTCATCTCCACATCAAAAACATGATCGCCTCCTATATCCTCATAATACTTCACCTCAGTCCCCTTCCCACTCAAATTCTCCCGCACAACATCCACAAACCTCCGACTTCCCTCTGGAGGCACAACGTGATCTGTACTTCCATGATATATCCACACTCTTCTCGGCAACATCTCAGTCTTCCTGATACTCCCATCGTTGCGCGCGGTTCCGCTACGCCCGATACGTTCGATCGGGAAACAGTCTTCGTTGTCCAATCCTAACAGCTCCGGCAATTTACCGTGCAAAACTGCCGCCATCCCCATCTGCACCCTCTCATCCTGAGTACCCGATTCGGGATCAATTCCATTCGTGACGACACTTGGTTTCCTTCCAGCCTTGACTGCAGCAATGTGGTTGGTGAAAGTGGAGAGTGGAGGAGAGATCCCGATGATTGTGTATGATTTCGATATGGAATAGTAAGCCCCAGAAAGGAAGAATGGACTGAGAAGGTCGAGGAGGGGATAGGCGAGGACAAGAGCTGTGATTCCGGGTTTGTTACTCGACGGAGAAGGGCTTGGGTGAGCGAGAGCGAGCTGAGTCGCGAGGTATCCGCCGGCTGATTCGCCTGTTGTGAGAGTGTCAGTCACTCATGAGATATTCTCGATCAACGTCAACGCACCTGTGGCCATGATCCTCGTCAAATCCGGTGTTACACCAGGATGAGCCTTCGAAACAATAGTGGGGAATGAGTTGAGCATCCATTCCCAGAGAGAGACACAGATGTCGGTGAGCATGTCTGAGCCTGAGGCTTCAGGCAGGAGGCTATAGTCGGCAGAGATGAGGATTGCGTGTTTAGAGAGGGCGAATTGAATCATATGGGAGGCCAACCAGTCCGAGCCACGATCGCCCATGAGCTGTAGTAGTAGGCCCCGAGGATCATTGGAATATGATAAACATATATGAAAGTTTGAGGCGAAAGGTATGCAACGCACAAGAAATCCGCCATGGAGACGGACGATGACTGGGCAATGATAGCCCTCAGGAAGTGACTTCGGAATGAGGATATCCGTAAGGATAGGATGTCCGTCGACTATGCTATATATCTCAGTCAAAACGTCAAAACCATCGCACTTATGGTTGCCGGTCATCCTTCTACCAGTGCGATCGTCGAAGAGGGTGCCGTTGAAGAGCAAGCGTGTAGCTACAATCGCACGAGTCATTGACGCTCTCCAGTGCTCGTTTCATACCCATGTCTCGAGACCAAGGCTATTGATAGTACATTTATGACTCAGCGTAGGATTGGCTAGTTATTTCTGTTGATTCGGTCGTCGTTATTGTGGACATGGAGCATAGAAGAGTCGGAGAAGCGGAGGCCCTTTAGTGAGTTTGAGTGCAACAGGTGGCACGAGCAGCAATTGTGGCGACACAAGTCCATGTTTGTTTGGTCTTATTTGCTCCGTGTGGCACTGATACAGTGATACGGTAAGCTTGCCACGGCAGCGTTGGTCCTGCAACTTCGACGGATTCTTTTCGAATTATATCACACAAGACCGACCAGCTTCTCACTCGTTTCATCTCATGTCAGAGGCGTCCGAGACCCAGCAATCTCCCTTCTTGCAGGAACTTCCCCTCTTCTTACCAAAGGTCAAGCCCCGTCGCTTGAACTACAGTGTCAAAACGGACAGCTTCTTATTCCATAGCGTCTGACTGATTCCTCATAAGTATGTGCTCAAACCACTTTTAAAATTTGATCCCTCAGGATCGAATTTGTTCTTTTCGAAGTCAACCAATTGAGTATATTCCAAGCTATCTCATCCACGAACCGTCCGAAAAGCGAGAATTCCTCTCCCCCGCTCATGCACATCGGCTGGATCCTCGACCCAGACCGCGCCCTCCGCTTCGTCCACAGCCACGGGATCTACCCCACCGTCAGCGACGAACGCGGCATAACCCCAAATTACTACGGCGCATGCCTAGAGGCTCTGTACATCTTAACTTACTCGACAAGAAGACGGGCGTGATACCGAGCGACCGGCGCATTAAAATTATATTTCTTCGCGACGGACAGTATGTTCCCAATCCTGTGGAGCAGGGGAAGGTGAACTTTCACCTTGGTTTGAGTGTGGGTACGATTTATGATAGGGCTATTCCGATGAAATATATTGAGAGACTTGGAGAGGTTGTCGCTCCCGGAGTTAGGCCTATGTGGTACTTGGATATGGATCAGTGGACTTGGACGAGACGATTCAGTGAAAAGTTTATTAGAAGTACGTTGTTTTCGCATGTGTCGGTCGTCAGTATGTTGTGTGGCCCTCACATCGCTAACGTGATCGATTTTTGTTTGCTTTTCCAGAGAAACACAAATCCACTCAGACTGAACCAGACGCGACATCCGATACGACGGGTCCCACAGTAGGAGGCAAGACCAAGACCAAGACCAAGGCGAAGGCTAAGACGAAGACCAATGCTGAGACTGAGACTAAGGCCAGGATCAAGCAGCCTCCCCGTCCTACCCCTGCCATTAACGACACCGACGTCGAGCCCTGCTCGTAGACCTCCTTCCCGCTATCCTCTCTCTCGACATCACACAGCTGTTTTATAATCGGTTCAATACCAGTCGTCGTGTCTATGACTTGAGTTACGCCCGCTTTTGATAATGATAACCATCGTCATATACACCATCGTTGATTTATCCAAGAAATGCCAATACGTCGTCACCTCTCAATACTGTAACCTCAACTTCAGCAAAAACCTCGCGAACTCTCTCTCTCAAAAAAAAAAAAAAGATAAGAAAAATTGAACAAAAGTCTTGTGTCCTAAGCATACAACAGCGTGAAATAAGCGATCAAGCAAGCAATGACAGTCAAGTAAAACGAGGACTCTTCGTCAAGAAGCAGAAAGTGCTTAAGCAATGTAACGTAACGTAGCGTAAGTGATAAGTGGTGCGGGTGGTTGTGGTGTGTGGTGGGACAAGTTCGTTAGTGTGGTGAGATACGGATAGGGTGAGGAGTCTTGTTTGATTGTTATGAATAACGAAGAGAAGAGGCCTTCGTGGGGATAGATACTAGACAAGTGGTATCTCGAGAGGACGGGAGAAGGGAGGAACGAAGAGAAGAGAAGCGAAGGGGCATAAAGAGACATCAATGCTCGTGCGAGCAACAAATAAACGGGAACGGAATTTTGTAATGCGAAAGGCAAGGATGTGGGACCAGAGGGGAGGGGGAACGGGAGGATAGATATTGATATTGGGCGGGAGTGGAGTGTCCAGAGCACGGGCAGAGCAAGAAAAGCAAGAAAAGCGAGCAAGCAAGTGTCCGAGCAAGAGTTGGGAGAGAGAATTGCCCCGGAACCGGCGGAGCGAGGGACGAGAACGATCATCGACGCCGAACGACGAAGCGGATAGTGACGCCTGCGTCAGGCAAAGCAAACAGAAGACCCGTGAGCACATCAAACCTCGATCCATCCCCAAGCATACACACATACCATCTTCAGGCAATACACATCCGCTCCCTCAACGCATACTCGAGGGCGGCATATCCGGAATCAGGACATTATTCATCGGCTTCAAGTTCCCAAAGCTCGACTGATGCTGCAACGTCGGCATACCCGCTTGGTGGGGAACCGACTCGGTCGACTCCCCGCTACCAACGATCCCATCATACGCATCCATCTCCTGAAACTCCCTCGAATCATACTTCGGCACCGGCTTCCTCGCTCCCTTCCTCGTCGCCGAACTCCCCGACCTCTCCAACGGAATCACCTCCGCGCTCTGTCTCCTCCTCTGCGCCTGACTCTGATGCTGGTGCGAATCCGAGCCCCCACTGAAGAACGAATGGCCGTGTGGCGAAGACGGAGCGGAAGCATGCGAGACGGACAATGATGCGGGTCGGACGAGTCGCGCGGCCATAACGCTATCGATACTCTGCACGCTCTCCCTCGGAGTCCCATTGGGCGTCCACATCGGAGGCGAGGGATTCGACAGCGCCCGTTGCTGCGAAGATCGGAAAACGGAACTGGTCGATGAGTTCCGCGTGCTCATGCTCCCCAACGCCAACGGCGGAATCTGAGGCGCCGTCGTTGAAGAACTGAACACGTGAGGGTTGGCGGCGGCGTAAGGAAGCGGGGGATGGAGAGGCAAAACGTCGGGATGGACAGAGTCCCCGAGCTCGAGTTTTTCCGCGAAGAGGTCTTCGTCTGAATCACCGGGTGCGCTGATGCATCCCCCATTACCATTATCATTACCACCCTTTCCGCCGCCGCCGAAACTGCCCATCCTGCCGATATCAACAACGGTGTGTGAATCCCCGCTCTGGCTCTGGCTGAAGGACGAGTTATGTCCCTGTCCCGCGTTAGTCCCACGTCCCTGCGCATGCGCATTCCCTGATCCCTCCATACCCATACCCATCCCGTCCGCACCGACCGCATAGGCATCGGCCGGCATACCGAACCCATATGCAGGTGGTCCAGCTTTCACCGCCAATCCCTCAGCGCTCGACGACTCATGCTTCCCCTCACTAACCTTCCGACTCCTCTTCCTACCATGGCGATTCCGATTCGGCAAACTCGTCAATGCGTCCCACGCGCCTCCGAACGCGATCGCACCACCACCACCACCACCGGGCGAGCCGTGGATACGACGTGAGGAGAGGTCGGACTGAGCGCGGGCGCGGGCACGGGTGGGTTGGCGACGACGGCGGAGGAAGCAGAAGATGAGGGAACCGAGGACGGCGACGAGGAATGCTAGGCCGCCGATTACGCCGCCTGCTATTGCGCCCGCGTGGGAGGAGGCGGAGGGGGAGATGGCGGCGACTGCGGTGGATGTGGATGTGGAGGTGCTGGTGAGAGAGCCGGAAGTGGCGGCGGGTGTGGAGGATGCAGCAGCGGACGAAGAGGAGGAAGCAGAAGAAGAGGAGCCGGTGCCGTCGAAGCATGAAGTGTCGGTTCCGTTGAAAATGAAGAAGTTGGAGGATGCGACGAGGGTGTCTATGGAAGAGACGTATGCTTGGAGGATGTACCACCCTTGCGTTACGTTCGTCTTTTCCCATGTCCAAGTCTCGGTTGCCGCATCCAGGTCCTGCGCAAGCACTGTGTTGATCGTCGGGAGACTAGTACTCGATACCGAGGCTGTGGTCGTTTGTGTGGGTTGACTGAGGGTGTTGCTTGGCGCGGCAGATTGAACGAGTCCGCTGTCAGTGATGAGGATGTCGACCGTGGCATGAAGGTTTGCGTCGTCGGTGGACGTCCAATCCCAAGTGACTACAGATTGTCCGCAGGTGTACATTGTCGGAACATTAGTGAACGCGAATGAAGGCGTCGCAGATGCGATAGGCGCCGTGCTCGAAGTCGAAACCGTCGGGAGGACTCCTCCTGTACTGAGTCCCGCCATGGTGAAGAAAAGCAAAGAGCAAACGAGGCGGAAAAGAAGAGGCCTGCGCTGTGATGGGATGAGGGCGAGATATATCCGCTGTGCAAGCAAGTCACTACGGATCCCAGGACGTGCTCGGCAGTGCTAATCGGCTGCAGCCAGAAACGGCGAGAATAGGCCACGCAAGCCGTGCAACCATCGATGTTAGAAACATCAGGTCTGGACATGGATCTGAAACAGAAAAAAAGGACATACAGATCCTGTGCGAGCGCTCGAAGATCCCTATAAGTAAATCAAGAACGCGTTTTACGCCCGTTCTCTCGTCTGCCTCGACCAAACTGAATTGGACGATGCTCAAGAGCCTGTTCGACTCCCTTTAAGTCTTGTCGAGAGAAAAACGCCGACGACGTTGCCCAAGTTGTTGCGGGGCTACGAAGACGACGACGACGAGGGTCGTGAGATGGGGGTAAGAGGGAGAGAGGGCCAAGAGGAACGGCTGAGCGTCTCTCATGGTCCCTTATATTATTGTCTTACGGTCAACCGACCCCGCTTCTTATTCTCGACCTCAACCGAGCGCCCTCTTCCAGCCATCCTCCGGCCGAGGGTCACGGCTTTCCGGCAGGATACCGCGAATGGCAACTCTGGCGGAGGTGAGACGGATGCAATAGGGGCCGTTGCCCTCCACCTTCGGCTTCGGCACCGGACTCGCGTGATTTTGTCCATATGTTCTCGCAAATGCGTGCCTTTTTCGTATGTTTTCTGTTTTTTGAACGTCCACTGCAGCTGTATCCTGCTCTTTTCCTGTGGACGCCTCCGGAGTGCAGGCGGCTTTATCATTCATATTTCGCTTCCCTTAATGCTAACCTGCCATTTGGTCTACTCGAAATCGGCAGTCGTCATACCGTTTCCTCTCCACAAACCGCCCACTCAGATGACAGCATCATCCACTTAATGCATACTCTCAAGTTCGTACCTTCATCTTGTAAATCGCCGTAATGCGTCACCAGTGCCCTATACCTTCTGCGCGTCGAGCGTGCCTGCGAAGCTTAGAAGTGTAGCTGCATTTATGCTCTACAAGCGAAATGGTTGGGGACATGGAGAGATGCATGCAACGGTGTCTGCAATATTGGCGCTGAAAAAAGTTATCACCATCACCGGGTCCGAGTCGACGGTTGCACGCTGGTAGCAGCCTGTCATTGTTGTCCTCGTTCCCATCTCGTTTTCATCATCCCGAAGAATGGCCTTCGGGGTAACAGTCTCGGACAAGTATAGACGCTCGACTCATACTCGAGGAGCTGTACTCTCCCTTGCATCACGAATGTAGATAACGTTGTGCAGATGCGTCGGGAGAAGCCTGCGGAGGCGGGCCACTATCGACAGTGTCTGCCTCGACCTGCTCTTATACTGCGACTCACTTTCAAAGTCAGAGGAACACATGTTTCAGCCTCTCTGCAAATCATCCCTCGTCGGACTGATCCACTTCCCGTGCGCCTTTCCATTCGATTTGACTCTCGGACACAGACTCGTTCCAACCACGCACCATGGCTGCACGCCCCTCTTGCTTCAGCCTGAGGCCTCACCTCCCCCGCGGACGTGATAGTGCCGTGCATTGTTCAGTTTCGCGAGCGGCATGGTTTACAGCCGTGATGGGGAGCTCGGAGAGGATAAGAAAAAGCGATGTCTTGTTCCTCTCGTTCGGGTCGATCAACGCCAGCGCTTTACGCTATGTGGTGAAACCTGTGTCTTGACTCTTGAGCAGCCTTTCGCTGGTTGAAATTTCTTTGCCCCTGGGGCTTTGAACGAGCGATGCGCTCGGGTCTCGTGGTGTTGAGTGGGGACGGAGGTGACGGAGAATTCTACTTCACGGCGTGCCAAGCATGTTCACCTCCGATGTTTGTTCCTCGTCGGTGATCGTTGCGTTTAGCCTTATTTCAGGCTAGTATAGAATTCTACGATGTAGAGCACAGATATTCTTTCGTATTCAGGGCAACAACGAGTACTTGCGGAGGATAGTTTCTCGGTCTGTGTACAACGATCGATCGTATGTCTCAGACCATACCAGATACAAGTAGGCGCAATGGACGACAAGCTCGACTATTTGGAAACTCAGTACTCAACAGACAAGACCATACCTCAAAAGTCATCGAGTTCACCGAACACACCATACCACAGCACTTTCTTGATCTCGGCCACGTCAATCTGCCCAATCCCGGCCTCGTCGCTCAAATTCTATTGAAAGCCACTGGAGGCGATGCGTTCTTTCCCATGTTCTTGTTCGCCCTATCCCCTACCTGGGTTGCGCGGCGAATAGAAACAAAACGTCTGACGGGCATGAAACAGCATTGTTGATCAATCTGGGCTTTTCGGGCAGCCTGCTCAGGTATGATAACAGCCTTTCTGCGAGCTGGGATCTGCAACAATCCTTTAAATACTTCAGTTCGTTCTGGCGAATCTCTGCCTCATCCTCGTTTCCTATCTTCTTGTTCTTCTCCTCTCCTCTCCCCATCTTCACTCCTCCGCTCCGTCTCCTTTCTCTCGTCTTCTGTTTTTATTCAGATATATTCATCTACTAGAATAACGACTAATCTGCGACATTCACGAACGATGCTCGGTTCGGCTTTCTCGTTACTGAGCGCCCTGGCCGCGGTGGCGGTGGCACCCGCCGCATTGGCCTACACCGTTCATGAAGTCTCCGTTGGAGGTCTTCAGGCAGACGGTGTCACGCCGATGCTCGCATTCTCGCCTCCCTACCTGAACGCAACACCCGGGGATGTCGTTCGCTTCACTTTGTACGTCCCCCTTCAATACTTATTTTTTGGCCTTGTGCTGTACGCTGATGGCCCATCATCGTCCTCTTTTTCTGATACTAAAACAGCCATGTGAAGAACCATACCGTCACCGAGTCTTCGTTCGACGCACCTTGTTCGAAGCTGACCGATGCTTCAGGCTCATTTGTTGGCTTCGACTCTGGCTTGTACGTCTTCCTCGTCCCTCCCTTTGCTCTCATAACAGCAAAATAAATTCTAACCCCCTGTCTCACTCACAAATAGCATGCCCATCGACCCGTCGGCCACGACCGCGACCACCTTCAACATCACCGTGAACACCACTGCCCCCATCTGGGGCTACTGTCGTCAATCCGGCGCCGCACCCGGTGCACCAACGCACTGTCAGTCCGGCATGGTCTTCGGAATCAACCCTCCCCCCACCGGCGAGAAGACCTTCTTCAACTACCAGACGCTGGCGAAGTTCTCGACGACGCAGGGTGTGATGCCTGGGGAGCCGAAGGTGCATGATGTCGTTGTGGGTGGGTTGAAGGAAGACGGGGTGACGCCGAATTTGGCGTATATTCCGAATAATATTACGGCGAAGGTGGGGGAGAAGGTTAGGTTCCATTTGTAAGTCGTACTCTTTATTTTATTTTCTGTCGATGAAGAGTGAGTCGCTCACGGACCTTTGTGTGAGTAGCCAGGTGAAAAACCATACGGTCACAGAGTCGTCCTTCGAGGCTCCTTGTTCCAAGCTCGTAGACGCTTATGGCACCCCTTCCGGGTTCGACTCAGGATTGTAAGTCACCCTTCTCTACGCCCATCTCAACACAAAACATTGACACTCAACTTGGCCGCCCACAGCACCCCCGTCAACGCTACCAACCTCACTGCCACCAGCAGCCCCACCTTCGAAATCACCGTCAACTCCACCACCCCCATCTGGGGCTACTGTCGTCAGACCGGCGCCGCACCCGGAGCACCCACTCACTGTCAATCCGGAATGACCTTCGCCATCAACTCGCCCGAGTCCGGAGTGAAGACGTTCGCGAACTATCAGACGCTTGCGCGATTCTCGACGACGCAGGCGGCACAGGCTACGGGCGAGAAGGTGCATGATGTTGTTGTGGGGGGCTTGCAAGGGGATGGGGTTACGCCGAATTTGGTTTATATTCCGAATAATATTACGGCGAAGGAGGGGGAGAAGGTCGTTTTTCATTTGTGGGTCGTTTTTTCTCACATTTTCTCGATTTCTATGACAATGACAAGGGGCTGATCTCCGCGATTTATGTAGCTCTGTGAATAACCATACGGTCACGCAATCTTCCTTCGCCTCTCCTTGCTCCAAACTCGTCAACTCCTACAATCAGCCCAGCGGCTTTGATTCTGGCTTGTACGTCCTCTCTCAACGCCACTCACTCTTTCTCTTCTCCCACTAACATCTCATCTCATCGTATGTTATAGCACCCCCGTCAGCAATGCCTCCCTCCTCGAATCCGAGTCCCCCACCTTCACCGTCACAGTGAACGACTCGACAACCCCCATCTGGGCCTACTGTCGTCAACTCGGCAAAACCCCCGATGCACCGACGCACTGTCAATCCGGGATGGTACTGGGGATCAACGCGCCCATCACTGGAAACACCCTGGACGCGTTCATCGCGAACGCTAGAGCCTCGACGAGCCAGACGGGCATGAGCGCGTCGTTCCCCGAGTCTGGGTCGACTGCTAGCGCTGCGGGGACGTCGACGTATACCAGTTCGGCGTGGTATGCGTCTTCGAGCTCCAGCAGTGATTATGGTTATGGATCGAGTAAAGGTGTCTCGGGCGATAGTCTTTCCAATGCTATTTCGGACTCTGACGCATCGCCCGACTCGTCGATCAACAAGCTCCTGAACTACGTCCCCGCGATCCTCGGTCTCCTCTCCGGTGCCGTCCTCCTCCTGCTCGTCCTGCTCGTACTTGCGATAGTGATGATCAGGCATCATGGGTGGAAGGGCGTGGCTGGAGTCGGTGCGACAAGGACTCTGGCGCCGAGTTATCGGCCGATACAGTTGGATGGGCCGGGGGGTTCTGGAATGAAGGGAGCGGAGATGGAGAGGTATCATGATAGTGAGGGGTTGTATGCGGAGGGACCGGTTCATTGAGCGGGTGATATGTCTTTTCGTGTTCTGTTTTGTTGTCTGGAGTTATGTTGTCGGGATCTTTCGGTCTCTGATTCGTGTGGGTGGACTTTGACGGTGCTTCGTTTTGTTATCGACGTTATTACTAAGTTTTCTACGATACAGGGTTTACTTTTACTTTGGTGACCACGATCTTTTACTTACATGGACTATTACTTATGGTTGTGGCGTAATATATCGCTTTGTGATTTGAGCATCTGAGGTGTAAGGATGGTACTAGGGTAATGTGGCACCCGCGATTACAAGCCTCCCAAGCGATGAATCATTCCACAGCGCTGGCTGCGTGGTCGATGTCAAACCCAACTTGTACCGAACGGGAGAGCGGAAAGGGACACAATGCGTCCGATGAAAAGAAGAGGATGAGATACTTACAGTGGCGTAGAAAGGGTCGGAGTTGTTCAACCAGTGGCGGTGGCGTAATGTCTTGCCTTGCTTCTGGCGACTAGAGTTCGTTTCACTCGACACGGTTCACAAAGTCCTTGTCCAACGTCAACCTGACGTGCCCACATATATTCCGGTGTACACCAAAAAGCCCTTATGAAATACAACACGACATGCTATACCAACTCGCACATCGGGGAAACCAGCTCAGAAGAACGTAGACCAAGTTCTCGCCGGCCCAGGAAGAAAGAGAGCGACGATATGAGAGCTAAGGCAGAGTACATACGACAATTAGTAAATCGACGACATACAAGAACCATCCAAGAACAGCGACTCACCAATGACTTGTAACCGTCGACCGTTCACTCACTCCTCCTCTGCAACCCCGCAATCCTCTCAATCTCCCTCCTCAACAACTCCTCCCCTTCCTCCGTCCTCCTAAACTCAACAACCTCCCTCTTACCCTGGGACTTTGGCCTGCTGGTCACAATCGCAATCCTCTCGAACTCCCGCCTCAACAACTCAGCCTTCTCCGCCTCCCTCTTCGCCTTCGCGATAGCAGAGATACGGTTAAGCTCAGCGCTGAGCAGGTCAGCGGAACTGTCGTCACCGTCGCTATCCAATGACCTTTCCTCTACCTCCTCCTCCTCCTCCTCCTCGACACGCTTGCTCTGCTGCTTAATGGTGACATCGCCGACGGTGATGGTCGTAGTAGACGAAGGATCACGGCGTTGAAGTTCGGCCTCACGGATGCGAGAGATCTCACGAGCGAAGAGATCGTCTACAGGCCCGGATGCTGCAGGCTCTGGGACGGGTTCAGGGGAAGGGGAACGTTTGTAGTCGGGTTCGAAGCCGGAGAAGTCGGCTTTGAGGACGGGCTCGGGTGCGGGAGTGGGCTCACGGGCCTGGAGGGCTGCGATGCGGGCTACTTCGCGGAGGAAGAGTTCGGATTCTTCTTGCGCTCCGCCGTGCTATTGATTCATAAATGAAGAATGATTAGTTGAGAGGGGATGAGGAGGGATGAGGTGAGAGGACGAGAACGTACGCGAGCGGCGAGGATTGAAGTCCCGGGAGTGGGCAACGCGAATGCACTACCGATGAGAGCGACGAAGACGGAGAGGGTAAGGAAACGGGTGGAGAACATTGTCGATATGTGGGAACTGGTGGTGATGGTCGGTATGTGCTGAAGTATGTGCTGAAATACAATTGCAAGGGAACGGAAACAGTGAACGAAGAAAGGCCCGAATGAAAGACGTGCAGAGAAGAGCAGGGGAGCAAAAGCCGCACAGCGAGCAGAAAGACAAAGGGACGAGGACGAAGGACAACCGATACCAGATCGACGGGGGAAAAGAAGAAAGGGTACGAGCACGAGAGGAAAGGTCGCTTGTTTATATACGGCTTCGAGCAGCCGAAGACAGAAGTTTCCAAGGCAAAGACATGCTGATTGTGAAAGAGAGCAACCAGCAACAGTCAGGTACGATTTCCTTCACGACCATTTGTAGATACAGCGTGATACGGGACGGTTCAGGCGCGAAGCTCGCGCCAAGGTGCTTTTCGCAGAGTCTCGAAGCTGGAGGACTTGGAGAGACGGGCTGCGAGCGGTTGTGTTGACAACAAGCGCGTGTTCCGCTGTTCGAATTCCTCAAAATTAAAGCCAAGTGCTCCCCGCCGGTCTGGATAATGGCCTTCAAAAATATCCTTAGTTGGCCGTTCCCAAATCTATCCACTGGTCTCAGACTATCCTAGCACCAAGGCACGGAAATCACGTCGAACGAGGAAAACGCTCAGGCGTGCGTCACCACGCATGCGTAGCTGCAGGAAACCGGGCGCAGCTTCCGGCGAACGTTCGTTCACAACACGCCCAAGTTTCGGGGACAATTTGCTGGAATCAAGTAGAGGCATCGACCTGTTATCCTAGCAAAGACTGGGAATATCCAGCAAGAGAAAAAAAGTTCTTTGAAGCAGACGGAAGGAAGAGACTAAGTACGGGGACGAAGACGAAAAGACGCGACGGAGGCTTGGAGAAAATTAAGCCAAAATGAATTTGAGCCTCCGGTGGAGCGGACCGCGCACATAACCGCGGAGAGAAATGACTTCATCCGTACGGTCGCTCGAAAAGGAAATCCGCTACAGCCACTTAGGCTTGGCTTGAAGGCCAGTTACAGCAAGACAAAGTCACAGCTTATCCGCGTCCCTCTTCATTCTTTCTCTCTCTCTCCTTCTCCGTAGCCCTTTCCTACCCCACTTCGTCGACTAGTTTCCAGAGGTTTCTAGTCTCCTTGACTGTTCGCTTTCGTTTTTGCTTTCCATCCGCGCTCGTTGTCACGAAGAATCACGATGGCCGACTCGAAGAAGGATACAAATATTGCGGCGACGGAAGACGACGCACTGGCCGCACCAGTCACCCTGCCCGAAGACACAGGGGAGGGTGGCAAGTTGAAGATGCTGATGCAGCTTGTGAAGAAGTGCATGGGTGTAAAGGACATCGCGTCGATGTGAGTACACTCTTCTCACTGCTGACGTCTGCCTTCGGCAATGTTTGGAGTGTGGCCAAGGTTGAGCACGTTTTGTCTCCTGTGCACGCCATGGGGTGATGCTTGGTGGTCTGCAGCTTGTCTGCGTTCTGGCTGGAGGGGTCGTAGCGCCATGTTATAGATGCTTGGCACCACAAGCGTAACATGAGTTTTAAGCCAATTCGCAGCGTTGCCCCGATAGAACCTATATTGGCGCGCGTTCTCGTCAATCTTCATCCTAAGAGAGGATTCCTTGGAGCTTTCCTTGTGTTGCTCAGCTTCAGGACTGTTGTTCTGCTGTGCATCATCAAACGAATGAACAGCGGATGCAATGCTATAGAGCCATGAAATACCTAGCGCGGTACCCATGGGTTAGGTTCTACTACATTTTTAGTGTTCCTTCTCCCGTACAATCATCCAGTCACTGGAAAACTTGCGGACAACGCACCCTTAGGAATATCTGGGATCACTTCTGTGGTCCATCCGTTTCGTTGAAGATCAATTTGTTCTATTCTTAGCCAAAAACCGAACGCTGCTGCATGTGGCGTAACAGCAGCTGTCCAAGTGGCGCCTGTAACGATTAGCCTTCATCAACGGGACTTCCTTTAAAACAAGGCTGCTTTCCGAGGTGCATCTAATATCATACCGTCTTGCCGTCCCAGCGACGAACGAACTCGTCGATGTATGGATCTGTACTCTCTAGTACTTCATCCATTATTTTGACTTGCATTCCCACGATCTTCTATTTCGGGCTATCTTCTATCAGTATTGGCTTCTAACCAACCATATATTTTTCACAGGCGCCTTTCACTACCTGCTTCCTTGCTCGAACCTGTTCCCAACCTCGAGTACTGGCACTATCTTGACCGACCAGACCTCTTCGCTGCGTATGTCTTGTTCCCGTGGTAATCAAGTTTGAATTAGCCTGCTAACCTATCGGCTGCACGAAACACAGTATCAATGACTCTGAAGATCCCTTTGAGCGAATGCTGGCCGTTCTCCGATTCACGTTTTCAAAGGACCTCAGACATATAGTATGTTTCCTTTTATTACCTTCCTCCTATCTCCCATTTATACCCTCACCCTCGTATACCTTACTGATCCTCGACATCCACAACAGCGCGGCAAAGTATGCAAACCTTACAACTCCGTCCTCGGCGAACACTTCCGCTCCCACTGGGACGTCATCCCCGTCTCCTATCCCGCCGACCCCAGCCAACCTCCCATCCAACACCACGCCCTCACAGACTCCGCGCCCAAACTCCCGCACCCACACCGAGCCGAAAGCGTGAAGAGCGAGACGCGTGGCCAGTTGCACTTACACCCGCACCACGGCCCCGAGTTCAGCCAGTTGAGCGGGGCGGGGTATAGTTCGCCTGCTGTGGACACTTCGTCGAGTAATTCTGGAGGAACGGGATCGACTGTGGAGTCGAATGTGGACGCGCAGATGTCGAATCTCAGTCTTGTCGGTACGGACGGCGCGGTGTCGACGTCTACGTCCGTCGACCCTTCCCGTGGTGAGGGTGCTGCTGTCGTGGTCGAGGCGGAGGCAGGGAGGGAGGCAGAGAGTGGGGTCTTGGACGATGGGAAGATCAGGATCGTTTATTTGACGGAGCAGGTGTCGCATCATCCGCCGATTTCGTCTTTCTATGTGACTTGTCCGGCGAAGAAGATGGCGATGGCCGGTGTGGACCAGATTTCGGCGAAGGTGACGAGTACGGCGGCGGTGAGGATTGGGCCGGGGAGTCAGAATAAGGGGTTGTTTGTCCAAATCGAGGGTGGACCTGGGGAGGGGGAGAAGTACCAGGTTTGTTCTTTTTCTTCGTTTGCTTGATGGTCATTATTGATCGATGATTCGGTTTTGTAGGTGACGCATCCGAGTGCGGTCGTGAATGGCTTGTTGAGGGGAAGCCTGTATGTGACAGTTTCGGAGAGCACAATCATTACATGTACGGGAGGCAAAGGAGTGGGGGACGGCGAACAGCTGAGGGCCATAATTGAGTACAAGGAAGAGGTGCGTCGCCCAACCCCCACCACGTCCCTGTTTCCAAACTCCTGACTGCATACTGATATTTTTGCGCCGTTAGTCCTGGCTCGGAAAGTCGCAATATCTCATCGAAGGCTGCATACACACCTACAACCCTTCGTCATCCGACCACGTCGAATGGACTCGGGTGAAGCATGTTCCTAAAGCCCTCATTCTTGCGAACCTGGAGGGTTCCTGGCGGGGAACTGTTCGTTGGCGTCGCTCTTCATCCGGCTCAACTACCGCTTCCCTCATTTCTTCCTCTGGAACATCACTCAAGAAAGGTGAACTCTCTCCTCCCACCCCCATTTGTCGCTTGTCTATCCCGTCCTTATGCTTATGCCGATGTCCGCATAGGTTCATCCCCAGACGACAGCAAAGACTGGAACGTCCTACTCGATCTGAACCACCTGAACGTAGTCCCGAAGACAGTAAGGCCACTGGAGAGACAGTTACCAGATGAGAGCAGGAAGCTGTGGGAGAAAGTGACGAATAAGCTGGTCGGGAAGGAGTTTGGTGAGGCGAATAAGTATAAGCAGGCGATTGAGCAGAGGCAGAGAGAGGAGGCGGCGGAGAGGAAGAAGAAGGGTGTTGAGTAAGTCGCTCCTTTCCCAGCTCGTCACCTTCCCTCTGTGCTGTTGTTAATGAACATCGTGGTTTTGTCGCGCTTCCTTGTTTGTCCTTTTTAGATTCGTCCCGAAGTACTTCGAGAAGGACATCGAGTCCGGTATGCCGATGCTGACGGAGGAAGGACGGAGAGCGATCGAGGAGGAGTTGAGGGAAGGCTTGCCCGCGCCCGCGCCTGCCGTTTCGACTTCGACTTCGCCAAAGCCTCCCCTGAGCGCCGCTTCGACCGAGACCGCTGTGCCTTCTGCCGCCACCGCTGCTGCATAGTTGTGGATATCGACGAGTTGGAGTTGGGAGGCGCTGCGGATATTGATAAAGTTGGAAGCGTTCGGCGCGCTTAATTGGGAGGTGGCGTAGATGTTGACGGGTTTGGGAGCGTTATTTGGGGTATATATGAAGGGCGGCTGGGTGAAATGGAGGCTGCATCATATTGAGGTGGAGGATGGAATGCGTGGATCCGCGAAGGGTCGTTAATTGAAGGTGGAGGATCATGGAGGATAGGCGTTATGGGTTTGGTTCAACATTCAAGACTACCCTGCTTGCTGCATGCATACATATCGGTATAGATGGCATGGGATGGAAGGGCGTGGGGAGTCCAGTCGTTATTAGGATTCGGGGTGGGGTGAGGTGGCGATCGTTGGCGATGGGACGGACGGATGGACGGACAAGCCTGGATCTGATCTGATTGCATATCGCTCAAATATTTTTCTTCTCTTCTTCCTCTTTTCTCCTGTTTCCGTGTATATTGACCTCGCTTTCAACTCGCCATTACTTTCTTACCATTTGATATATGACTTGCCACGAATTTTTATGAACCCCTTTCCTTTTCGATGAGTAATTCAAAGGTGTGGATTTTCCGATAGACTGAGGCGCAAAAAGGCTACACGTACGAAACCATAGTCTCTCACAGGCGGAGCTTGGTGTTGCAGCTTCGAAGACAGGGCGTTCAAAGCCACAAGTTCGCCTTGAGCTGTAAGTCAGTGCCACAAAGAGCAAATACGACCAAACATGAATCTGAGTCGCCACCTCTCGCCACAATGCCAGTCGTAGCCGTGTGTGTTTCTCCCCTCACAAACCCATCATCTCGAAATCAAACTTGCTAACTTTGAAAGGGCTTCCGCTCTCCCGACTCTTCTTTGCGCCGTGCTCCCATGATGACGAATTAAACAACAGAAATGACTACTCGACCCATTCCTGAGTAAGAATGCACTATTCATAAGCTGCTCCCGCCACTGGGGTAGGGTATAAAGCAAATACCTTGATGCTTCGCACGACTTGCTCTCTCACTACTCGACCACACCAACATCTTCTCTCCACGACCACACTGACATCAAATTATGACCGCTATTGCCAACTTCGAGGGATTCGATGTGTCCACCGAAATCTATAGCGTAGTGGAAGGGCATCCTATCGAGACTGACATCCTCATACCGAAGTCAGTTCCTGAAGGCCATCAGTGCCCTGTTATCGTCCGCATTCACGGCGGATTCCTCGTACGTCTCATACCTTCCATCCCACCTTCGAATACATGTCATAATTTTCTCATCGGCGTCGGACCCTCCAGATCATAGGCAACCGTGGCCCCGCTTGGTTCCCCTCCCACCTCTTGCAATTCGCCCTTTCCAAGAACGCGATCGTCATTTCGCCAGACTATCGCCTGCTCCCCGAAGCTACAGGAGCAGACATCCTCACCGATATCTGTGTGTCTCTCTGGGAATGGATACTCAATTCTTTCCCGAGTATCGTCGCGAAGGCACACCCAGGCGTGACCCCGGATTTGACGAGGATCATGGCTGTAGGTCCGTACTTATGTTTAATTTGATCAGGGATATTACTCGAACGGCTGACCCTGACTTGACAGGCGAATCGGCCGGGGCTACCTCGCGACCCAACTCGCACTTGCTCACCCGAGCCCTTCTCCCTCGACCAACAAACCCGGCATAACAGCCCTCATCCCAGCCTACCCCGTCCTCGACCTTCTCAACCCATTCTTTCTTTCCGGGGCCTTATCTTCTATATCGAAATCCTACACTCTTTTCGGAAACTCCGCTCCCCTTTCGACCTTCACCAATTTTGTCGCTGCAGTCAAGGCGGGTCAGAAACCGAGCGTCGTCACAGACGGGACGTTTCCAGAACCGGGAACCTATAATGAGAGGGAGGAGATGGGGATGGCTGCGGTCTTGCACGGTAAATTACCTGAGATGATAGGCTTGGATGATGAGGAGTGCTTCCCCATTGAACGTATCGAGCGTAGCGGAACCGCGCGCGAAGATGGAAGTGTCAAGACGATCGAGGCTTTACCGAGGAGGGTGTGGATTTATCATGGGAGTGCAGATCACGCCGTTCCACCGGTGGGGAGTCGGAGGTTCGTGGAGGTCGTATGGTGGTGGACACCACTTCATGTCAAACCGCAGATATTTTTTTCTCGACCTGGGAAGAAAATTTTGCTAAGAAAGTAACCCCTACTTCAGATCAAATCCGCTGTTTCGAAGTGATCCTATATTCCTAACCCTAACCCTAATTTAACCGCCAAATCGACTCGAGATCACCGACATAGACCCTACCTAACACATTGAAAATATGTTTGAACAACAGGCTTTACCATAGAATCTAGGTGTCAGTCTCAGAGAAAGTGTATCTGAGCTTTCAATTGCATCAGGAAAAATGTCTGGCTGCCCGCCACATCAACAACAGGGTTAGCTGGTCGCCACACATCCATATATGGATGTATTATGTAATCAAAACCGCCAAATCCATTTTGGGATAACCGAATTTTGGAATTTTGGAAAACTGGTCCGGCCAATCTGTTCGTTACACCCCTAGGAGTGTTTTCCTGCATTTGCTAAGGACTCGGAGCAAATCTCGTCGAGCAGTAACATATCCGCGCGGAGAGTCAAGACTTGTCACGAAGTGGTGTCCACCACCATACGGGAGAAGTTGAGTGGAAAGGGGACGGAGGTGAATTATTACGAGGATGTAGGGGAAGATCATGGCTTTGATGCGCAGGCGAGGTTAGATTCGGAGAGCGATGGGTGGCTGAGGGAAGGATACGACTGGGTTGAGGTGGCGTGGTTGGGTCTTGAGTAAGATGAGGTTGATGTGTGCGCTTTCGCGCTGTAGTCTACAAGAAGTATTGTTCTATTTTGCAGCCCACAGTTACATGATTGACCACTCGTGACGCGAACATCCACCTTTATGATTTGGCCTGTTAATCCGATAACCCGCACAGCTCCTGGGACGCCGATTCCCATTGTTTTGGCCTATCGTGTAACACAATACCCCGCATATTCACAACATCCTCCAATAACGATGTGTTAGGACCTCCCCTTTCGGTAGTCAAGCAGAGATGTCTCAGCTGTGGAAGGGTAGTCTCGTTCCTCAGAACAGCGACGATTTCCGGAAGGATGTGTCCGGATGGATTGTACAGAAGGGAACTCGAAGGAAGGTAGAGATTGAGAGACATCAGAGACTTCGGCCCGCGAACGAAATGCTTTGGGGATATAGACCCTCTTGCTATCCCTAGGACGCGAAGACGAGGCATCTGGACGATAATATTCGCGATGGTATCGTCCTCGCTGAATGGAAAGCGTGATGCCCATTGGGCGTCTGGATTGTTCGGGTAAATGACGTTTGACTTGATACGAAATTCTGGGAGGACGAGCTTGACCAATTGATCTGACCAGACGCGAAGAGCCGGTGCTATGAACGTAGTCGGAGGTTGGTCGCAGAGGTGGGTGCACGATGATGCCGCATTGAGCTCGGTGAGATTTGGGGCCAATGACGATAGCATATGGAACTCGTAATCGGAGTTCAAGCAATTGATGAGCGTGAGGCGCCGTATAGTGGGACATGTGTTTTGTGCGAGGCCAGAATCCCAGTTCTGAAGTGGTGATGCCGATATGATTATCTGACGACGCTCGCGTAGTCGTTGCATGGACGATGCAAAGTCATGGGAGATGGTGGCGCGCATCGATGGAAGGTCGGAGGTGGTGTGATAGAGGGCGTGAGTAGAACCGTCATCTCTAGAGCAGCATGTAAATGAATCGATAGAGACGGTTTCCAGGTCGTGGAGATGATGAAGAATAAGTACGAGGTCTTCTACGTCACAGAGGGGAGGAGAGGAGGAGCCCAGGAGACGATTGGGAGACAGTATGAGTGCTCGCAAGTGATGCTTCTCCCGTAGGACTTCAAAGATCGGCATGACGCTTATATGGACTCTGGCCCATCCGCGAAGCTCGAAAACACGTAGGTTAGGAACAGATTGAAGGATTCGAAGGAGGTGGAATGCTTCTCCAGGCTCTCCCCCAATGGTTCCTGTATGGATCTCCTCGACGAGTCCAGCTAAGGACTCGTTCTCTGCCATCGTCCTGCTGAATAACGCGAGGGTTTCTCCAAGCATACACCGGAACGTGGTTGGACCAAGGTAGATGTACTTGTACAGGTATTCGTGTGCAAGATCTCTGAAGAAAGTATTGGCTCGAGCCAACGCCGCGACGGAAGAGTTGGGGGTGAGGTCGTGTTGCCTTTTGCGCTCGCTAGGGAGCATTTCCTCGAGAATAGATCGCCATATTTCGATAGGCAGCCTCATGCTGGATGCTGTTCGACAAACCACCATGAGGATTCAGTGATACACAAAGTAAGTGAGGTTTGAAAAACAACGGAGAATGAGCAAGCATCCTACTTACGATCGTTGGACATTTTATTATATATGTAAGTACACAACTGAGCCCTAGAGGAGCAAGCGACGCCTATTATTTGAAATCGAGGATCGCACACGCCGCAACAAAAGCAACAACGATAAGTGAAGCTCGAGAGACAGATGGTATCAACGATACGAGAGTCTCACTCGCGTCGACTCACCTGGAAATGTATGCTCTTGGCTGGAGACTTTCGGGTCTGGCAGAAGTGTATACGAAGAGCATGTCATTAAATTGAAGCATTTACGAGGTTATTGAGGAAAAATCGGTTGCCTAACTTGCCTACGGATGCTTCAGTGTAAGTAACGCCGTGGAGGGCGGAGGGGCAAAAGGCGTTTATCGATTGGACTCATCAAACACGCGCGCCCGGGGTCGTAGTCCGGCGAACCCCGGTTTTTTTCGTCAGGAGGACCAAGGAAGCGGCCCGCGTTGTATATCCAACGAAGGCTCTGCAAGGACGAAAACTTAGGAATAATCACGATAATCAACCTGGACGAGGACTTCAGATGCTGAGTACTCAAAGACATCATTGTCGCATCACAGTATCACACCTCTCTTCAACAACTCTTCAGGCAACAAGGTCCGAGGAGATAGAAGAGAAATCGATAATAAACTCAATGTCCACCGCATGGTAGACTCGAAACCGGTCCCACGAACGAGCGGTTTCTTTTTGTTTCTTTCTAGCACGAAACTCCAAGCTCAAGCCTTCTTGCGCGCCAATACTTATCACAGAGGCTTCGATTTTCCCATCCCACTGACGAGAGCCTCTTATAGCATGGTGGCTCAGAAGTGGCTGGCGTCGGTCGCGATACTGGCGCCCTAGTTAACGTCTAACTCATTTTTATCCTTTTGTTAGCACTCGTTATGCATCCTCGTCACTATCGTCTCCGATTCGCTATCGATGTCCTCAAGAATGTCTTCGCACCACAAATACTTCTAGCCATCGTGTTCTCCTTCTGCAGATTCAAGCTAGGCTCGTTCTCTAGAGTGACTGTGTATGCCTTGTCGGTTCCAGCTACTGGAGCACTGAGGACCTGGTACAAGGACCGCAGAGACCGTGCGGCACTTGGTGAGTCGCCTTGCATTCCGAGAAATATATACCAGGTATCCGGACGTTCACCACTGCGCGCATCCATGTTCCGACGCAGCCGCTTTGGGTGCCGTTCCGATTCCGAGAGTTCGCGGCAAGTGGCCCGGAAATCTGGACATTGTTCTGGGTTTCATCCAGTCTCTCCATGATGACTATCCAATGCAGTTCATGGACGACCTTTTCGAGCAATATGGCTGTAAGACACTCAATTTACGAATGTTATGGGAAGATCAGGTGCGCACACATATTCGCCCTACCTTTGATGTAACGTCTTATCTATCTACAGATATGGACGATAGATGATGCTCATGTCAAGTATATGCTTACTGGGCCAGGTTTTGAGTGGTTCAATAAAGGATATTACTACTGGCAGGAGCGCTTGTGAGTGTGCCATTCTAGTCTTTTGATATTTCGTGCTCATATAATCTGCAGCGAGAGTCTTCTCGGTAACGGTATATTTAACAGGTGGGTTCTGCCTTTCGATGAAGACATTTTGGAGATCACGGTTCTAATCGTGATGTAGAGATCATGAGGAGTGGAAAGCCGTGCGTGTATTCGATCAAGTTCTCGGAAGTCTATCTGGCCTAAAGCAGTCAACAGCATCGCACCATTGCAAGGCCCTGGTTTGCAAAAGACCGTGTCTCCGACTTTACCATCTTCGATCACCATACAAATACAACGTTGGGCCTCATGTCGACTTTTTCTCGTGAGAATGCAGCGTTCGATGCTCAGGACCTCTTCGCACGCTTTACTATCGATTCCGCGTCAGAGTTCCTCTTTGGTAACTGCTTGAATACTCTCCATGGGTCACTCCCCGTCGCCGGCCGTGCAAAGATGGGACCGAAGGGAAGCTCAATTGATGATGAATTCGGTACCTTTGCTTGGGCATTTGAGGTTGATCTTCGTCCGTCGAGACTGAATACGACACGATGTTTACCGAGTCTACTTCAGGACATACAGGTTCAGATCGCTCGTAGAACGAGGATAGGGAAACCATGGCCACTATTCGAGTTATTCAAAGACAAGACATCGGAGAGCACAAGAATTGTACAGCAATGGCTTCAACCGATCATACAATCTGCATTGAGACAGAAACCCATTCAGCCTCGTAGTGAGACGAATGGCGAAGAGGGAACTTTTTTGAGTCACTTGACGGAGAACACAGACGGTATCACAACTGTATTTCTTCGGTATGGTTACCTGTAGACTTACCCACATATTGTTACTTTTAGATCCGGAGACGATTGGCTACCAGATACTCAATATGCTACTGGCAGGACGGGACACGGTACGTACCAGTTGTTTTGATGCCTGAGCAATCTAATAGTTTCATTAGACGGCGTCTGTCTTGTCTTTTGTTGTGTACTTCCTCGCTATGTTCCCAGATACCTGCCAGAGACTTCGCGCTGAAGTATTACATGCATACGGGAACGATGGCCTACCATCGACTGAGGACATGAAGGAATTGAGATACCGTGCGTCTCATCTGTTCTTGGTTGCTTTGTGTATCCTTGCTGGACCTGAAACCCCTCTAGTACGCGCAGTCATCAATGAAACTATGCGACTTTTTCCTCCAGTGCCCATGAACCTTCGTTTATCTGACCACACGGCACACGCATACCCGGCGACTCGGGATACCCCCAGATATGCTGTCCCACCTAACACGGTTATTCTGTACAACACGTTCTTGATCCAGCGTCGGTCGGACCTTTGGGGTGCAGATGCTCTTGAATTTCGCCCCGAGAGGTGGCTCAATCCCGAGTGCGCCAAGAGCCTTGCAGAGAACCCATTCATGTTCCATCCATTTCATGCCGGACCTCGACTGGTAATTTTTCAATATATCATCCCGGAAAAGCATATTTAAAACAAGATGATATCTGACAGTGCTTGGGACAAAACTTCGCGTACAACGAAATGTCGTTCTTCATCATAAGAATGCTCCAACAGATTGAACGTTTCGACCTCGCTCCTGATGCTCAGCCTGAAGGGTCACTACCGCCACCCAGGTGGAAGGACGGCAAGGGACGACAAGCTATCGAGCGGATATGGCCAGCTAGTTCCGTAACAGCGTTTGTAAAAGTTCGTTCATTGATATATTGCATGCCATTTTTTTTTGATGCTCATAGACTACTTCCAGGGAGGGTTGTGGGTCAGAGCTATACCTGCGCGCAAGGACTGAGGACCTGCAACGAAGACTCTGGGAGGCAAGAATGCACGAGACACTATACAAAGATTTACAATCAACCTGCCAATGCGTTTTGGTCTGCGACGTTCAACAATCTCAATCCCTACAAATTCACTACCGACCTCCTCTCTACGGTAGTTGTCTTTCACTCTGGCCCTCTGCGCGGCGTCTGTAGTCGCCTGAATTTTCTGTCTCTCCTTTCAGTACCACGCGCACTTCTGCATTTTCTATTTCTATACTACACTCACGGCTGTCTTCATACGTCACCTTCACTCGGACTCTCAGCGTTCACCTAGAAGTAAGGAGCTGTCAATCTATATGATCTGAGATTCAAGACAAAAAAAATACAGTACTCTCGAAGATCTAATTCGTCCGTCCAGGCTTCCCACTCAGCGTCCGTCTCATAGAGTTCGATGTCTCGCGCCTCCAATACCGCATCTATCGATGGCCTTGTAGGACACTGATAATCCCTTACAGAGAAACAGACACGACACAGATTGGGAAGGCACGCTGGATCTTCTAAAACGGCTGCGAAGGCATCAAGGAAGCGCGGGGCCATAATATAATTGAGGCTAACGAGGGCCTTGGGACCACGACGGAAATGATGAGGAGCGATTAGCTGTCTGCTGATGCCCAGAACGCGCAGTGAGGGCATCTGGGTGATGATGTCTGCGATAGAGGTGACTTCGGTATGGTTCGGTAGTTCAGATTCTCTTTCAGGGAATACACTTCTATAGCGGCCAGGCCAGGCGTGATAGTCCGGGAGGACAAGCTTGACGAGGTAGGGAGACCATATACGGAGAGCAGGAGCAATGGACATGCTAGGACTGTCTCTGATACGAAAGCCTTCATATGTCTGCACCGACAGTTCTGAAAGATTGGGAGCGACCTCAGAGAGCAGATCGAAATCTGAATCGCACGTCAAGCAACCGCCGAGGTAGAGACGTTTGAGCTGATTGCACCCTGTTGGGAAAACAATATCTTCAGCGTTAGGGAGTGTCGCAGACTCGGTGATTAGATAGTCGAGGATCGACACGCTTGCGCGCGTACGATTCATGTCAATCATTATACGACGAAGGTGTTGTCGTTCCAAAGTCGATGCGGCCTTGTCAAGTACTCTGGCGGTAAGGGCGTTGCTAGAACGACCTATGGTCTGCCTATCTAATATTACGGTATCGAGGTTGGTGAGATGATTCATGAATGTGATAAATGATCGTCGATCCCATAATGGCGGTGACACCCCCTGCAGAAGTCTCTTTGGAGACAGAATGAGAGCTCGCAAGCTAGGTTTCTCTAAAAGACAGAGGAAGATGGCGTCAAGGTAGCCTCTGTAGACGACCCTGTAAACGTAAGTTCTGGGAGGTGGCCTGAGGATAGTAGACCTAACAGGCCAAAACGGGTTTTGTGGTGGCGGCGGCGCGGGTACTTCTTCCTCCTGTATGCCATCAGTAGGCCATCCACGTAGCTCGAACAAGCGAAGGTTTGGTGATAGCACTATGCAAGTCTCAAGATGACGGAGTTCCTCGATGCCTCCGGCCATCGTCCCGGCGTGAAATTCGACGACGAGTGCGGCGAGTGAGACGTTCTCTATCAACGTCCTGGCTAGCAGCTCTATAGTGCGCACGAGCGGACGCTCGAATACGGTGGGCCCTACATAGACGCGCGAGTACAGCTCCTTCTGGGCAAGGACTCGGAAACACTTGTCGACCAGAGCAAGAGATGGCAGAGTCGTGTTGGGGCCAAGATCGTGCTCGCTGCGGCCCTCGACGATCATGTCGATTATGTTTTTCCGCATTTCCACTGGCAAGGCGACATGGACCATGCTACGCAGTGGCAATATTAGAGCGTTAGACTTTGATAGTCTGGGGGAGAATGATAGTCATTGAGCCACTTGAGTCACTCACATCGTAGTCTATCTCCCCAAGGTTTCTGTGAAGATCAAGGGTTATGCTGAGGTTTATCCAAGGAATTTGGCACATAGATGTCAATAAAACGATTGTCTTACCGAGCCGGGAGGAGTGAGTATGAAGTCGAGGTGGCTTGACGTACCTCTCGCTCTTTGGCGTCAGAAACAACGGTATAAGACTGACGGTAGATGGTGGAAAGTATGTCAGTGTGTTCTATTAGCTTGTAGAGATGCAGGGCTTGCCAGTAGTCCAGAGATTGTTGTGGATGAAGACAAAGGCTGCAGCACTGGGCGGCTCTACGCGACTGCTTTGCAGTCGGCCAATTCCGGTCTTTGTTCATTGTGCCACATCGCGACAATGTGTGGCCCAAAAGTGCGGTCCTGCTAAGAACCGCCATCGATATCGTTATCATTCGTACATACAGATCCTTGTCTCTTCTCGTGCATATGCGTACTTACGTCCAAGAAATCGTCCAATGGTCTCTTCCTTACTGAACCACCCTTTCTGATATCGCGACTTCCTCTGACTCCCTCTCCTTTACGACTTACGGCGTAAGCCCCCACACTTACAACTCAACCACACTCCCCCTCCTCTTCGTCGTCGACCCACTCGCCTGCACAGCCTTCCACACCTTCGTCTGATGCGCCCCAATATTCACATTCGGAATGCTCCCTTGCATCGTCCCGGTGTTCAGCCCCCAGGCTCCGGTGCTGTCCTTTTGCCAGAGGTCGTAGAGTGTCCAGGAGGCTGTTTGGGCGGAAGAACCCTGCGCGAAAGAGTAACGCGTGTTAATATGTGGGGAGAGGAAAGAGGAGGGAAAATAAGGAGGAAATGGTGAAGGGAAGGAGCGACGTACCTGGTCCCCGAATATCTCCTTGAATGATAACGAAACCTCTTGTGAGCTCGGCGAGGTGTTCATCAGTGCAATTACGTATTCACTGCATCCCAGAGGAAAATCAGCAATTGATCAAGAGTGAGAATAGAAAGAGATAAAGCGTCGGTGGGATATGTAGGGAAGTGCGTGCAGGAAACCAGGTCAGACGCACCTGTTCGCCAACGAGCCGACCCAAAGACTCAGATCCCCGGTCCCACTCCCCGTGTCGTTCGTAGCCTTCTTCCAGATCCTGACAGCAGGTGATCCGGACGAATCTTGGTTGAGAGCGATGATGGCATCGTTCGTAATGATTTCGAGGGTGTCGTTGGTCTATAGAAAAAATTGATTGTCAGTCTTGATCGAGAGGGAGATTTGGTGTAATCGGCGTGGAACGTACCATATCCGTCACGTCGTTCCCAAGAATGAGTGGACTCTTGAGAATGGACCACATCGAGAAGTGTGTGACTGTTGCAGTGCGTATAGGATTAATTAGTGACATTGTAAAATCTCCAACGTCGACATCACTGAGGTGATTCAGATTAAAAGGACGTACCATATTCATCGTAACTCATCCCTCCATTTCCGACCTCCAACATATCAAGATCATTCCATTTCCCAGGACCGGCCTTTTGTCCGAGCGGCGCAGCAAAGTCGATGATTCGGGTCATGGAACAGTCTGTACAGCGCAAACAGAGAATATCATGTCAACTATCGTAGAATGATGCGAAGCAGATGGAGGCGAGACGTACGGAAGCCCGCGAGCTTGCAGTCCAGCATGGAGGTGCAGGGGCAGCGGTCGTCGTAGCCATCATATACCTGATCGAAAACAAACCAGTCATTAGCACATATGAGTACACATATGAGTTGAAACCAGAGAAGACGCTCACATCGAAGATATCTCCAGAAATTCGCCACGAATTCGCGATAGTCTGTATGACCGCCGTCAGTCAGCCAGCCCGTAAAGGACGGAGAACAAAGGAAATGCACATACTACAGCGAAGTTCCAAGGCCCATCTTCTCCCCAATTACACATACTGTAGAGTATAGGTCGACCCGTGGCATTGAGCGCCATGCTCATGTTATTGTAGCGTTCGTAAGAGATGAGAGGCGTGCCGGCGCGGCCTTGGTTGTAGCAATTGTCGTATTCTGTGCCACAGGGGCCACAATGTCAGGTTCAAGCATGTATCACAGAAGGCTCGTTCCCAGATTGAAGGAGAAAGGAGAAGAAAGAACTTACTCAGGTAGTCGACTCCCCAGTCCGCGTACGTCTGCGCGTCGATCTCCTCATAGTCAAGTGAACCGAACTTGCCGCCACAAGTGTAGGTTCCCGCACTACTGTAAATACCGAACTATAGCCGAGCAACATGCTTATTCGGAGATATTCACTCGGAGGAGGAATTGTGAACAGTATCCACACCTTCAATCCCATTGCATGGATCTTGTCCGAGAGATCCTTCACGCCATTCGGGAACTTGTCCGGGTCCGCCACAGGGGCTCCAGTCGCATTATCCCTCGCTGGCGCTTGCCAGCAGTCGTCCATAAGAATATCTGCGCAGAACCGCCTCGTCAGTGACCACATTATTTGCTAACTTGAGAATCCCCACAGCACCACCACGAACTCCATCGCGAACGCGAAAGAACGAGGAGAAAGAAATACGCACATTCGTAGCCGTACTGCGTCAAGTTGTAATTCACGAACGCCTGTGCAGCAGAAACAATCGTATCCTCGCTGATATCACATCCAAAATGGTTCCAGGTGTTCCATCCCATCTGGGGTGTTATAGCGAGCCCATTACTCCCCGCATAAGCTCCCTCCATCCCAGCCAAGAGAGGTAGAGCACCGAGCGCAAGTCTGAGCATCGAATTCCGTGTCATCGTGGTCGTCGTTGACCTTTTCAAATATGATCTGACAGAAAGCGGGGAAGACGTGAAAGGTGGGGATGGGGAAGACGGAGGTGGGGAATGCTTGGAAGACTTTATATCAATTCCACTGCGTACGGCACGCTCGCCCTGATGGCCATATGCGTCGTGGTCACGGCGGAACTCTTCTCTCGAGCTCCTGTTTGGATGTCTGGCTGCAATTCTGGAATTTCTGGTCATTTGGACGAGCAATTCAACGTTGGTCGTCGACGTGACCAAGGTCAGGCCAGGCGCGGGGCGTTTGAGCGCGATTGAGGGTCGGGTGACGTCATTACGGTCCGTCCTCCGCAGGGACTGTGGCGGAAGTATGTATGTCCAAGCCCTGTGGCGGGACGTCGGGCGTGATTCTTTTCAATAATTCCAATGATGCGCTCAGGAGGAAATTTCACCCAGAACTATTTGAGCTACGATAGTCACTGCGCGACATAAAGGAGAAAATGCCAAGGATATACGCGTTAGACGCATCAAACGATGACGAGGAAAAGTAGATCAAGGCTGAGTGGTGTGTATCGATTCAAGACGATAATGTCCATTGAGCTGTATGTACGATGATCATCGAACTATCAACGGGCACCATCGACATATTTACAGGTATCTCGCATGGAAAACTTTCCCATCATACTAACTCTCTCGCCACCTGAAGATCGATGACCTGACCCCATTTACGAACTCCTCTCCTTCAATGAGAGCCCGCTCCTGATCTTCCACCTCCTCATATCCAGGAGGGAGCATCTGTTCCTGTGGATTCCAGTTGAATGATTTCCCCGTGCAGCCGCCGCGGAAGTGCACAAAGTTCAGGAACGCGCGCCATAGTAAGTCCATGCCTAGTACGCATGGGTCGCCGATCACGACGAGGAGGGCCTTTGGGCGTGTAAGAGCAACTGAGAGTAGTTTAGGTGTTAGTATCACGTGTGGAAAGGAACAGAGGGCACCGCATACCGTTGAGTCGACGACGATCTACCAGGAATCCCATCGAGGCCTGTTGGCTCGTGGCCATGTTGCTTCTGACAGTGGAGAAGATGATAATGCGGCGCTCCTAAGTGCAAGAGGAAGGTGAGACTTTGGGAGCCATGAAGAGCGAACATTGACTTGCCTGTCCTTGGAATTGTTCCACCGATCCTACCATCACTGCCTCCAAGCCGAAGCCAGCACTGAAGAGGAGCGTTTTGATTCTCTTCACCTGCGCCCGATAAGGTGTAATAACGCCAATCTCAGCGGGTTCTGTATTCAAACCAAGTCAGCTCCAAGTATGATACTCGGTAGAAAAAGAAGCAACTTACCGACATGTCTCAGAGGATCGTTCACGAGTCGAATACAGTACGCCTTGACTAAAGAAGCTTCCCCGACATTGAAGTACGACTGCGAACGACCTGACCGTTGGTTTTGTCCATATATACCATGAAAAACGACTGGGAATTGTGGATTCTGGAGGACTGGTGAGCCGAACAGGCTATTCGTCACCTCCTGGCGAGCAGTCGCTCTCAGTTCGTCTTCGTAGTAGTATCGATTAGAGAACGCGATGATAGACCCATGCGATCGGCGGTTCTGAATCAACTTGACGATGCTAACCACACCCCAGATTAACGACAGGACGCAAACATATTATAATACGACAGATGAACTCACGTTCTACCGCGATTCTCTCCAAGATTATATACCTCGTCGATCGCCTGTAGACGCGCGAGGTAGCTGAGCTTCAAACCAAGCCTTGCGGCAGTATGACACTTGATGATCGGCCCCAGCTGGTTGGTATCTCCCGCCAAAACCACCCTCGTCTCCGGCCCAACCGCACCCAAAATCGGGATCATCGCCAACGGCTCCTCAGCCTGTCCCGCCTCGTCAATAAAGACATGGCTGAAATGGCCCCGAGTGAGGTTGAGGCTCGACACGACGCCGGCCGAACTGCAAGTTGATACTACCACCCGGAACTTCTTGAGTTCTTCTCGGGAGAGAAAGGCAAAGACGTCGTGGTCGTTGATGTTGCAGTACGGCAGCAGCGCTCCTGGGCACTCGTTTAATGGTCTCGATATGGCGTTGAGACGGAACATCTCGTCTTCGGAAAGGTGGGAGGATAAGCGTATGGCGAGGAGATCTGCGGCGGTATTGCTGGGTGCGCACGCCAACACTTTCCACTCGGGATTGTATTTGAGTACCTGTAGGATGGCTTCGACAGCCGTTACGGTCTTTCCTGTTCCGGGGCTAGCATAGGACGGTTTAGTAGTGATATAGTTAGAATAAGAATATTCGCAATGGCGACACTCACGGGCCAAATATGATGAAAGGAGCACTCTCGCGAGGCTGGTGAACTATAGACTCGACTGCCTGGCGTTGTTGTGGATCGTCTAGAATTCTAGGATTATAGGGCTCGAATTCGAAATCGGTAGGGACCACAGGAAGTCGAGCGTCCTCGCGTGAAGGGAACAACAGGCGTGTGCACTCCGGCTTGTACGGACTGGACACAGCAGAATGCATACGACGGAGTGTCATCCGGTTCAGCTTGAACCTAACGTTGAACGTATTATTGTGGTAGACGTTGAATTCTTCGGGCATCCGGATCGTTACCATGAGCTCCGTAAAATGACCTCGAAATCTGCTTTCCAATTTGTGGATACACCCTTCGTATTGTAAGTCGGACGCGATGTCGTCTAAGAGCACGTAGTCTCCGATCTTAACTTCAGGTAATTCGTTTTCCCTCTCATCCGTCAGACGGATTCTGTGTGTGGTCAGAGTCATGAAGGTAAGCGTCATCAAATCACAGTATCATGATGTAGATTTGACGAACTTATATCTAGGAAAATCCGATTCGACGCTGACTTCGGGAATTCTGGTTCGACTGAGCTCGTGCCTTGCAATTGGTCGACGTCAATACACACACAGATTTACTGAACATATGGAACGCACGTACTGTTGTGCGCCTTCTTCGATGTAGAGCAAGGAATGAAAGAAGTTCTCGTATGATTGAAGATTGAATGATCGCGGAACCAAGTTCCTCGCTATTCTCTCTGCGGCGTGCTCGTAATGCTCGGCTGGGATCGCATCAACAACGTCCTGTGGAAGCGGGAATTGTTCGAGATATGACTCCCAGCGATTACGCGTCCAGGTCGGCGGCGTCAAAGGTATGAATACCCGCGGGGGCTCAGGAGGAGGACGATGGGGAGGAATGTGAGGATATCGAGGTCGCAAATTCTCGTGGTCGTCTGCAGAACCAGCGATGCCCCGTAGAGCTCTGGAGATGATGATGTCTGATTGCGTATGATGGTCCAGAAAGACGAAGTTGAGAGTATCTTCGAAACGACTTTCATACTGCGGCTGAAACGAGGCTCGTACTGTTACGACACGGTCGATAGGTACGGGTGGACGGCCTTCAATAATCGCAGTGAAGCTATTGAGAGGACACGTGGAACGAGGCTCGTTAGAACATATGTAACACGTGAGACACTCAAAAGCGTACCCCTGCGTGATTGTAGCGGCCGGGTTTTGATCATCGACCGGGACAACCTCTACACGCCTCAAAGAAAACGACGCCTGCGGCCTTCTCTTCGTCACCGAGAAATTGAGCGTTACGGTCGGGAATTCCTCCGTCACCGTATCCCGTTCAACCGTTCCAAAATCCCTGCCATCGATGTGTGAGACTTGAATATCGTCCTCTACACCTCCATCTCCGTCACCCTGAGCTGTATCCAGGTCAGGACTTGCGTGACCTTCGACATTCATTCGATGGCCCTCCGACCTAAGATGCTTCACCCAGCTGTTCTTCCAAACCAACTGTCCACAATCCTCACAGATCCTCTTCCCCAGAGGCACCGGTTCGCCATTTTGCGCAGGAGTAGCCGAAGCTGCTCGAGCGCGTGAAGTGCCAGCAGGTCCTCCCACGGGGGCAGGGGCAGGACGAGCATGCTGCCGAATGTGAGCCTCTAACTCCTCCGTCCGAACATGCAAATTGCAGATGCTGCATATCGAGATTCCAGAGACAGTGCGCTGATGAGCAGGAGGTCGGGGCGACTGGATGTTCGGATTGGGACTCGCCCGGGTACGGTTCGGAACGGGTGGCGGCGGCGCACTCGGGGTCGATCGTGGTGGCGGCTGTGGTGGACGTGGCGGTTGTGGTGCAGTGGGAGTACGCGTGCCGTTGGAAGTGACTCGTGCTCTGTGAGTTCTACCTTGGACATGCTCTAGCATCTGAGACGCGGGAATATTCCGGTCGCATGGTCCACAATGCTCAATATCGTGGTTCAAGGGACATCCTTGTCGAAGGCATACGCCACTGCGAAGCATTTCAGGACAAGGCTGTGGCGGCATGACTGTAAAATAAGGCCCGGGACCTGTGTTATCGAGATAGAAGGAGGTCGGTGTGAGGGTAGAGGACAGAGGAAGAGGAAAGAGGGAAACGCCCACTCAAGGTACATAGCGCCACCGAAATGCGATTAAGTATAGATATGGACTTCATATTACGCCGACCTGACAGCCTGAGAAAATGTTGGTTGACGACAACGTACGGGCCTCGTCGATGCTTGTAGGTCCCGGAGAACACCGTATGGCACGAGAATGGAACTCCTGCTATTCATTCAATGTCACCCACTCAACACTCTTGCCACCGAAAAAGCATGTCGTTCAATTCTTGGGGCATCTTGATCAAGAGCTTACAAGGGAGAACATTCCCTTTCGAGCCACTCAAGCGTCTTCGAATCACCCTTCAACAACGGCGACACCTTCTCCCATACCTCTTTATGGTACGCATCCAACCACTCCCTCTCCTTCACCGTCAACAGCTCGGCATCGACCAGTTTCTTGTGGATAGGACACTGCTCAACACGGTCAGCCGCGGAGATTAATCGGACTTCGAACGCAGAGTGGGCTGGGAAGCACCGTGTGGGGGTAAGTCGGACGCACCATTGTGACGTGTTCGAAGCCCAGGAACCCTTTCCCTCCAAAGTTGTTCGGCGTCTTCGCCTCCCGGACGAGGACCACGTTCTCGATACGGATACCGAAGCGCCCGTCCGCGTAATACCCGGGTTCTGTAAAGCACACCCAACATCGGGTACGGCTCAGCCGGCGGAATGAGCTAGTGCAGTTATCGACTGACCGTTTGAGACCGTCATTCCGGTTTTCAGTGGTGTGTTGTTGTATGCTACATAGGCGACAGAAGTATGTTATCAGGATGGATGGCGAGGTGTAAATGGGTCAATAGTTTCATACCGATCCGAGTGCCGAGCCCTTGGGGACCTTTGTGGGAGAAAAGAGTAGAGGAATTAGCGAAGACCACAAAACAAATGATATAGGAGGAACCCGTACCTTCATGGACGTTCAAAAAATGTCCGACACCATGCCCCGTTCCATGCCTACCATTGCCATCAGTATGGATTTCCCAGACGCTCACACAGGTGTCTCACCTGTAATCGAGACCATCCTGCCATAAAGGCCTTCTAGCCCACGTATCGCTATACCGTGCGTGATTAGAAATGTCAACCCCTCACACGACCATTGAAGCTGAGCAGACATACATGATGTACCCAGAAGTCCCATTCGGGAAGATAGCAGAGTCGATGGCGATATGGCCTTGTAGCACCCTTGTGAATGCACGTTTCTCCTCTGCTGTTGGTGTACCGAAATGCTACGGCGTGATGTAAAGTTCACCTTCATCCAAAGGTGAAGGACGTGCACTCACCCATGTGCGCGTAACGTCAGTTGTCCCATCCAGGAACTGAGCTAGAAGAGAAGACTAAGTCAGTCTTGGGTGTCTTCTGCGAGGAGGCTGGATAATGCCACACACCTCCGGAGTCGCAGAGATATATCTACGGCGATATTAGTGCCGCTATTATCATGTTTACAGGTATAATTGCATGAGCTCACCTGATCCTTCTTCACGATCGCACTCCCGTGAGGTTCCGGCGAGTAGTGGATAATCGCTGGTAAAAATCGACGGTCAACTTTTCACCCCGACTGACCGTGAGCAGAGGACAACTCCGTACCTCCGTTCGGCCCAGTCGACGAAATCGTAGGGAACGACAAGCCCTTGAACAGATCCAACTCCCTAAAATAGCCAAATAAATACACTTACCAACCACGTTACCACAACGGCAGCATCAAGGAGGACTTACGATCTAAACTTCTCCAACACCCCCGCCGCATCAAACTCGTTGATCTCTCCGGCCTCTTTGCTGCTGAGCCTCTCCTCTAGCCAAGCAAAGTAACGCACGAGGGCGGCCCCGTCCCGGATGTGCGAGTTCCGGAATCCTTCGAGTTCGGTGGGGTTTTTTATGGCTTTGAGGTCCGCGACGGGGGAGCGGGTGATTTCGATGTTGGACTGATAAAGAAAGGGAAAGAAAGCGCGTGAAGGTTTTTGAGTCTGGGGAGAAGGGTTTGGCGTAGGAAGTACTTACGGTTCCGATAGCTTCTGCGACTGCGACGCTGGCTTTGTCACCGAGCAGGATCTTCGGAGACGAGGTGGTGAACGACTGTTCAGTAGGATGAAGATATCTAAGTGCTTGTCGTTCTGGCTGGAGTAACGACAACATCTCTCACCTTGATATCGTCGACAAGCCACTTCAAGTGCTTGAAGAAGCCGGTGTACACTTTGATCTCAGTATGCGAGCCTAGATGTTGTCGCAACTTGTCGTCCACCTGTTCCGGATTGATGAAGAGGAGCGCCTTGTCGAGAGTGACGACGGCGTATGCAAAAAATACTGTAACATCCAACGTATGAGCATAGTTGTAAGTAATAGACGACGCCGAGGATGGAACATTACCTGGATTGAAGTCGATATCCGATCCACGCATGTTGAATAACCAGGCGATTTCGTCAAGCATAGTCACCACCATCGCATGCGCATCTTTCCTCCTCAACTCCTCACGAAGCTTGTCAAGCTTCTCCGCGTGAGACTGGCCTATGAACGGTCCAGAGTGAGTCAACAAATCTGACTTTTGTGGAGGTTACGTAAAACGTACCAGCGAACTTGATGTCCAAGGGGAATGTAGGGTTCTTCGGTCGTGGTGGACGTTCGGAGCCCCAGACCTTGTCTACGAGGTTCTCGGAGAAGATGAAGTGAGTATCCGGAAAGCTGGCCTTTTTCTCGGCTATATAAAGTTGTTAAGTACGTTGATCAGTGGCGTAATTGTGGCGATGGAAGTACTGGGGACTACCTGCGCCAATCAGCTCTGGATCGATCCCGATTTTCAGAGTTTTTGGAAGGCTCTGTCAAGAGGTGAGTTCAATAGGAAGAAAGAAGCATAGTGAGAGAGTGAAAGATGAACCTTGGCGATGAAATCTTGCCATGTTGGTACGTCTGGGCCACAATCATTCATAGGTCAGAATTCTTCCCGTACAATCATAGTGACATGCGTTTGAGACTCACCAGGCAAGCCCGACTTCATCAATGTCCAGTTACTGCGAAATTAAAGCAGCATGGCCACATACACATCACCATCACACGGTACCCGGCAACAGAGTGAGATCCCGCCAATGCAACAATAACTCACAACAAAACAACGCACTGATCAAGCTGTTGCTCTGCCTGTAGGAAATATCTCCCATCCGTGAAGAGGAATGCTCTATCCTTCGTGATGATCGCCGTTCCTTCCAACCACAAGACGCCACCTCGTTAGCCCCTGAACGCCTTGTCCCATTCCCGAAACGCGCCCGGTCATCTCTCTTCACAACCGACCCAGGTTTCAATCTGAAGGTTATAAGGAATTACTCACCCGCAGATCCATTGAATCCACTGATAAATGCCCTCCTCTCATCGCAAGAAGCCAAGTACTCGCTCGAATCTACCCACGAACCGAACGGCCACACGAGATCGCAAACCAAACACGAAACCAATCTCGTCAATCTCCTAGTCCCGAAATTCAAAGCCAAACAACAATGGAGAACGCACGCTGATCCTCGCTGGGCACAACATACGCCTCCACCCCCTGCTCATCCATCAATTTCCTCAATCCAATCAGCCTCTCCGTCGTATTCACGGTCTGCGCAGCCGGTCCTCCCATGATGCTGCTCGAAGTTCCTCCTGAAATCGCTGTCGAATGTCTGGGTGTTGGAGTCTGAGAGTACGCGCGAAGAAAGAGAGAGCTCTGGGACTTTCGAGCTGAAGGATGCGCGAGAGACTGGATGCGGGTTGTTCGCGCGAGAGCCTGAGTGCTACCGAGATGGAAGCGACGTGCTGGTGGGGATGCTGCCAGACGTATGGAGCGCAGCATGTATATGCTGCCCTGACAGCTGTTTTACAAGCTCGAGTGCGGCTTGATAGCCAGGATAATACGAGGCTGTTAGCCGAAGGTATGAGACAAAAGATAGAGGAGCTTGTTAGAACGTTCAACACTCCTTGAGCTCATGTGGCACTTCGGCAACGGAGGCAAAACTGAGCGGTGTGGCCCAACATTTCTAGTCCGACGTCAACCAAGAACCCGCTGCACACATCAGGTCAAATAGGAAAGGAGTTGAGCAGCGATCGGTGAATCCTGGTAATATTGTATCGCGAGTCCCAGTGAGTCTTAGTACGCAAAGAAAAAAAGAAGAAGAAAAGAGGGCGGCTTCTACAGAATGAAAAGCAAATATATCTAGCCTAAATAACGTTGAACGCCAGTCCATTCGAGCCACAACCAGTCAGGGAAGAGCGGGGCCATATGCATTACATCCACATCTCTCCTACGCCACATCCACATCCAAGAGGAAAAGGAGAAAGAAGAAGAAGGATTCCACTACCTACCCATGCGCAGGCGACCCGCGCCCTCTCGGACTATGCACATTGCTCAAACTCCCACTCGTACTCCTGGAGCCCAATCCATTCCTCTGATGCACATTCCTCTTCGCTTCTTTCTTCTTCAGCCGTGTCCTCTCATCCGCCGCCTCAAGCTCATCGTCGTCATCATCACTCTCACTGTCTCTCTCATCCTCATCATGATCCAACTCACTCCTCTCCTCCGACAGCCTCCTCAACCCAACCACATCCCCATCCTGCCCCGCCCCTCCATCGTCCTCAAAGGCATTGAACAACGTCGCCGTTTGCTGTCTATACAGCTGGTTTGAATTCCTCGAGCTTCGACGCGTATGTCCCAGTCCGATACCTCCAGCGGAAGTGGGTACAGGACCGTTCCATCCGTCAAGCGATGCACGGCCTTGAAGAGATAGCCGAGGATTCATGAGTCCCGCTTCGAGGGCGCCGCCGGCGTGTGGTGGATCTTGTTCGGGTTTGCGAGAGAGTTCGAGCAGATGGATGCCGAGGAAAGTTACCGCGAAGCCGGCGAGGAGGGAGATCGTATTTGAGGGGTTGTCGGTGTTGAAACCTTGGAAGAGGATGAGGGAGGCGACGATAGTGGCCGTGGAGAAGCAGACGTAGTACATCGGGTTGACACTACCATCGAATGTAGGTGAGAATTTTGCAAGGATGGGAGTCAGTGGAAGTACGTACACATTGGTCGAGAAGGTGTCCAATGCCTTGTTGAAGTAGTTCATCTGAACCATGATGCATCCCGCCACAGTGACGCCGAACACGTACGTGCTCGTGTATATGAACTGGTTGTTACCCGCCAGCGTCAGCTTCACGGCGATACCGAAGCCCTTGATGGCCATGATCGACACGGAGCCGACGAGCGAGCAGATGGAGATGTAGACGAGGGGGTTCGTGCGACCGTAACGGGGTGCCACACCGTAGATCATGACCAGAGAGAAAACGAGGACGGTGAAGCAGTACATTAGAAAGCCTGCGATCAGACGATGGCGTCCACAGTCAGTTCAATGGAACTCCGAAGGCCAGGGTGAATTGCTATTACCTGGCTGGACTGCATATTGAAGAATTTCATCGACAGTGTTGATCTCCTTGTCCTCGGGGGCATGCAGAATGATGATAAGAGAACCGATGAGACAAAGTGCGCATCCGACGCGGCCTAGATGGCCGAGCTCTTCTTTCAAAAGGTAGGAAGCAAGGATGGCACTGATGAAGAGAGTGGTCAGTTCATTTGTGTACATCGATGCAGAGATATCCTGAAGGGTGTTTAGATCACAACCTCCTTGATCGCAAGTTTTAATCATACGTCTTCAGGTGTACCGCCGTTTAACAGCACAATCATAGCTGTTCATAGATGACAGCTACGAGACATGACTCTCCAAGCGAGCCATGGTCTGGGACCCCTGCCATGCCCATGAAGTGATCCTACCACCACTCGATTTGATGGAGCAACCTTGAGCTCGAGAGCGCAACCATCTTCTGATTCAGGGATCATGGAATCAACACTCGATCGGCGCTATATTTTTGGGACAATGCAGATACGCAGTTCTGGCAGCTGTGGTTTTCCAAGACATAGGAGGTATATCACTGGGTGTGTCTAGGCCTGCGTCGAGGATGGTGATACTTTGGCCCTCAAGACTGTGGCCCGAAGCAGGGGAGAATACGATACGCGAAATCCTTGGTGTCCGAATAGCAGTCACGACCCGAACAACATCCACAACGCCAGTTCGTGCCGACCATGTCCACCGCGATTCATGAAGGATATCCACTCACCCAATAATAACGCTAAGAGCACCTAATGGTGTTACTAGGATGGGTGGCGCGAAGGAGTATGCAGCAAAGTTCGCGACTGAACATGGAACGGTCAATCTAAATCTCGTTCGAGAAAGAGAATGGCGTTGAGATGGGACTCACGTTCACCAAGTACCACTGATCACCGCCATGTTTTCCATGTCATCCACAACAAATGTCACACCGGTTCAACCAAAGATAATGCAAGAAAGTAAAATAAAAGCAAACGTAAACGTACAAGTTGATATACCGGCCCACCAAATCGGGTTCTTGAGATACGCATGTCCATCCGACGCAGAGGCGTAAGCGCCTTCATGCTCAGCAGCGTCATTCAATCCCTATATTGCATGCCACCGACCACAAACCAAACCGATATCCAATAGTCCAACACAGCAACGGAAGATGCTTGAGTACAGACGAAACTGCCATAGATGTATAATCTGCGCACCTTTTTGGTGATAATGAAACTGGTGCCGATAGCTAGCGTGCCAGACATGGCGAGTATTATTCCTATGTATTTGTCCTCCATCGTGATCGTTCGTCGTCGTAAAGGTGAAAAGAGCGGATGGGGCTGGTTGGGGCCAGGTTATTGACGATGGGGACCGGTAGGTAGGGGAGGAGGAAAGAAGGAGTAGAAAGAAATTGCCAGTTGAGCGGGCGACAATATTGTTCATGCGTGGCACGCCTCAAATTGGTCCTCGGGGTCCTGGGTGGCACGCCGGAAGTGGCACCACCGACGACTAGGAGAAATAATTTATTGCCACCTCAACTAAACCTGGCGGCGGCCAACCTTCGACTCGGAGCTCGAGTCCAATGTTCGACCTTGGATCGACTGTAACAATGTTATGGAGTAAGAATTCTGTGCTAGACGTCTTTCTGGATTTCGTCTATGCATCCGAGTCTACAATTACTTATGCAGCCACCAGTGGCCCCCTGGCAGTGGGTGTTCATAAACACGTCGCTCCCAAGCTAGAGAGATCTCGGTTATCACCCAAGCTCTATACGTGCATATCGAAGACCTTGAGGACCAGCATAAGCATTTGTTCGCCGGGCTCTCGAACCTTGTAGGCGCTTGTTTATCGAGCACACACCCTGTGACGCTATCTATCCTCATGTTTTCCAGTCCTCTGTCTGCACAGGTCTGCATCGTGCATATTTGTGCGTTTCTCTCATCTTATTCACCCTCCTCCGTCAATCACTTCCGACCGCGTCCTTGTCTCTTTGTCTTCCGGTAACTCATGGCTGAGGTCATTGGTGCTCTTACGTCCATAAATCCCGCTCTCAGTGTCGTCTTCGCAGTCTTGCACGCGGCCTACACGGCGTACAATGGCGTACAAGACAGGAAATCCCAGCTCAAGGTCCTATTAGATCGATGCAAAGGCATGCTCCTCGAGCTAGACAAATCTCTCGAAGTCAAATTTACAGGATCGACGATGGAGAGGCATGTCAGGACGTTGACCAAGTGCGTACTAGTAATTCATGGTACCTTTTCATGCTCGGGTTTGACACAAACGCGAAACCGCAGAGCCGTAGAAGGCGTAAGAGACCTTGTAAAGAGGCTCGCGAGCAGGGGCTTTGTGTGGTGCTTGTTGCACAGTGACCAGATTGATCAAAGTGTCGTTGCCGCTGGTGTTGCTTTGACAGACGCCTTCCAACTATTCAATGTCGGTACCCTCTTATGAGTATCTGCTCCCGAACACGGTATCGACTCCTTGTTGCAGGTTGGCGCTGCGAGAGATCACACGAGATTTCAGCACGATATCAAAGAGTCGCTAGAGAACGATCATAGGGAACTCGCGAAGCAGCTGCAAGTGCTCGGCGAGAATGATCACAGCATCTTGGCCGCCTTGGAGGATCAGAACGGACAGCACAGGGAGATTCGTGAGTTGCTTATCGCGTTGACGAAGGTTCGTTCTTGGTGCAATTCTTCCGCTGTGTAGACCTTAAACGAAATTGTTTCCTAGCATGTAGCTGCGCTACGGCCTCGGCCTGCGAACGCAACCTCTCCAGAGGATATCTTTATCCGAAAGGCCGTAGGCGCCATGCAAAGACTATCAAACCGGGGAAATATGATCTCGCTGGAGAATTGGATGCTCACGAGCCTCGAAGTTACGATAGACCATCAGGATGCAATTGGAAGGGGCTCATTTGGTGTCTTATACCGTGGAGAGTGGGATGGAAAGGTACGGTTTTTATGAATCATATTTTCACCTTGAATTCCGCATCCCCGCTCATTCAGTGGTCATAGACCGTGGCCGTGAAGCAGATGTATGTTGAAGATGCTCGAGTGTTAGATGACAAGAGCAAGAAGGTGTGGTACATTTACTCAAACACGATATGAACTCAGCTGAGCGGACAGTATGACTTAGGCCTTTCTGTCAGAGGTCAAGATATGGTGAGTTATCTTAGATGCATATCGTAAAATTATTTCATCGTAATGTCCTGCAGGGCCCGACTAGCACATCCACATACATTGCGACTCTTTGGAGCTTGCCTCGATACTTCCCGGGTACTTTCCGGTCCTCGTCTATCTGGTAGACCTCTATTCCACTGATGTTATTGATTTGAAAAGCCATTCATGGTCAGCGAATACTGCAAGTTTGGAAATATCTGCGAGTATCTCGCCCGTATTTCGAGCCCTCCCAGGTCACTTCTCGTGCGCATGGTAAGTTATTCGCCACGGTAGAGCAATGTACAACCTCATAATCAAAAAACATCCCCCCTTGCGCTCGCAGGTTGATGACGTAGCATCTGGCATGGCGTACCTACATCGGAATAGGATCATTCATGGCGACTTGAAGGGCGTACGTTTTGAGATGTCTCCGTTGTTCAGGAACTCACATATTTTCGTGACAGGCGAACATCCTGGTATCCAACGACCATAGAGCTTTGCTTGCCGATTTCGGAATCTCGAAAGTACTTGACGAGGATTTCACGACTCGGAGCCATCAATCACGCACAGGATCTTTGCGCGGTACTTTACGATGGATGGCGCCGGAGTGTCTCTACGGTGACTCGCGAGTGACGATGGCTTCAGATATATATAGTTTCGCCATGACGGCCTGGGAGGTCAGTCATTCTATTGGTCGAATGGCTTATGGAAGAGAGACCTCATTTTCATGCAGATATATAGTGGTCAAGTCCCGTTCGCGGATATAAGTGAGCGCGTCTTGGCCATTGCGGTAGTCGAGCAGAAGCGCAGACCGAAATGTCCTGCAAGGCTCACGGGCCAGGGTTCGATCTGGACTCTCATCCAATCTTGCTGGGATGCACGCCCGTCGGTGAGACCGGACTTCGAAAATATACGGATAGTCACTAAACGTCTATCATCAAATAAATCTGGTGAGTACGTCGGTGCCAAGAACATTCATTTGGGTATTAATTCCTGCTAATAGGGCATATATGTAGTGGTTCACATCAGTTTCGTTCATCATGCTGAGAGCGAAAAGTGTGAACTCGAAATCTCGGATGTGGTGCTAGATATAATACTCAGTTCACACTGAGTTTGAGTACTCGAGACGGATCTATTCCTGCTCGCATTCCCTTCTCCCTTACTGATGACCTCTGATGCCTCGATTTTTCTGGATGCTACCGTACCTGGGCCTCCTGCGACAGTGTCTGTGCCGTTTTGAAGCACGACAACGAGCAGGCAGAGGTAGGAGGGACGCCACTCTCGCGTCAAGTTTACGCTGAATGTAAATTGAGCTTTGACGCTCCAACGGGACAATGTTGCGAAGTGTTGAACCCGTCACGGGTTTAGTTCACATCGCCAAAACACGATGTGAATCACTACATATATGCCCTAATGAGTGCGTAGTTTCTCCCATCGACACAACGGTGGAAACTCCAAAAGGCGTTGTCCCTTATCGACTTTTGGATTGTAATGGTAAACCGAAAATACTTCCATTTGACTGTTTTCGTCGTACGTCCGACTCAGGACTCAGATCTCTCGCTCATCGAATATACTAACTTTTGACACCGGACGGCTCCTCTATAGATTTACCGCAAAGCTACTGGACGAAGGAGTCTGGTCAACTTGTACCACTCAATAGTGGAAATGATGCGGAGACCATCAGTTTTGAAGAGAGCACATTGAGATTTGCTTCGAGAATGGTATCACAATTCGCCTATGCTGAACGTGCTTCATGGTAACGATGATCTATCTCGCTATTAAACGGCTCGCTGGTGCTGCAAACATAGTTATTCTTTTTTCTCTTCACGCTCTCTACATTAGCGTTATACTTCACACTGCCCTAATTCATAGTATCCTACTAGTAACACATAGCACAGAATCAACCCCAACCTCACTCTATCAGCATACTTAATAAATATTAAGTTACATGGAAAGATTGCTCGGGAAGGATCACCTGCTTCCCCTCCAAACTATTCGATTCTTATTGTTTGGGCCACACTTCCAGCCACGCCACAAGGTTGTAGCTGACTTATGTAACTAAAGTTACTAAACAAACATAGATACGATTCTCGCGCCCCTTTGACGAGTCTTTTTTCTTCGCTGCAATCACGTCCTCTTTCTACGCATATGCCGGTTGCCATCGCTGTCCTGGTACTATTTTCTCGTGATTTATTGGACTCATACGGCTTTGGGACGCTCTAGTTTTAGGAAGTATGCATGTTGAACGTTTTGAACCCTTGGCGGAGCTTGCCGAGAGCCCCATATTCATTTCGACTTGGGCGTACTCAGGCAATCATGTGTGCACTCGTCGATATTATTGCATGGCTTATTATAAGTCGCACATACTTGGACTACAAAGAACAATGCGAAAGCAACTTGGTCTGTATAAGCTCGTATAAGTATATGCCCCGGTCGGACGCGCCATAGTAAGGATCCACAACGCGTTTATCTCTCAGTCTCGTTCCTCGTGGACGGCATATTCAATCTCTGCAACACTTGAACTGGGGAGATTGTCCTCAGCATCCGGGATGCGACCTTGGTGGGAAAGGCTTGGAGTTTCAGCATGTTACAATGGTATGTCCTGCTCACAATTCGTCCACTCTCACTCCTCTCCTCTTCCTTCAAGTTTTGGTGATGTTGGAAGCTGATGCATCTATGTGGTTGGCAATCTCGCCAGTGGCCATTTTTGATCAATGTACGGTCCACGAGAATTTGGCTGATATAGAATTGCTGTCAGTGCAAGAGAGGACGTGGCTAGATGCATTCCATAACGAGGTGTGTGAAAAAGTGCCACCGCTACGAAGGACGGGAACTTGAGTGGCTCGAAAGGGAATGTATTTCCTTGCAAAGATACTCAGGGTAATGAACGACATTGTTTCTCAATGGCGACAAGACTCAAAAGCGCTGTGATTAATTAACGTTCGACGGGGCGGAGGTTCCCTATTTCTAGTTCCTGTGAATCCACAAACAATCAACGAGGTAATGTCTCGTCAATCAAAGATATCCCTCAAACGCCTATGGGCAATGCGATGCCGAAACTATATTTACACATTGCCTTTGGTGGTGCCAAGTGCCACGGGTTAACTTTCGCTCACACGCGCTCTTTTCTTCCTCCTGCCTTCTACCCTCACTCTGACTCTTGCTAACCCTCTGTCATAGGGACTCCGTCCACATGCCTCCACGTGCCTGTCCCGACAAACTTCAGAACGGTGTATGCGTTCGACAGGGGTGCGGTTATAATCACGACATCGTGCTCTGTGCGCCCTGCGGCAAGTATATCCCTACGTACCGGATGGACCAGCATGTACAGGGCAAGCCTCACAGAACACGAGTCACCTCGCAATCTGCGCAATCATCTCGACCTGCACCTCGACCTGCCACCACCAGTACCCCCCCTCGTACCCTGCGAGCAGCGGCGGCTCCACCGAAAAACACTGGACATGGGAACCGTGCGCCTCCTTCGGACACTTCGAATGCTCGAACGCCACAATCACCCGCCCAACCTCGCACTGTTCCCGGAGTCTCGAAATGCACTCTTTGCGGCGCTCATATTCGAACAGAAGAGCTGGATGCCCACGTGAAAAAGCATTTTCCTCCAAGCCCTGTTAGCGCGCGACACTCTGATGCGGCCACTCCTTCTCAGCACGACGAGCCTATACACAGAGCGAAAAGACGATGTGAGCTTTGTAATCGAGTCCTGTGGAAGAAGAGCTGGACATCACATGTCAAGTCGGAGGACCATCGGAGGTGCGCGGAGGCTGCTGCTACCGGCGCAGCTCAGGATACCAAGAGTGGCGGTGGCAGTGTATCAGATCCAGAAGATGATATCCAGGTATCTCATATTGATGGCAGAGACTTTGGGATAGTTGGGAGGGATACCGTGACTGGATCATTCCCGACTACGACGCTGGAATTTATGGTCACGAAGAGGAGATCACAGGCATCGTTGTCTCTACGTTACGTAGACATCATCCCCGTCGACCCAGAAAACTTTTCTGCTACCATTACGCAAAGGTACGCTCCTCGAGCTCGTGATAACAACATCACTTGCACTAAATCAACAATGAATTTCCTCAGCTTCGCTGCCACCATACAGGGTGGCGTGCCCGCGCTCCTCGATCACACCGTTACAGTTCAGGTTTCATTTCAACCACAGTACGAAGGTCGCTTCGAAAACACCCTCAACTTAGTCTTCAGGGATCATCACACACAATCGGAGATCGTGATTGCAAGAATACTGCGTGGCATCGCTGGTTCCGCGGACGACCACGAGCATCTTCGACCTCAAAACACTCACGTAACCCCTCAAGAAACTCGCCACGAACTTCCCCGTACCTTCGTACCTCTGGCATTGTCTACTTGGCCGCGTAACCGCGGGGATTCGCATCTTCAAGAATTTCCACTTCCCGATGAGGTGGCAAAAGCGGTCTTGGACCCCAATTACGACGAGGCTGCTGAACGAATAGCCAGGAAGTCGATCCCACAACCTTTCAACCTCAAAACTTACCAGAAGTTCTTTCAATCTCTGTTATACCTCGAAGAGGGCGCACTTCAGTATGCGTGTTTTGATACCATCAATCACCCACGCGCATGCTGATTTGGATTTCTGAAAGACGTGAGCTCAGTCAAAAGATGCTGCCCGGAATTAGAGTCGAAGCAGCTTCCCCAAGATATAAGTGCGAAAACCCTCACTCACTCAAACATTCTACTTATGAACCTGTGGACTTACAGGATTCGATTGACGGACGAGAAAGACGGCGAGCTCCACGAAGTAAAGATCGGAGATTATGTCCTCTTGGACGATATCACCTCTGACCTACAGTACGAGGGGCGAATAACCAACATGGAAAACAAATTCCGTGTAAGGTTCACCGAACTCATCCTGACGCTCTGGATGCCGGACAAGTTCAGCATACGTCAGAATGCCATTTTTGACGTGAGGTTCAAGCTAGACCGATTGACTTTACGCCGTATGCACGATGCGGTGTCTAGTTCGCACAGGTCTGAGTGTACTCGATTCTTATTCCCTTCGTCTAGAGACGCTCGGTCGCCTGTGGTGCCCTCAAACTTTGAAGTCGAGCCATATAATCCTAGGATATTGGATGACGCAAGACAACTTCAGGCGGTCCTTTCTATAGTCCATCAGCCCCGTCAAAGTGCTCCCTTTATTATATTTGGCCCGTTAGTATCTCTCAATTCTTTTATCCTATTCACATTCGATTGATCCGTCATATAAAAGCCCTGGTACAGGAAAGACCGTAACCGTCATCGAAGCAATACTGCAAGTGCTCAAGTACAACCCTCAATGGAAGGTACTGGCCTGTGCACCTAGTGACACCGCTGCCGACCTTCTCACTAGACGATTATGTTCCCATCTGAGTGAAGACAAGTTGTTTCGTCTCAACTCCATATCAAGACCGATCCACGATTGCCCTAAATCACTGTGGCCGTACAGCAACATTAATGGTCACAATGTCTTCGCCTATCTTCCTCGCGAAGAACTCAAGAAGTTCAGCGTTATCGTGTCGACATGCAGCTCGGCTGGCCTTGTTTCTGGTATTCACCTTCCTCGAGGCCATTTCAGTCATGTGTTTCTAGACGAAGCTAATCAAGCCGAGGAACCATTGGCGATGATTCCAATATTGGGCGCGGTGGGGTCCGAGACGAGAGTGATTTTGGCAGGAGACACGAATCAGTTGGGACCAGTTATCAGATGTCATACCGCTGGGCGACGGGGATTAAGGACCAGCTATCTTGCGCGTCTACTGGCCATCGGAGGAGTCTACGACGTCGAAAAAAATCACGGCAGGACGTGAGCCACTTTCATTACTTATTATCGTTTCTAGCAACCAGTAAATTAACGCTGCTCATGGTCAGTATTGTCAAGTTGATACAGAATCGCCGATCGCATGGGTCGATCATAGCGTTCTCTAACCGGTTCTTCTATGAGGATGAACTTCGTGCCAGTGCTCGTCGGGAGACAACGACCAGCTTGTTCGGCTCGCCCATCCTTCAGGACCTGCAATTTCCTCTTGTCTTCCATGGAATATCTGGAGAAGGTCAACGGTCAGGACGGTCCCAGTTGTATTATAATAATGGCGAAGCTTCGCTGGTGAAGGAGTATTGTCTGCGGCTTGTAAAGGATCCTGCAAGACATGTAGGTAAGCTAAATATACGACTTTTCTGTTCTCCCAGTGCAGTGCCCTGATTCGTATGTGTGTTGATAGAACCTGCGGAAATCGGTGTCATCACGCCTTATCGCGCGCAAGTGAAGAGGATCAAGACGCTACTCTACGAGGCTGGCCATGGCTTGGAACAAGTGATGGTTGGAGCAGTGGAACAATTCCAGGGACAGGTAAATATGTTGTTCTGAATGACAAGTACGGTCTCATGTTTCTCCGTATGCAGGAGCGCAGAATCATCATCTTTTCTACCGTCAGAGGTCACGAAGGTTTGAGTCAACTGAGCTCGATGGACCTCCCGACAGAGCGCTGTCATTTAAATGGTAAGTCCTGCCTCTGTCATTCGTATTCGTGCTTATTTCTGACCCATACTCATATTTGTTTCCTCACAGTCGCTCTTACTCGACCTCAAGCCCTCCTTATCGTGATAGGCGATCCTTGCGTTCTCGGTATGGACCTTATGTGGCGCGCATTTCTGAACTTCGTACACTCTCGCGGCGCTTGCACGGGCAAGCCGTTTAATTGGAATCACGAAGAGGTAGTGACACCTCCAGGCTATGAGGAAGTCAGGCTCCAGGGTCAGGCCATCATCAGAGGAGAGGAATTTGTAGACGGTATCAGGTCGTCGATCTTCAAGCGGCAGGGGAGTTAGTTTGGAGTCAGTAATGACTGGAAATTTGTATAAGACTTTTTGTTTTACAAATGCTGTCTTGCTTTAGATACGGCATGATTCTTGAAGTACTTTTCGGCGCTCCGAGCCAGGATTGATATGAGGCCATAGTAGGATTGTCTGTGCTAGTACGGTGTCAACAACTCATGACTTCCATCTGCTATAATATCGTCTTGCGATGTAACTGTGATTTTGTCGCCACTACTAATTGATCTGATTGTAGTCTGAGCACTCAGTGTCCTGTTCCGCACTGACTAGCACAAGTAGACTCCAGAATTGGGTGCCACATTTTCCACGCCACAAGTCGCTAACCCGAACAACAGACGCCCAAGAGTCCCCACGCGTCCCGCAAACCATTCTTCTTTACCGCGATCATGTCCTCTTTCTACGCACACGACCCTCACGATGGAGGCTGTCTCGTTACTTGCGCTAATTGCTACAATTCTGGGGCTTTATTTCCTCGCGAGTCGTGGGCATGCTCAGAATCTCCCTCCAGGCCCATCCTCTGGATTTCTTGGGAACGGCCGCTTTGACATGCCTGACGAACCCTACAGGAGGTTTGCCGAACTTGCGAAGAGCTATGGATCCATATTCTCGTTTAGACTCGGGCATACCCCAGTCATAGGTGCGTTCGGCGTCGCATCATCTACTTCCAAGTGATGGGGTCGCTGAGACTTAGAGACAGTGGTGAATAGTGCAAAGGTAGCCTGGGACCTCCTTGAGAAGCGTGGTGAAATATATTCCAGTCGACCACGCAATATCATGGGGTGCGTTTCTCGTTCATCAATAGTGTACATCGATTGACAAGTGAGCTCGGCACACGCTTCACGTTGATGAATAACGCAGACAGGAGATTATGTCGCGAGATAATTGGGGGCTGGGGATGGCATACGGAGACAAATGGAGACGTTGGCGAAAGGTGAGATCATCTTCTTTTTCATACCATGGAGTGCGTGACCGTAATCTCCCCCGCTACGATAGTTCCAGCATATGTTCATGAATTCAAAATACGCTCTCCAATATCGCCCTTTCCAGTCGTTTGAGTCTGCCGTATTACTAAAGGATCTGATGGACAATCCGAATGGATACAAGAAACATTTCGAGAGGTATTCCCTTCTCCTTTTCTTCTTCATATGTTTGTATCATATCAAGCTAGAACGTGACTTAGGTTCTCAACATCGTTGACCTTCTCGCTTGCCTATGGCAATCGCATCAAAGACCTAAGCGACCCTCTGGTGAAAGAGAACAGAGTCGCAGGCAGTGCATTTGCCAGTACAATGTATGAGCCATCTCTTCGCTTTCAAATTGGAACCACATAATTGGAGGCTAACACGTAGACCTGCAGGGTGCCTGGGAAGTATTTGGTCGAGTCGGTAGGTACTCCTGGACTCGTCTGGAATAGCACATCAATTGATCCTCGTTTCAGTGGCCTTCTCTTCTATGGCTTCCGGTAGCGTCCACTTGTGCCTCTTGATATATGTTCTCTTTCTCACACGTTGCTTCTCAGAAACCTCTTCAGTGGTTCAGGAAGCCCATGGAGTTCCGCGGCGCACTCAATACCGCGTTGTACACCCGTCTCCTCCAAGATGTCAAGGTAAAGATGGAGGCGGGTGCGGCACGTCCATGTCTTTCCGCTCTGTTATGGGAATCTGGTCCGTCGTCAGGTCTCAGTGAAACAGAGATGGCATATTTTACGGCCATGCCGTTCGCTGCTGGGACATCCACCGTGCGTAGATTCGTCTCATGTAGCACGCAGAACTTCACTGACGTGCACTCTAGACATTCGGATCTATGGAATTGTTTCTCAGTAAGGCCCTTCCGTCATAACATCGTCAGTTTCCATGGTGATACGCATATGCATATCCCCAGTGTCTGCTATCCTTCACCCGCAATGTGTCAAGAAAGCTCAAGCTGAGCTTGACGCTGTCGTCGGCCGGTCGCGTATGCCAACTTTTGATGATGAATCGTCACTTCTGTATGTGCAAGCGATGATCAAGGAATCCCTCAGATGGCGAGTTGTCGCTCCCATTGGTCTTGCACATGCAACGACGGAAGATGACGTGTACATGGGTTACAAAATCCCGAAAGGATCGACTGTCTGGGGGAATATCAAGTGCGTGTTGCTGGCTTTCCGTGTTCTCACAGACTTGTGTTGCTGCCCTTTGGCTAACGCGCACCCTCTTGATAGCACGATCTCACATGACCCCGAGCTCTTTGCGGATCCCGAAACCTTCGAACCTGAACGCTTTCTGAATGCGAAAGATCCACGACTTGTCGACTTCAACCTTCCTTTCGGTTTTGGAAGACGTATTTGCCCCGGGCAGGCCGTTGCAATGCAGAGTCTATTCATCGTGATATCCCGGTACGTCCCTTCCGGGTCATTCTCGCGACATATGAGGTGTTTGCCTAACAGAACTCGGTAGAATGCTGTGGGCGTTCGACTTCAATCCCGCACTGGACGAATCCGGAAAGTCTGTATATCCCGACCCAGATACCTCGACAAGTAATGTTACACGTAGACCTGTTGCGTTCAAATGCGCATTGAAACCGCGTACCGGTGAGGTGGCAGAGATGGTGCGCGAAGAGGCGCAGAGGGCTGAGGATTCGCTGACGGAATGGCAGTGAGCGCGGATAGGTTTTTGATGTTCTGGCTGATCCGCCACATTGCCTTCCTGTCTTGATCTTGGATGTCTTCGTGTCTTGGAAGCAGTTTCGTTGGGAGATGTGATCAACATCCTGTGATGGAGTGCATTGTCTTTTCTCGTGAGCGCCGACTTGGCAGCGATATACCTTTGTTTGGACAGGAACGGGGAACACTGAACCATTTGGACCGCTAACTTTTATATTCTTCAGATCATTCTTCGCGTGCTAGGGAGATTATACTCTAGAACCCTGTTGATGAAACAAAACTCCAGGGTGGTTCTGCAAGTGCATGACGCCCGATATGTAGCTCGTTTGCACACGGCATAAGCCGCGGGGTGATATATACTCCTGTTTAGTCCATGAGTCGTTCTCGTCGCAGTGTCTCGTGGACGATCACAGATTGACACGGTTTCCTTCCCCGCGGGCTTCTGTATAAGAACCTTACCCCTGCATTTGCAAAATTTGTTCTTGCAACCCCACCCCGAAAATGATCAACGAGGTCAACGCTGAACTTCTTGGTCTCTATTTGCTTTTAATCACCTATGGTACGTCTGAACACGCCCAATACACTAGATGGCTTTGACGCTGAAGAGGGACTTTGGTCAGGTATATACTTGGTCGTCTTCTTTCAATGTGTTCTCGTATTTCGTCGTAGGAGCTTGGATGGTCACCACGGGACCTTGTGGCTTCCGGTGGCTACCATCCTCATTTTCGTGGTCGCTGCCATCGTAAGTCACAACGTCCATTCCTCACAGAGTCCAGCCGACGAGTGCAAACGCTGGTATAAGGACTAATACTTTATGTAACTGCGTATAGCACCTGGTGACCTCGCTTATTCGTGCCTGGGAAGCCTTCTCTTTCAAGGCCGACGGAATCTCAACTGCCGTCAAAGTGTTCCAGGGAGTGGCGAGTTTGCCTTCACTTCTGAAAAATGCATCATTCATAGCGCAGACTATTTTGACCGACGCAATCATGGTATGCCCTCGCGCAATACAGTATATCTCGTTCAGAACATTAACTTCCAATTATTTAATAATAACAGGTATATCGCACGTATGTCGTCTGGGGTCTCAACTGGGAGATCGTCATTATCCCTCTCGCACTGTTGTGTGCTGACATAGGTGCGTTCTCATCAAAATCCGACTGGATTCAGCTTCCTCACGCTTGAGCAGCCATGGGAACTTGGTCAATGTTCACATTAGCACGCACTGGTGTCAACGGAGACCCAATTGTTGCCGAAGTCGTAGTACGAGTCAAGTATTTCTACATCGTTACACTTGCTCTCAATGTTATGTGTTCAGGTATGTGACGGATCAATCACATCCTTCGATCCGATTCCTTTGCTTATGTGGACTCCAACCATAGCCCTGATCTCTTGGAGAATATGGCGAGTCGAAAGCGAGGCCAAGCTCGTTACTGCCAAGGAGAACGGCAATCGCAGGCCCGAGCCTGGGATGCGCATCGGCATGGTGATTAATGTGATTGTTGAGTCTGGTGAGCATTTTCATGACGAATTTTCTCTGTACGACGCATGATGGCTTACTTGAAGAGTCTTCACTATAGCCGCTGTATACTGTGCATGTCTGGTTGTGCTCATAGCCACCGCTGCATTGAATTCGGACGTCATGTTTGCCATTCTAGATTTTGTTCGTTCCTTAATTCCTCTCATCGTACGTACCATCCAACTGACCAAAACCATGTGTTCGTACTAGATGCCGCATCTTATGGCAAGTGCCGTCCTCTTTGCGTCCTCTGCATCTGGTTATAGGGTGGCCTCACTCACAGTTCCGCGCAATATAGGCCATCATCTTCTCTCTCATTATCATCAGAGCCGCCAAGGAAAAAACGTATCCAAAAACTCACACAAGCATGGCAGGCACCATGCAATTTATGAGACGTTCGCGCACTACTGGGGTGACGACTACTACTGATGTCCACCCGGACTCGAGCCTTGCTACCAGGGACGGAGGGCGAATCGATGGCACGACATATGATGACGATAGTTCTGACGAGATGAGGGCTGATTTGGAGAGAGGCTTAACAACTTCGCTGAATAAAAGTGGGGATGGGATAGTAACAGACGGGCCCTGTATCGAGGTAATCTCTTTACGGGATAGAGGGACAGTGAAGTAAGGGAGTCGACGAGCCAGGTGTAATTTTATCACAGGAAGTATATTACTATGCACAGTCCTTAGGGCAAATTTAGTATTGAGGGTGTGTGTTGCTCTTATGTAAACTAGGAGTTCCGGTTTTCTTCAGCACTAGGAAAATGCGACGAGAGCAGAAGACAATGTGCGATAGGACCAAGAGTCCCTCGATAACCCTATCTATTCCATTCGACTCGCGCTCAACGAAGAGTCAAACAACAGGACTCAGACCAGGACACGACCGAAGAAACGAAAACAGAACCGAAAACATATTTGCTACAGATTGTGACGGAGAGAGTAAACGACATGGAGGACAAAAGCGAGCCTAGATCGGGTATTTTCTTCGAGAGAACGACATAGCGACATGGAGACAATGCATGGGAGATGAAGGAATGGGCATTATCAAGGGATAAGGGAGTAACGAGAGATAATGATTATTCGAATATTGGGATTGTGACGACAGCGGAATATGAAATTTGTATGGACATTTTAGGTTGAGATGAGATGAAAGAATATGGATTATGAACCGGGCAAGGCGTCTTCGCAGGGAAGAGAAGTTCCAAGAAATAGCGTAACACATTGCATAGATGACGAGACGAGACGGTACGGGGCGAGAAGAGCCGACAGTCAGGACCAAGGAGCGCAGACGAAGCTTGGGGAACTGAGGAGGGGTGTGTAAGGTACAGATAGTGAAGAATGAAAGATATGAGTGAGGGTGGAGGGATGAGACAATGAGACTGGGTAAGGCAAGGGCACATCGGCGGAAGCCGGGAAAGACGACGGAGAGGTGGCGAGCGGAAAAGGAGATAAATGAGCGAGCGGGGATGGTAGGCGAACCAGAGATTTTGGGTACGGAGAGGTATAAGAAGGCACGAAAGGACGCTAGAGCGACCTGGAAACAGAGAGAGAGAAGGATGGGGAGGGTGCGAATGACAGATAAACAACCTCTTCTGGCAAGATAGTGGACAAGGCATGAAATATGAAAAGTACTTTGGAGATTGGGCAAGGCGCGGCGGACAACGATAAAAAAAACAACGGCGATACATGTCTTGAGAGATTTGATGAAGTGTCTACTGAGCTTGTGGTGGTTCTTGTATTTGGACAACTTCGACGTGCTCGGACGAAATGGGTGGACCGAGGTGTATTTTGATGGTAAGAATACCACATTCCATTCCGGCATAAACGTCGGTCCCCTTAGATCCAAGAAAAGGTACGACGACGCCCTTGAGGTCCTTCGCCGCCGGAAGCAAAAATATCGAACAGCGCCACGCACCTGGGTTTCGAAGGGAACAGAAATGTGGCGCAAAAAATTACCGTACTTGCGTTCGCGAACGGTGTGCGCGCGTCCTTCTGGGAAGGCAGGTCTTGACGTTCCAGAGACAGATAGCTGTCGAATCTTGGTGCGAATGTCGGTCGCGAGCTGGATGCTGACATCAGAGCGTTGAACACCGGGGAGTTCGAGTACGATTGTCATGATGTTGGTGTTGTCGTCTATGTCGGTATCGGCACAGATTGTCCATGCTCGCGAACGAGTAAGGGGTCTTTCAGGTGGATACGCGCGAGATCTGAGCGGTGTTGAAGTTTGTAGTAAGTGCGTAGACGATTGTCCGGCGGACATGCTCGGCACAATCGTAGGCGGGCTAGGACCACCAGTCAGATAATAACGACATATGCCGCAAGGAGCGGTAGTGGTGGGCTATAAGCACGGCATACCTCATTCCGCTCATGCCTACATCCACGTCCCCACTACCTCCCGGCGCACCGTAATGCGACGCTCCTGCACCCCCAGACGCGCTACCAGGAGTCGACGTCGCTTGAATGCCGCTCGAAAATCTTACTTGTGTCTGGTCGCTCGCACGTCGAGCAGAATCAGACCTCCCCGAAGCACTCATAGAATGTGCAATAGCAGATGAACCACCAGCATGTTGTGGTCGGTTATACGGATGCGCTCTGTCACGCTCAGAATGAATATGAGTAGGCGACATCCTCGCGGGTCCTGCCTTACCCTTAGCGTCGCTCGCACCCACTGGACTGTTCAAAGGGAGTAAAGTCTCTTGCCCTTCGAAAGCAGTCGTGGACTGACCACGACTCTCCCCGGGTAAAGACCTCGCAGGCCTCTGAGCCTCAGCTTGCTCGCGACGCGCAAGGGCCCTCCTCTCATGAGGTAGGAAAGCAGGGCGTTCATCGAGTGTGATGACGGCAGGTGACTGGGCATGACTAGACGTTGTAGGGCTCGAAGCTGAGTCTTGAAAGAAATGTATGGGTTGTACTTGAGTGGGCGAGCCGTATTCTTGTTGGATTGAGAATGCGTTGGAGAGTTCTGAATGGCCGGTTGAAGGGTCTGACATGTCCCAAGAGTTGAAGTTGAGAGGTGTGCTGTGATTGCTTCCACTGAGAGCGCTTGGTGTCGTGGGCATCGTGAGTTGGGGAGGCTGAGTGGGATCATGATGAGGATAGTAAGACATTGCAATTGGCCAACACGCGACGCGAGGGAACGCGCCAAAGAGCAAGAACCGTCTAGTGGACGCTGTGGTCGTCGTAGTCGTGAAGAAAGAGAGCCATCCCGACGCGTCCTTATATACGCCTCCCCACGGACGATGACTCGCAAGGGAACGTCGGCGGCGAAGCCGGAACCGTCGAACAATGAGGCCTGCAACGTGCCGCGCGCGTCGCGCCAACACGCGCCCCGCCCGCGCAACTAGCCATAAAAGGAAATGTATGTCGGCATCCGAGTCACGCTGGGCGGCGAATCTGCAGCCATTTTCCGCCTCAGGCTCAGCTTCGACCGCGACGGACGTGCTGTCCTTCTTGTTACGGTCAATTTGCTTCGGATGTGGTACGGTGAGTCGAGAACGCCCTGATAAATAGCGTCCAATCTGGTCACCACACCCTCCCGGTTGCAGCAGACTTTGAGCAGAGTTCGCCACCCTCAACATGATGCATGCAGATGCTCTCTTTCTACGCAAAAGTACCGGTATAAATTGCACTGTATGCGTACAGTAAACACCCACGGCTATGACGAAAGGTCATCTGTATGCCATGGAACCATCTGATCGTCGCCAGTGTTCGCGGCAGAGGCAGTGTATTTATCAGGCGCCCAATCCATATAAACCGGGCCAAGCATGGTCAGGACTGGCATTCTCATCCTTCTCTCGTTTGCCTCTCTTTCACACCTGTAGCCATGTCGTTCACGTACTGCCCGCTGAGAATGTCTGGTATGTACTTAGTGTTTCAATTCGCGAGTTATAGCGAGTCGCACTGACGTTTCTATGTTCTCATAGCTGACATGTGTATATTTCTCTCGTTTCCTGTATTGTTGTACAGAATCCGTACCAAGGGTGCTACTGGTACGTATTGCGCGTGCGTCTTTCACTTACACTGTGACTTACCATGTCGTGTAGGTGTCTCGCTCTCCACCCAGTTCATGCACTGCTTCGCCTTTTTCGCTCGCTATCTGGACCTCTTCTTCAAGGGTGGTGAACTGGGAGCCTACCTGACTTGGATGAAGATATACATCCTCATCGCCGCCATCACCACCGTACATTCTCTCCTTACAGCCCAACGCCCCTTTTCCACCCACGAGGCAAACTCCATCCTCTCACAAGTATTCGCCACCACTTCCATCTGCTTGTTGCTCGGTTCCTTCCTCAGCTACAGTCCCCCATTCTCCAACTTGCACTTGCATCTTCATACCGATTTAGTCGAAGTGGCATGGGCTTTCTCCGTCTACTTGGCCGCTGTAGCAGACGTGCCTCAGTTGATGGAGTATGATAGGATGGAGAGGAAGGATACGTTATTGACGGCATATCTCGTGCTATGTTTCGCATTCCGTGCTCTATACCTGCCTCACTTGGTTCTCCGGTATGTGTCCATCTTTTTCTCGAGGATATTGAGTGTGGCTCAACTGACATCACATCATGTTGACAGGTACCTTGACCAGGGCCTATTCGACGTGATTTCAATTTTCGGAGGACTTGTTCAGACGTCGATCTACATCATCTACGGGCTCTTCATCGTCCTTCATCATTCTCGCCGTCAAGCTATCGTTCTTGACGCCGAATCTGTTGCTACCTCTCTGAACGGCAATGCGTCTCCGTATGTTATGTTCTCCCTCTCTAGCTGTGGTCAGTCGCGAGAGCTCAACTTTGTTTATACTTCTAGACTGGTGAAAGAGGCACTGGTCGATGAGAAGAGTGCTGCATTGGTAGATGACGCTTGATCATATCTGTCTACGTTCTGAAACCATGTACGTGCCTAGCGGCGATTGTCCGTCACGACATGGACAAGGAATCGTCGAAGAAGTATGATCAGTCGAGCATTATTTATTGTTCCGACTTCCTTTTATTCTTCATCTTCTCTGGACATTATTGGGCCTCAAAATTTGTGTTAAGCTTCTGATCCTTCTAGGACAATATGAACCAAGTGTTTTTACCATTGCTAGCGAGAGTCTGGTAGTTCACTGGCTCTATGACTCAAATATGGCGATGTGTAGCTCGTGATGCGAGAACTCGTGGCATCCTGGGCTCCTCAACCGAGTATGTACGCTCCCTGTCTGTAAACAACGCTCTTGTCCGAAGTCATTCAACTCTGGAATCTATCTTGGGCTTTTTTCCGAATATTCTCAGTCGCTATTATTTACATGCGCACACCGATAGTCCTTTTGCGTCTGTATCTGCCGGATTCTGAAACACCCTCATGGGAGTCACCTATCTAGTTGCCCAACCGAATACCGGATGCATCTGACGAGCTCAAGGGGGCGGGCCACCCAATTCTCCAATGTGGCGTAGGTAAGAAGGCCGCAAAAATGAATAAACGGACGGCACGTGTGAGAAATGTTGGATGACGTGGAGGAGCCGCGTCTGGACGCGTTCCCCCTTTCTCATGCTTCGTGAACTTTCTTGATCCTCATTCGAACCACAAGACCTGGTATACATACGTGTACTCTTTTTTTCTGAGCGTCCACCTTCTCCACGACTACTTGACGGCGCATTACCGACTTTGACAATTTCTAAGGCCAACGACTATTAGAATCTCTGCTTCGTCTATCCTCTTGCCTTTCTCCGCTTTCCTCGGAACTTGAATAAGTACTCCTCTTCGAACGGTACACCTACGAAACCTTTCCTCGCAAAGGAACACCCAGTACCACTACTTGAAAAGATGTCAGGAAGCTTCATGGACGAGATACGCAAGATCCCACCAGTGACGCGCTTTCTCTGCGCATCGAGCCTCTCAGTCTCGGTGTCGAGCATGATGCACCTCGTGAGCCCGTACAAGATTGTTTTCGTGAAGGAATTGGTCACGAGGAAATGGGAGGTACGTCTATGTTTTATGGAAATGGTGGCTCGGGATGCAGGAGGTAGAATGTGAGGGCTTTTGGACGCTGACGAAGTTTGTGTGGCGGTGGTGATAGGTATGGCGTGTATGGAGTAGTTTCTTCTTCGGAAGTGCGTCTCTATTTCTATCCCCTCTGACGGCTGTAACAATATTGAATTTGTTACTTCGTCTGCACAGGCTCGGGAATTAGCTATATTTTCGAATTCATGATGCTCTAGTGCGTTTCATCTCTTCATCCACACAATTGACTCTCTTCCATTCGACACCTTGGCCTTTTTCATGCCACCACGGATTTATCGAAGGATGCTTACACCTATCTAACAGCCGAAACTCAAATGACATCGAATCAAACCATTTCTCAAACCGCTCGGCGGACTATGCATGGCAACTCATGCTTGCCTGTGGCGCTATCCTCGTAAGTCTCCTGTCATTTCCGCACTTGCAACATACTCACGAACGTATGCTTGAACAACACCGTCTCTGCATCGTATTGAATCTAGGCTCTTAACATCCCTCTGGGATCCTTCATCCATTCTCGACCCCTTCTTCTCTGTCTCGCTTATCTTTCTTCAGCACTCGCACCTCCAGGTGCACAAACTTCGATATTCGGAATGGTAACCGTACCGATCAAATATTTCCCTTATGTTCTCCTTGGTACGCATTGCATCACGAACCCTATCACTGCTGACCTTCCACACCGAACAAAATCCCATCTCACATATACCCAACAGGGTTCGACTTTCTCACAGGCGGTCCATCCGCTGTCGCAACCTCAATCACAGGTGCTGTAGTAGGACATCTCTGGTGGTGGACGATCTTCGGCCCCGACGGTCGTGGGCTTCCAGGATTCGCGGCTTGGGGAAGGGCACCTGGATGGGTGAGATCGATTGTGAGTGATGGACCACAGGTGCCGGGTGGAAATTTGAGGGGCACGGGGGTGCACGTTCAGCAGCCGAGGAATAGGGCTGCGGGTGGGGGAGGGGCAGCAGCAGGTGGAGGACGTGGAGGGTATAATTGGGGGAGGGGAAACAGGTTGGGGACCGAATAGGCGGGGGAATACAATGAGAATATAATAGAGGCTGTGGTGATCATCCTTTTCCCCTCGTGTTATGGGTATTGGGCTCTGGCTGTATAGTTTCGATACTGCAAATCTTCATTCACGTTTCACTCTGCGGAAATCGTGCTGAGAACGCCTATGTGAGCCGGCTCCGATGATGCAATGTGATGGTCGTTTTGTATAAGCTCTCTATCTGATCGTTGTCCTTTTTCCACATCAGCATTGCTTCCGCGCATCCTTTAGTCACTCGTACACCTCGGAAACAACTTCTACCCTATATCCACCCCAACCTAATCATTCGCGCCATACTTTCCAAAATATACTTTCATATTCTCCAACTCCTCCTTCCTCCCCTTCTCCTCCAACCAAGTAATCAAATCCCTCATCCTCAAGATCGCCCTAACCCTCCCCTTACCTCCCAACTCCTCTTCCAGCTTCATAGCCGTGCTCTTTCTCTCCTTCTCTGCCTCGCCACCCGTGATCTCCTCTCTGTCCAGGCACTGCACGATTCCCACAACCTCGCCACCTTCCCTCCTAATCATCTCCACAGCCTTCCTGACCGCCGTTCCCGCCGTCATCACATCGTCTAAAACTAAGACTTTCTTGCCTTTTACGGGAGCGCCGACGAAGTTACCGCCTTCACCGTGGTCTTTGGCTTCTTTACGGTCGTAGGCGAGGGAGGTGGAGATGTTGTGGGTTGTTTGCAGGAGGAGGGAGGTACAGGCTGCTAGCGGGATGCCTTTGTAGGCTGGTCCGAAGAGAATATCGAATTGGGGAATGGGGTCTGTTGGCGAAGAGAGGCCTTGGGCGATCGTGTGCGCGTAGGCGGAACAGAGAATGTTTAGTTGAAGGCCTGAAGAAATGAGGCCGGCGTTGAAGAAATAGGGTGAGATGCTATTGATATTGGGGCGGATATCAACATTTAGCAGACATATGGATAAAATATGTTGTTGATGAAGCTGAATGAGCAGATATAAGACCTACCGGCCTGATTTAAGAGTGAATTCGCCGAATGTGAGAGCACCGATAGACATGGCCTGGTCTATCAGTTCAAGCTGGTAGGGCTCTAATGCAGAAGAAGAGGATGAAGACATGGGGGAGATGGGCTGGAGATTCAAAGGAAAGATCGTTTCAGCTGGAGATCATGAATAAAGCCCTTCGGACATCGTTCACTGAGTACTACTTACCAGAAGAGTGGCGGTGGAACGTTTTGTGGCGAGAAAGGAAGAAGAGCAATCAAATATTATTATTTCTTTTGGATCGAGCAATCTTTCGATCTTATCTTATCGAAAGTCCCCGTACTTGGCGCTGTTGCGGCGCTTCGAGTTTGTTGAACATCTTTCTTTCACACTCTCACGATCTCATTCCAAGGCAGACCAGTCGTCCGGAGATGAATTATGCAAGAGAAGAACACGAATAGGATCGCTTTATACTTCACTATGATTACACAAAGTAGAGCCCGTCATCGTGCAATGGCTGGTTCTAGGGGACGTTGACGTGCATCGACCGAGTAGCGCCCTTCTCCCGCCTCGAGGAGCCATCCATGAACGTCTTCAGATCCAGTTCTTGTACGCCTGGATGGACAGTACGTTTCTTCTTAGATAAACCTTCCTCCCGGGAGTAAAAATAATCGGCTTCGAGATCTTGATCCTCTCTGGATTCTTGTAGCGTTCCGAACCCAGGAAGCTACAGGACAGATTCAACATCGCGACGAGTCCTAGGGCATGCTACCAACACTAAAGGGGGCCTGCATTCTGGCACTGTCCATGTGCAGCGCGACTATGACACGCGCCCACTTCGAGGTAGTATTTATGTGCTCTACCCATTCGCCATCTGGACAGACGGCCGAATGGCAATATTCGCTCTTCCTTCTGACAGACCTTTCTTCCCTCATTGTGGTAGGTTGCCCCCCAGCATAACCACTTCTTGCATGGTCTTAAGCACCTCGCAGTCAAACAGCTTCCGCTCTCCCTATGTTTTGGTTATCGATCCCTCTTCTCTTCTCGTTTATCCAGCATGTAGAACTCGAAAGCTCTGGTGTTCGACCGCACTGAGCGATTTCTGCCACTGAACTCATCTGTGAGGCTACAACCGCAGCTTTCCTTGCTCCTCGAACAGGTCGCGGTATTCTTGGCGTAATTTTCGGCTACTACTAGCTCGATTTATGATATTTGAAAAATATACTTCTGCATTGCTAAAACTGCTGGTTAGCGACCGTCTTATCACAGATATTTAGTCTCATTGATCCATTCCAATCGTCGTTCCCTTTTTTCTTCCAGGTTCATTCGATCTGATTGCCCAACATGCGTGTGAGGTCGTGCATGTGGTCTTCACTATATTGAGCACTCTAGCGCACAGGATCCCACGAGTAAAACCCACACACGTTTGTCTCCCTTCAGGGACCAACGGGGTGCAAAATCGTATTGTTCGATTTCCGTTCGAGGAGCTGTTGAACCACACCCTCAAGTGTCTACGTATGGCCCACCTTGGCACTGCTCCGAGGTGGAAACAGAACGGAGAGCATGGTACTACCGTGTTGGACACGCCATATGCATCCCTTCAACCCCCTCCTGCTGCCCAAATGCTAGCCTCGATCGTAGAGATGGCGATACCGAGCGCCCCAATCGGCGGAGATTTGGCTCGATGGCAAAAATTGAACTATAGACCAATGTATCCTAAGTGTCGCCCTCTCACCTTCAATTTGTGCAGAAATTTGGACTGGTCATCGTGTGCCTCACGAGAACCTTCCTGCTCCATGCCTCTAACTCCACACTCCTGGCCGGCCGAGAAACACCCTATCCGTTACTCCTGGCCCTTTTCATGCCCTTTGCAACTTCGTCTTCCTGTGGCAGCGATCGCTATACTGACAATGGGCCATACGTACAAGAGGGTGAGGTTTGGGACTGCATGCTTCTATCACTCTGGCTGACCCCTCGAACTACACCCACTACATTCTCCAGTACTCCATTCCCATGCCGCCGTTGAGTGCACTTGTACTCGCGATTGCATCTTCGGTGAACACTCGTATTGGAAGAAAGCGATATGAAGACGACCATCAAGCTCAGGCCTCGGAACAGAGGGACGTTGAGAAGGATGGTCATGGCGAGGAGGGTGTCGATGGCGAGTTGCGCACGCCCAGGAGCGTGCCGCTGGAGACCGCGGACAATCCTGAGGAGGATGAGGAGGTGGAGGTGGACGAAACCGATGTCGAAATAGATGATGTTGACGACAATGATCATCCTCGGCGACATACTCGGGACGACATTTCGGCTGAAGACGAGCTCGCTGGCACAACCTCCCCGGAAGCAGTCCACAGAAACACAGGCCGCTTCCCCCGTGTCAACACCGTCACATCCTTCGGTTCCTCCGTCTCCCAACTGAGGTTTTCTCGCCCATCACTCCCCTCCTGGCTTACTGCATCCAAGAACATACTCTTTGGGTCTTCGTACCCCAAGGTCGGCCTTGCATCATCGTCGTCCTCTCAATATGCTCCAAATTACCGCATCATGCCCATCATCAGCGGCGTGCTCATGCCCTTCGCCATTTTGCTCGAGATTCCGGGTATTACGGAGCATTGGTATATTAGGACGGATGGTGTGAACATCGTGGAGACGAGGTCGAATTCGGTCCTGTTGGATGTCGGACTGGCGCTTAGTATGATGTGCGCGGTGGCGGCGAATGTGGCTATCTTGACGAGGTTTTTGGAGAGGAGGGTCAAGGCCATGACGATTCTTGCGGCATTGTTTTTAACGATTCACGGTATGTCCTGACTATTTGCTGGATTCCATTGTTGTGAGTTACATTTATCAATCAGGGAACATTTGGTTTTAGATGTTATCAATATTACTGCGGTTGTCGTCTTCGGTGTGGAACATCGTTTCAATGATGGCTTTACTTATGGTGAAGGTAGGATCGTGCCCATACTATACTTTAACCTTGACCGGGATGTTAACCTTCGAACTTCTTGCAGCATATTGGCTGACTGTGTGCTCGACGATCGTCTCTACCGTCACGAACATTACTCTGCTTTGGGACCTTTTCACCGTACCTAACTTCAAGAATAGTGGTGCGTCCCTTCCTGCGATCCCAACGATGCGCAACCGGTATCTAATCGATATCATTTTCCCTATTCCTGTTCTGATTACAGGCAGCGGCATCACAAAACAGCAACGTTCATTGATCATCATCACCATAACCTTCCTCACATACTCTGCCCTCGGTGCCTTGCTCACCTCACTCCTTATGCATCTCACCTTCCTCGACGGTCTATACTTCACCCTCGTCACCACTCTGACCATCGGTTTTGGCGACATTCATCCCGACACTCCTGTCCAACGCATTGTTGTTTGCTTGTACGCATCATTTGGGATAATGATACTCGGTGGGGCGATTAGGCTGATTAGCGAGGCTGTGGTGGAAGGATTGGAGATGGGATATATGGAAAGGCTGCAGAGGTTCAAAAGGGAGAGGAAGGCGAAGCGGAGGGAAGAGAGAGAGGATAGACGGTGGAGAGGAGTTGTGGAGAAGAAGTTAATGGGGCTGGGAGTTGAGGTCTGGGTGTCAGATACCAATCCAGGGCAGCATGGCGGCCATCGGCAAGTAGGTTCCAATGGGAAAAGAAGTCGGGTGAGGAGTGGCAGTGAGAGTGGGTCAAGCTTGAGGAGGGCTTCGTGGTACTTGGCTGGTACTATGGGAGGTGTTGGTGGCGGAGAGCTGAGGCTGAACACGGAGGCTCTCACCCCCGGCGACCTCGAGCAGGCTGCGCTGGACGCTGGTGTGTCCTTGGACAAGTATCGCTGGAAGCGTATCGTCAGGAGCGCGGCGAAGGTTCGAAGGGACGAGAGTCGGAGCCAGATGTCGCTTCGATCGCCGGTGTCTCCGACAGGGCTCCAAAGCGTCGATGAAGAAGACGGTGGTGCGATCAGCGAGAGGAGGGGAAATAGCGGGATAAGTGAAGGAGCTACAAATATCCTGGCACCCATCCGGACTGAAAGTCCTGTTCCTTCGAACTCGAGTCATGCGGGAGCCAGTAACACTTTGACAAGTAGCGCGGAAGGGAGTATGCTGAAGAGGTGGATGACCTGGTCGGCTGAGTGGTGGAAAGGAACTTATGACAGGCTATTCAAGAAGAAGAATGGAGAGTTTGAGGCTCAAGAATTAGCGAAGATCCTGGAGCGAGAGAAAAAGAGAGATCTCTATGTCCGCGTACGTTCTTTCCTTTCATGGTCCCTCCAGGTTGGTTACTGATACTTGCATCTAAATAGTTGACCGTCGCATGGTCTCTATTCTTCATCTTTTGGATAGTGAGTCATCTTGACGGCCCAAGTGATAACATGTTCTGATAGACGATTGTCACAGTCTGGAGCCCTCATCTTCGCGCATACAGAGACTTGGCCAGTCGGTACTGGGCTGTATTTTTGTGAGTCCTGCTACGGCGTGTTCCGATGAAACGGTCTATAACCTTGTCATAAGGCTTCATCACCTTCACATCTATCGGGTACGGAGATTTTGCTCCTTTGTCGTCCATAGGCCGCGCGATCTTCGTCTTCTGGGCCGTCCTCGGTGTCTGTGCCATGACCATCCTCATCTCAGGTCCGCTCTTTGCATGAATTGCACCTTATATACCTTATACTGACGATGTCCTGCGCGATGTCACAGTCATTTCTGATGCATTCTCTTCAAAATATCACAATATGATGCACGACCGCTCCTTCGAAAAGGCCATTCGCCGCTATCGTTCCAGCTCTAAACATCGATCGGGGAAGCCTGACACCGGTCGCCTCCAAACTTCATTTTCATACAATACGAGCCCTAGAACTCCCAGAGCTCGCTCCCACTCTCGTGGCATCGATGTCCCCAGCTCAGTGGCAGCGCTACCGAATCCCTCTATCTCAGCCGTAGCGTCCGCTGCAGGAGCACTAGGGACCGGAGGATCAGGAGGGTCAAAAAATCCCACCGTTTCTCGTATAGCACCTGCCCTAGAAGCTAATCTCGCTCGTCTCTCCACCTCTGCTAACTCGCACCCAAGCCCTAACCGTTCTCGCTCCGCCGGATCCCCTGCCTCGCCTTCGACACACCACCCGAACATAACCCTCAATCTCCCTGTCCGCACACTCGAAGAAGCCGAAGTAAAGATCAAAGAGCGTACTGAAATCTTGCCGGAACTGGTTCTTCAACACGTCCAGAAGTTTAGGGAGCATCTGAGGTACTTTCTGGTGACGAATGGTCATACGGCAGGTGGTTTGGCCGAGGCCATGGTCGTAGTTGGGGAGCACGCGCAGGACGAGCAGGGAGAGGTCAGTGTCGCTGGATCTGGTGTGACGAACGGGATGAGGGTGCCTGAGGAAATGAGAGTACTGTTGGATGAGATTGCGGCGCAGGAGGGGATCGGAGACAGGTTGAAAGAGGAGGTGTGGCAGGATGCCCATGCGAGGAATGTAAGTTCATCAGTCCGCCATCCTCTGTGAGCGTGAATGCTGATAAATTCATCCACACCTCCCTTTCAGACACTATTCGTCCTTGGTATAGAAAGTAAGTCGAGCTTCTGTGCCAGCTGCGATCGTGTGTCCTGACTGCTCTTTTATGTTGCGTACAGCGGGTATTCGCAGATTAGTAGACGCTGCTTCTGAAGCCCTCCAAGTCCTTGCCGAACGCGATCGACTGATAGACGAAGTAGACGCAAAGCTCGCTATTGGTGTAGGCCTTCCTAGCTCGGCCCACGACTTACCTGAGGACATTGCCATTCGACTTGTAGGGCTCGCCCCTGATAATGCACACGGAGATAGAGGGGTGTTCCAAGAGGCGTGGAGGCAAGAGAAGCGGATTGGTGAGGGGGAACTTGGATTACAGGAGGAGATTGAGGTATATATGGGTTCGAATCGGGCGGGGAATACTACTTATAGGTCTGACTGAGGAGCTGGATCTGGGGTTGTCCGTTTGTGTTCGATGAAGGTTTGGTGGTGAGGGAGTGTGCAGAGGTTGAGTAAGTTTGACATGGTCTCTTATCGCCTATTTTCGCTGTGTATCTTGATCATGTTAGTCCAGTTCACTATGTATTGCGAGGCATTTCTTCCGCACCCACGACTATTTGTGTACACACATTCCATTGAGTCTCCGCATCGATCATTATTGCTACAATGCTTCGCTCGTGTTCCTTTTCTCGGTAGATCTATAAAGACTCGCGTATAGATGTTGAGCATCTCCGATCCGGTCATCTACCAAGCGATGAAATGACCGTCTTGCTTTGCTTTTCAACAGTCCACAAATCTCTTCACGAGAGTTGAAACTAGTTGGAGACAGTGTTTGATTCAGAATCCTTTACATGCGCGTATGAGTACAATATCGATACAACACCACCCTCAATATTATCACTATCGTACACCTCTCCAGTCTCAGACGCCCGCAAGTCTTACAAGTCACCACTATCGAGGCTAATGCAGTTCCTTTCTACGCGAAGATAGTTGGAGACAGTGTTTGATTCAGAATCCTTTACATGCGCGTATGAGTACAATATCGATACAACACCACCCTCAATATTATCACTATCGTACACCTCTCCAGTCTCAGACGCCCGCAAGTCTTACAAGTCACCACTATCGAGGCTAATGCAGTTCCTTTCTACGCGAAGATAGCCATACGAGGATCGATCTCGACTGGGTTATTCATCTGTGCACCAAGCATCAATATGAAGTTTCTTTCTTGAAGGCAGAGCATCGAAGTAGAACATCTGAAGGCACTCACCCTAATATTCGCATCCAAGGATCCGAGCGTGCTCAGCTCCTCCTCCGACAGGTCGAAGTCATTGCACCTCAAGTTATCCTGCAGCTGGTCGATCCTGTCCGTCTTCGGTATCACCGCGAGTCCTCGTTGAGTCGACCACCGCAGTAACACCTGCGCTGGACCTATTCCGCGCCGAAGTATTAGTCGGTTTGAACTCTTCCCACTCCCCACCTCTGGCCCGATGGACATGACAAAAAGGAATCGAACTTACTGGCTTTATGTGCCTGCGCAATCTTGATCACCAAATCCTGCTGCATCAAACTCTTCGCATTCTGTCCCATTCCGATCTCGAAGTATCCCTGCGGACCCATCGACGAATACGCCGTCATTGCAATTCCGAGTTCTTTCGTCAGTTGGATGAGTGGTTCTTGGCTCAGATATGGATGTCTCTCGACTTGGAGGACCGCGGGCTCGATGCGTGCGTAGCGGATTATGTCGAGGAGCATGACTCCTGCCGTGTTACTTTATATATTCATTTATCGTTAGCTTGCTCACACCCTTGAGAGAAAGAGAGATGGGTGGGGGTAGAGTACGTACCTTAGTCCGATGTTCTTCACGAGACCTTCGTCAACGAGTTCTTCCATCGCGGCCCATGTCTCTGACATCGGCGTGTTCTCTGATCGGAGAAGCCCTTGAGTGACTGTATTATTTATTCAAAGTATATAATGGTGGTACGCACGGAGATGAACCTTTCCATCGTCACCGAACCATCCCGGTGGGAATTTGTGGGCGGGATCGACGTATGTGAGTGAGATCGGGAAGTGGATGAGGAAGAGATCGAAGTAGTCTAGTCCCCAGAGCTGGAGCTGAAGCTTCGCTGACTGCTTAACCTGATTTCGTAGAGATGATTCTGTTTGGAGGTGTTGTGGTTTGACAAGGCACAAAGACTTACATGTTCGCGGGCGTGGAATGTGTTCCAGAGCTATAAAGTTTCATGCTGTATCAGGAGCCTTGGTCCTTGCGAGAAGCAATCACCAGATCGACTCACTTTGGAAGTTATGACTGAATCCAACGTCAGAAACGTTCTGGTTCTTCACAAGGAAAGAGAAGTCTGAAGAAGACTCACAGAGTTCCTCCCGTTTGACCAGACCATCTGCGATTGCTCGTCGCACACCTTCACCAGCCTCTTTCTCATTTCCATAGTCTGCAGCCTCGTCGAGGAGACGATATCCTACTTTGATCGCATCGTACACGTTCTATACAATACGTGGGTGGCTCAATTGGTGGCTCACCAAGGCAGGATACACGAAGCTTGTGAGACTTACCTGTGCACATGTAGCGTTCGGAATCTAGGAGGGTAATCAACCGTCGTCAGCACGCAGGCCGAACCTACCACAGCTGTATACATTGCATACCTTCCAACAACCCAGCCTTCAATATCAACGCCGATGATTAGTTATATCCTACAACTTCACCGCGTCTTAGTAAATAGTAGTCAACTCACCCCACAAGAGGCATCTAAACATGATGAACATTCACCATCAGAGAATCAACTTCGATTACTTGCAAGCAAGTCATTGACCTTTTGCCCCGTTCGCTTCAGCGTAATCGTAGCCATAGACGTCGATATGTTAGAGTGTTAGGGTTATGTTTAGAGAATTTGTGAAGAACCGTGGCGGGTCGTGTACCCAGTTTTATAGGTCAACGTATGATCAAAATACCAGAACACTTGAGCTCCGGCATTGACGTCGTGTGGAACCGGACAAGGTGTCAAAATATATCAAGACGGAGATGGCTCTGGGCAGTGACGAGCCCCCAGCTGGTTATGCGCCGGCCCTGACCAGGATTCCTGGGGGCAGGAACAACGACCAGCAAGAGTCGGACCGTTGAAACGGTATCTGGAGCGAGGTAGATGCAAGATGGAACGGTTTATGCATTTGTACGACAAGAATTCCCGCTACTACTGTAGTGGGTCTTAGGTAGCTCTGAAAAGTGCTTCCGTTTCGCAGGCGATCGAGTATTCTGGTTTTTCTTACCTAATGTCAGACTTCGCCCTTTGCAGTATTCGATTCTCACCCCTGTTCGGCGAAACCCATGGCTCTTGTCCATGTTCATGTCGCTTTCCACGACGTTCGTCCCGACCGTCAAGTCGCTTTTTTCTTTGCTGCTGCATCTCAGTCGTCGTAAGTTATCTGGAGGTTTTTTGTGCGTCGCGACACTCGATCTCATAATTATAAGTATGCGTCTCTTTGCCTGAACCGTGCTATATTTCCGCAATGCCTTCACCTGTTCCACCGTCGGTCTCTCATGTCGACAACTACGCCAGTTCCTTTCCCAATTTCGAAAATAATATGCATGACACGAATGGCACGCTACGTCTTCAGTGTCCTTGTATCGCAATCGAGAGCCGAGTCTATACCTTTTCCCGTGAACACCAACTAATGCGGATGTACCTACTGAATATGTACTTGGCTTGAAAGTATGTCACAATACTGTACTATAACACAGTGAGGGAATGTATTATTTCCTCAATAATCATCGTGTGATTTGAGAGCCACTCTGCCGTGGCGCATACCAGAGCAAGTCAAAATGGTGAGTAGATTCAACCCTGGCGCGAAGACGTGAGCGACGGTAGCGGGCGATGCCACTCGGTGGCCCTACTTGGTCTTATATGCTCCGTAAACGCACGACCAGGCTCTGCGCACATCAATAGGGGCGTATTGAAGGCGAACTCCCGACGGACACATACATCTCCAATGTCCTCATGCCCCCATGGGGTCTGATTTGCGGGGATGCGGGCGCTCTTCCGCTGAGCTTCAAGTTCAAGAGAATCCAAGACAGAATCGAGGACGTCCGAGGTCTTGATTTACCCGAGGTGTACCCGGTCTGCAACTAGGCCAGCCTGAAGAGAACGACAGCGAGTTCGGAAACTAACGGTAGCATTCGGAAGGGCATCCGTACATCCATTTTTTGAACTGCGAGAGCATAATCGTACCCGTGAATGAGGATGATAGGAAGTCGGCATACACGAAGATGGTTTAAGTTCGTGTTCTGCATAAGACAAGGGCGTCCCCTGTGCCGCTAATTCCTAAATGGGATGTTTGGCAACAGCTTTCGAACCAAACAACGCCCGGCGCGAGTTGGCCAATTCAGGCCGACTTCCCTCAGTATTCCCCCATCCGCGCAATGGCGGACGCGGCTTTCAAGGACATTCCAGAGATCTTCGAGGTCAGATTGATATATTACGACGTTTGTAGCAATACTCATGTTATATAGATCGAGCTAGGAGAATCACTAGTCGCCCGGACAGAAAGTCTATGTACGTTTCACGCGACTTGTTCACCGAAGTGTACTAAATGTTAGTGTGTGTAGCAACATTCAGAGAACTAGGACCACCGGATTTGTGTCATGTGGTGAAGACAGCAGGGAAGAGCGGACAGCGAGACGTGCGTGCCCTAGCTTTCGTATCATTCAAGTTATGCTAACGTGTCCAACTGTGGCCACGTCTCGTCTTCGTCTGTATCATCCAGGTTGGCTCATACCACTATGTTTCTGGCGTCGACGCATCCTCGTCTGCATCACTGGCCGCCTATATTAACTCCCTTACATATGCTATTGAAGAACCCCAAGCTTGGTTCACGAAGGGCCCATCATGGAAGGTCAAGAATGGTTGCTACTGGTGCGTCTAATCCCTCATGTACAACTTCGTCGCAGACTAATGTTAGTTTCCGCACCATTCAAGTACATTCAACGCATTCTCGAGAGTCGATGTCAGAGTGGATGTAAAGATCCCAGGTGGTGTAGTCGCGTATGTGATCGACCTGCGTGGCGAGCGGTACGAGGCCACACCTGAGATGTGGCAAGAAACCTACCTCTCCGCTCTCCTCCGTGCAATCCTCTACTCCGACGATCCAACATACTGGCTAGATGCATACAGACGCCTTGACCCCATATCGACTCCAGAAGCTGAGCTCAGGTTCCTGCAGGCCGCTGAAGCGCTGTTTCTCAAAGGTATGTTTGCGTCCAGAACCTCCTACCATCCCGCTCGCGTGGTACTCCCTTCGCAATTCGTCAAAATATGGTTCTGAATACGGGATGTCTTGTTTGCTTCAGGTTGGCAAGTTGGTTCAGATCCAGAGATTCAGGTGGCGACGGTCGTGTCAAATCATCTCACGGCTGGTGTGCTCAAGTACTTCGGGGACAGCGGACGGTATCAGCATGCTGCCAACCTCTTCGAGAAACTTACCGCCCGGGAGCCTGAAGTGGCGTCACTATTAGCCAAGAGCTACATCGGCATGAGTGCGCCTTCCTTTCATTTCAACTTCTTCTACGCCTTTTCTGACTGTGCTGTTTGTTATTATTGGATCTGTGTGGCGACGAACGCAAACAGGCGAAGAGGTGAAAGCCGTCCAGATCATGTCTCATGCGATGAAGCAGACTCCGCAATCCTATACCCTCCTTCACACTCAATGCGACTTCCTCCGGTCAAAAGGCAGACTCGACTGGGCTCTCAAACTCGCGAAACAAGCCGTCAACTGCGCACCGAGCGAGTTCGTGACCTGGGAAAAGTTAACGGAGATCTACATTGACATGTCGCAGTATGAGTCGGTGCGCTATTCTCCCTTCCTATTCACCCCTCTCGCTCCTCTCGCTCCGTTCTTTATCACCGACGACTGACGACAAACCGTGATATCACATACGCCCCTTCCACATCACAGGCTCTCCTAACGCTCAACTCCTGCCCTATGTTCACCTTCAACGGCCGCGACGCCCACCGCTCACTCACCGCCGCCCGCCTCCACCTCCCCATAAAACAAACCGTCTCCGAAATCCTCCCCGAGCGCGAAAAAACCGACGACGACGAAGCCGACCCTGCTCTCCTCCGCCTCCCCGCCCCAGGGCTCCGCGGCACCTGGTCCAGAGCCTACAACCTCCTCACGAAGCTTGTCTCGCAGATCGGGTGGGACGAACTGTTGAAGACGCGGAGCGCGGTGTTTGTTATGGAGGAGGAGTATAGGATGCAGAAGGCGCAGAGTGAGATCAGCGCGGCCGTGGCGAGCACTTCGACGCCGACGATGGGGGGCGCGAATGGAGCGGGCGATGAGAATAGTGTGGTGGATACGTTGGTTTCGGGGCAGACGACGTTGGGGGGCCATGTCGGTGCGGATGACGATGCGTCGATTAGAGGCGTGAGGAGCTCGGAGTCGAAGAACGACGTGACGAATGGGGACGCGATGAAGACGCCGTCTACGGGACAGGGGCATGGACATTCGGCGACGTTGAGCGCTGCGAGTACAGGAAGTATGGGGATTCCGACGATTAGGATCTCGACGGAGTCGAGTCGGGAGGCGAGGGCGCAGAATGAGTTCGCGAAGGCGGCGGCGGAGTATGATGCGCGGTCGAAGAAGAGTATAGATTCGACGGTGGGGACGGAGTCGGAGGCGAGTGGAGATGAGGATGGAAAGGAAGTGAATGGACATGGAGAGAAGGCGAAAATGGATGTGAATGGGGCGGCGTTGCAGCAGCCGGCTGCTGTACAGGCTGCGGTCGGTGGAGAGGCAGGCGAGTCGGAGAAGGATGACGGGATGGGTGGTGCAGCCGTAGCCGAGAAGGAGCCGTTCTCGTTCAGCAATAAAAGGTTGTGTGAAAGGTGGTTGGATAACCTGTTCATGGTATTATATGAGGTTCGTTTTTTCTCTCAATTTCTACCCTTTCATGCAGTTGTACTGAATGGCAAATGCAGGATCTCCGAGTATGGACCATCTTCCGCGCCGAAGTCGCACACTTTAAGACTCAGCACGTAGCTTACCGCAAGACGGGCATGGAATGGGAGATCCTCGGCGACCTTGGGCTCCGACTTCATCACAAAGAGGAAGCCAAGGAGGCATACCAGCGCTGTTTGGACACGCCGAGATACTCGTTGAAGCCTTGGTCGAAGTTGTTGGAGACATACTCAGAAGAAGGAGACTTGATGAGATCGTTACAGGCTGGAATCCGGGTCGCGGCGTATCAGCATGCGGAATACGCTGAGCTTGTCGTGAGCTTTCGTTCTATTCCCCATACTAACGAATCATCAGATGCTAAATGTGAACATGACAGTACCCCTCACAGATCGGAAGGTGTTTCTTCAAGCTGGAGCAGATCCACGGACACGCCAAGATTTGGAATACCCTCCTCAGCATGGGCCTCCCACAGCCGATCCTGCACATCATGCAGAGTTACCTTCAGTACGGACAAGTATTCAAAGTGGAAGGATTTGATTTCTGATTTCTGACTTTCTGATACCTCGGCGTTCTTGCTTTCCTTCCCTTCCTGCGAGTATGCTTCCGCCTCCCTGTTTTCCTTACGTCCCGATGCCCTTGATTTCGTTGTTATTTGGACTGTTTGTATGTGTCCGTTGTCAAAATTGCGTTCATCTCTGTCCATTTATTCGTTCGCGGATGATTCGTAGATGTTCCTAGTGTGAGCTCAGGAGTCTAGCTCTCAAGATATCATCGCTTCTTTGCGTACTACTTATGATTATCTCTTTTCAATGGGTTGTTTCGTTCCGTATCACCCTTCGAGCGAAAGGCCTTTAATGATCGGTTCTACTGCAAGGGTATGTGGCGCAGATGTGGCGCTAGAGATGACGACACAATCAGACACAAAGCTGCCGATTGAGGCGAAGTTCGTAGAGAAAACTGCACTGTATGCACACATTCGAGACGGATGCGGACGCAAAGTGTGGGCTATATAGTTCAATTTATATAATGACCGTTTCACTGGGGCTTTGCGGAACACTCACCGCTGTACCGCCATATTTCGCTTTACCTAGGCCCTATATACGACAGCGCACGGCTTGGTCCCACGAATCTGTGACCTGCTGCCAGCTGAACGTTTCCGACTCGAAGAATCAAGATAACTTCACTTGGTTCTGACTTCTGAATCGCATATAAAACACTCTGGTCTTGCTGTTCGAGTCATCATCAAAGTCAGATGTCTCTGTCTCCCCCTATCCGAAGACTTTCTACGACAAGCTCGAGCAGTAAGCGGGAAGAGGACTTGATCAATGCGTATGAGGCTGAGGAGGAACGTATAATCAATGTCTTGTCGAGGAAACTCGAGAAGGTGCGTCTGCATCGGTGTTTTGGAGCTTAGACCCCTTCATGTTGACTTAGGATTTCCATTGTATCGGTTGTGGTTGGGATACCATTAGCTGCAAGAGGAGAAGATAGAGCTCGAGAATGTCCTTGAAGCTGAATCCGAATCGCACGTCAACCGTCTCTCGCGAGAACTTTCCGCTCTACGACTCGCACAACAGCTTGCTCAAGCACAATCTCAGAACCAGGCTCAATCGCAATCTCAATATTCTAACCATGCCAATGGTGATCACAATGCGATATCTACAGTGGGAGGAGGCGGTGGTGGAAACGGAGATTTCGGGAGAAGGGTGAATGGGATGATGGTTAATCCGTTGGCGCCCAGCTCGGAGTTGATGTTGGAGGCTATGAGGAAGGAGAATGAGCAGTTAAGGAATAGGATAGTGGATATGGAGAGGGAGTATATTCGGATAACGAGGTTGAACGAGATTTATAGGGAGGAATTGATTGATCATCGGCGGAGGGTGAGTAAAGTCCTCTACATCGTCAACTGAGACAAGGACAATGTGTGGCCCGTCATGCATAGACGGTACACGAGGTAAAGACTTGCGATGAAAAGGCGATAGGACATAGAACTCCCAGCTTCAAAATGTCCCAAAGTCTCGGCCTTTCTGCGTTCATTATTGAATGGCTCTGCGAGGTGTCCTCCTACTACATGCTCATGTAACTCACAATCATTTATTCGCAGCTCGGTGTTCCTGTCGACAATCTCATAGGTCTATCTCCTTCACATGACCCCTACTCTCAACCAACACACCGCCGCTCAACATCCGCCTCTAACAACATCTCTTCACCCCTCCCCATTCCATCCGCCTCCTCTAACGGCCACCCTTCAAACCACCATCCATCAGCGCCAATGGGTGTCCCTATCCCCCGACCGCCCTCCCAAATCCACCGTCCCTCCGCCTCAATGTCCATGTCTCTCTCCCTCTCCTCCTCCATCTCTCCCTCCTCACCCAACACCCCCCTCTCCCACTCTCCTTCCTCCCCCTCATCCTCCCAATCTCAATCACCCTACCTCTCCCCCACAACCTCCACCAACCCCGCTTCCTACCTCTCTCACACCTCAAACCTCTCCGCAGCGAACACGCATCTCACGACACCTTCGAGCTCGAGCTTTACGGCGCAACTGTTCATGCCGAACACGGTTTATGGGTATGGAGCGACGCCGAGCGGAGGGACACATATGGGCAGGTTAGGGGGCCTGAGCTATCCCAGTGTTCCGCCACCGAGTTTGAGTAGTTCGTTCGGAGGCGGGTCCGCGAACGGGAGTGGGAGCGGTGGTGGGACGAGTCCGTCAGTTGCGTGGCACGGGCCTGGGTATATCAACGGGACTGGTGCGGGCGCTTCTACTTCTAGTGCCACTTCTACGACTGTAGGGGTTGGGAGGGAGAGGAGCGATAGTCATACGTTCAATCATCAGAGGGATATGTCGTCTTCGCCTGTTGAGGCTCATACATCGCGGTGGGGGAGGGGATTGGCACACGGAGCAGGGGTAGGTGCTGGAGTGGCGAGAAGAGGATCGTTTGAGAGGAGAGTACCATCGGGTGGAGAGCCGTATGGGACTGGATTTACGGGAGGGAGTTTGAGCAGACCGGGGAGTCGGTCGAGGAGGGAAAGTGTGGAGAGAGGGGCTAGGATCGCGGAGACGGGGCAGTTGGTGCCGAGGAGTAGAGGGAATAGTATGGGTGCCGGGAGTGGTAATGGGGCAGGTGGTCTTGTGAGTGTAGGCGTAGGCGGTGTAGAGGAAGCGGTGGTCGAGGAAGAGGCAGCAGATGGTGCTGGCCAGGATGGATAGCGTTTTTAGCAGGCTTGTGGGTGGGGACGACCGAAGTGGAAGACTATATGGGCCACTTGGGTGGAGACCAAGGCCTTGACAAGGACAGCCATATTTGCCTCTTGAAGTGATGTACGATATCTTCTTTTCAACCTTTTCTTGTATTGATTTCTTCCCCTCAACCACTCAAACATCCAAACGTCTTTTTACGCTACTCTTCTCCGCCCTTGGCCGCATAATCCAACTCGCACTATGTCCAGAGTAATCTGCGCCTTGCTGTGTTCCACGCTTTGTAAGTTACTCGTCGTATGTATGTTTATAGCAATTGTTGCATCGGGGCATTTCCGCTCATGATCTCAGCGTTCGATCCTCCCATGTCTAGAGCGACTTCCAGGCTCAAATGACGGCTCGGGCTGTATGCTTACGACCGATGCTCGAAATTCAGAGTGAGACGTTGAGGCTTGTCAGAACGCAAGCTAACCGCAATCTTTGTGGCCCCTATTCGCCACCGAGTCTCTGCAAGTTGTTATTTCACGAACTCTGACGGAATGACAGACAAGATATCATTGGGCAGCTAATTGTACGCCCCGGCCAGCCACCGCCCAATGAGCCTCGCCGACGTTCTGTTGTTGTGTGTAGCGGTGTGTCTTTTCTTTCGCCGCGGCGGTTCAAGCCTAATTCAAGTCCAGCTGCGAGGGAGCCAATCAAGGTTGTTCTGCTTCATTTTGGACGTCCCCACAATTAGGCACAGCCCACAGAGTTTTGACGGGCTGCCAATCCGTTTGTACGGATCTCACACCGGTGTCGAAACAGCCCTAGAGGCAGGCGCGCGGAACACACCGCACAGTCCGCGGAGTACCGAAAGCGAGGACACGGACAGATCTCACTGGGCGCAGTGCCTGGTCCTCGCAACGCAGCCGTCAAGTGCATTTCGTTTATGCTCATCGGTGCCTTATCTTCCCCGCAAAATAATGACTTCGACTTATCGTTGACCTATTCGTGGAGCTAGCGAGCTCAACGCCGTACACTACTAGATCCTCTTACCTTCTATAAAATGCAAGTGCCCACGCCCAGTGTGAAAGCTCTCCTGTTGGCGACTCGGTGTTCTTTACCAGTCACCCTCCAAGCTCCTTTCTGACTTCCCACCTGAGGTTTCGCGCGCTCTTCTTGCTCAACAACCGTCACCATGGCTCCTACTGATCTTCAAGGAGCGCCTGATTTGAGCTACCGGACGAGTGGCCTTCCAGACGATGTTGAAAAGTCTTCCAGTGTTCAGAAAGGTGATGAGTCTGTGAAGGTGGTCACTGCGACACGGACCGACTTCTCGTATCATGACACTCGGAAGATCCTTCGTAAAGTGTAAGTCTCTTGTTTTTCTTGGTTCATGGCGGCACGCTCACTCTGCTTGCGTTGTAGGGATATGCATCTGCTTCCGCTCCTGATGTTGTCATGTATGTTCTCGCAATGCTTAACTTCCTTCTCGCGTACTCAATGTCGGTCACTCGCTTTTAGACCTGCTCAAGGTTTGTCCAGCTCCACGAGTCCTGTCCAAAGTATGAGCTCTTGACGAGGACAATATCTTTTTTGTCGCTTAGAACCTCGATGTCAACATGATCTCTTACGTCAAGACTATGAATTCTGGTCAGCCGACGAACGCTCTGACACAGCTCGGCATGTCTACGAACGACTGGGCATGGAATAGCACTGTTTACACGGTAATATACCCCCTATCTCTTGAAGTTCTGTTTCTTGTGACGAAAGTTTTGACTGACTTCACTCTTTTGATGCGCGCAGATCACCTTCATGATATTCGAACTCCCGTCAAACATGATCCTTAAATGGTCTACGCCTCGTCTTCATTATTTCCGCATTATCCTGTAAGTGACTTTCCGTCTAAGATACTGTACTGCGGAATCGTTCTGACTCCTTCTAGGTTCTGGTCTGTTGCGACTGCCTGCCAAGCAGCAGCAAAGAACGCCGGCGGTCTCCTCACTGTAAGCCACATCGATGTCCACAGTTGAAATCGTCCTTATATTAAATGAATTGTTCCATTTCAGGCCCGAGCTTGTGAGTCGCTTCCTCCGCATCCTAATAGCATTATTATTGAAACATTATGATCATAGTCATGGGCGTCTTCGAAGCTGGCCTGCTGCCAGGCATCTTCGTCCAGATGACCATGTGGTACCGTCCTGACGAACTGTCCTGTGAGCATATTTCGAGCTGCGTACAAATCACGCAGAACAGGACTCCTCGCTGATGTTTTCTTCTTCTCGTAAAGTCCGCATGATCTTGGTCAACATGCTTGGACAGTTTTCCGGTATATTGTGCGCGTTATTAGCCTATGGCCTGGCGTACATTGACGGGCGCGGCGGACTTGTGCGCACTGGTTATCTCGCGTTATACCTATCATCTTCTGATTATCTTCTTTTACAGTCAGGCTGGCAGTGGGCATTCGTCATTGGTATGGAAGTTTTTTGTCTCTGTTATCACTCATACTCACCACATGAGCAGAGGGAATCCTGGGTGTCTTCATTTGCGCGGCGATCTATATGTTCCTTCCCGACTACCCCGACTCTCCTCCATCTTTCCGTCAATTCCTCACTCCCGAGGAAGGTGCATTCCTCGTCTCGCGTCTTCCGCCGAATGCGGCGAGACAGTCAGATGAGACGTTCTCGTGGAAGGAGTTTTGGGCAGCCTTGAAGGACCCGTTGACTTGGGGATTCGGGATGATGATGTGAGCCTTGAGTTTCTCAAACTACTCAAAGTCAGCAGTAGTGAGTCGGTTATCTGATGAGCACTTTCTAGGTTGTTCGAGCAGACCGGAACGTCTGGGTACTCTTTCTGGTTGCCTACAAGTACGTCCCATATTCATTGTTCTGATGGACTCAGCTAAAACTTTGCTGTCAGTCATTGCTGGGTTTGGCTTCACCACGACCGAAAGAGCACAGCTTCTCAACATCCCAGTACATTCACTTTCCTTTCTTAGTCGGCCTCGAAACGTGATTCTAACTTATGAAAATAACAGCCCGCAATCGTCTACATCGTCGCCACGGCTTCCATGGCGTATGTCGTCGACAACACCTTCCGCTTCCCCAGACCCGGCTACCAGATCATGTCCATGCTCGCTCTCATCGGCTTCTTCGTCGGCCTTACCGTCCTCGATACTACACACAAAGCTGGCCTCTACACGCTCATCCTTCTCACATCCATGCCCCATGCTGCGTTCCAGGCGATCATATACCCGTGGCGTAGTCAGACCGTGAAGGGGAGTACGTACGTTGCCGTTGCGTTCGCGGTGCAGAACTCGGTCGGGCAGCTGGCCAGTGTGTTCTCGGCGCAGGTGAGCATTTTAAGATTATTTTGTCATTCGCGATGGGCAGTAAACTGATTGAGTGGATGACCATATAGATCTTCCGCTCGCAATATGCTCCAAGATATAGAATTCCTTTCATTGTCTGCGAGATATTCCTTGCTCGTGAGTACAGCACCTGCTTCTCAAATATTTCATTATGCTCATGCACATATGTTGTATCTAGTCACCATCGGTGCCGTCGCGTTCACTTGGTACCACTGTAGGGAGACGGAGCGTGAGACACGTCGTATTGCAGCTGCGAGGCATGCAGCCGGCAAGCAGACGGGTGAGGTTTTGGAAGAGGATGTCCATGTCGGAAGGCTCTAGTTCAGACCTTTTTATGCTTTATTCTTTTTCTTTTCCCTGTTCACCTTCGTTCGCTCGTTACGCTTTGGTTTGTGTGAGCTTCATTGGTTTAGTCCGTAGATGTCCTCGGGTTGTTTGTACATATTGGTTATACATCTGCGTTTGTGAGCTATGGTGCGAAGCACTTAGTCACCGCATATAATATTCAACCGCCAAATTTGTGCCCGGGAGGTCGAAATTCCAGTTTATTGAAAGAAAATTCCTGGAGCATATTAAAAAAACCCGGGACTCTCATAAATAATAAACAATTCTATTAAATATTAATTGTTTGGCGGGAGAAATCGAAACCCGCCAAATCTGGTGGGTGGGAACTTTGAAAGTCCCTCAGTTTTAATTATTTTGGAAATCTGTCTTGGGGATCTCTTCCTTTCATCAAAAGGAGCATTTTGACAAGACAGATAACTCTTAGAGGCGAATTTGACCCTCCTGTGACCGGGTCTTCCCGGTGTTCGACTTATGCGGTGAGTAAGTGCTTCGCACCATACATCTCGGTGAGGGACGAGCGGAGGTTATAGTCTGCTACTAATCTACTTCTACTTTTAAGGTCAGAGTGTTTTGATGTCCTGGGGTTCCGAGTCCTGCGCCACTTGTACGCCACACTGGAAACTGGCTGATGAAACCCGCAAGTCGGCGTCAAGCGGCACCAAATTCCTGGAAAGGCCCGGATCCGCGCCGCGGCTAAATCGCGCGCGTGCCATTGGCTCTTTCTTCCAGTCGGCATTGTTCCAGCGCTTCGACATTCCTTCCTCTCAAACTGCTCTCGCCAAAACTCTCGCATCATTCTTCGTGGGGGCCTAATTGGGTTTTCTCCCAATGCATATTCGTTGGTGCTGTTCTCAAATCTGTAACGAATATCTTGCTCCATGAGTGACTTCAATCCCAACACAAGTCCTGCCTCGCCCGGCTGCGCACCAGCGACAGAAAGTGCAAAGGTGGACGATTTTATTTATTTCGCAACTACCAATTCCTGATTCACATCTTGCTAAGCTTGGTCAGAAGTCCCTCCGCCATCGCTAACACATCCCACTGAAAAAACAGGGTCATTTGAGCTCGGAATGTCGCTCGTTCGGTGTGGCCGCTTGTTCGTCGATGGGAAACTTATTGCCAATAATGTTCCCAACAATAAGCAAACTCCTGGACCTCGTTTTATGACTTTGCTCGTGTCTCGTTGGCAGTATAGAACTTGAAGGATGTACCTTGCATTGTCCGGCTAATTTGAAATGGGGTTCAGTGGAAATAGGTCGAGGCACGATTGAGATGGTTGGCCAGGTTCAGTTCCTCAAGAATCCTAGGTACGTACGCCCGTAAGTTGGTGTCAACAGAGCAGTTCATCTTGGCCAGGCCACAGAATATCACAGTGTCACAATAGAGCCAAGCGGCCCGGCAGGTTGAACTTGTGTTGAACGTGAATGCACCTCATTCCAAAACGAAATGATGCCATATCTGTTCTGCTGATGAATTTAACGTGCCTCAGGCTCATCTTCCCCATAGCCAACGACTTCGACTTTTGGTTGGTCTATGATGCCATCTCAGCTGCACCTTTTCCTTCGCCGCTGCTTACCGCAACAGCTGCTTCGCGCAAGAGCTTGTTGCAGACATAGAGCCAGGGATCCTACATATCATACTATCTTCCCTTCTATATAATGCAGGTACCCACGCCTGCGGAAGACTCCTCCTGTTGGCGACTCAACATCTTAGCAGTCACCTTCCGTTCCTCCGGTCTCGTTCTCACCTCGCTCTCTCGTCCCATAATACGCTATTATGGCTTCCACTGGTCTTCAAGGAGAGCCCGACTTGAGCTACCGTCCAGGTAGCCATGTAGACGATATCGAGAAATCCTCTACTGTTCAGAAAGGTGATGATTCTGTGAAGGTAGTTCGGGCCGACTTTTCCTACCAGGATACCGGGAAGATTCTTCGCAAAGTGTACGCGTCTTGTTTCCCAACTTTGGCATCACACGTTGACTCTGCTTATATCATAGGGATCTGCACCTTATTCCACTCTTGATGTTGTCATGTATGCCTTTTCGTTACGTGAATCGCCGCTCGTGTACTGACCATTGACCCCTCGTATCCAGATTTACTCAAGGTCTGTCTTGTGAGGAATTTCCGGTAGACAGCCCTGCCTCTTGACGAGGACAATGTCTTCCGCTGTCGTTTAGAACCTCGACGTCAACATGATTTCTTACGTCAAGATCATGAACTCCGGCGAGCCCACTAATGCTCTTACCCAGCTTGGTATGTCGACGAACGACTGGGCATGGAATAGCACGGTGTACACGGTACTATACCCCCTGTTCAGATGACTCATGTTTTCCTAACCTCCCATCTCGATATGCCCGGCAATCTTGATGTGTTTAATTTGTGTAGATCACGTTCGCGCTGTTCGAACTTCCGTCGAATATGATGCTGAAATGGTCCACCCCCCGACTTCATTATTTCCGCATAATTTTGTGAGTAAACTTCCATCGACTATTCTATGTTGCCAGGTAGTCTCACTGACTCCTCGCAGGCTCTGGTCAGCTGCCACTGCCTGCCAAGCGGCAGCAAAGAATGCAGGTGGCCTTCTCACAGTACGTTGTATCAATCTTGTTCATCGGGCTTGTCCTCACACTAACTGTGCCATTGTCTTCAGGCTCGGGCTTGTGAGTTGGTTTCGCAGTCTACTTGGTAACATTCCAGTTCGGCGCATCCTGAATGTCGTGATTACAGTTATGGGCGTCTTTGAAGCTGGGCTGCTACCAGGTATACTTGTCCAGATGACTATGTGGTATCGCCCCGACGAGCTATCCGGTGAGTTTGTTTCCGGATTGTCTATCACTTCATGGCATAACACTAAGACGTGTCAATATTTTAGTCCGGATGGTTCTGATTTCCATGCTGGGGTCATTTTCCGGAATCATCTGTGCTTTGATGGCCTATGGATTGGCCTACATTGACGGCCGTGGTGGACTTGTATGTCTTCGATCTCCACCTTTCTTCGTTCTTCACTCATTCTGCTTTCACACAGTCCGGATGGCAATGGGCATTCATCATCGGTGCGTTGCTTTTCACCTTCTCCCCTCCCCGTTCTCTGATATTTTCTATCTATAGAGGGTGTAATGGGTGTCATCCTCGCCGCTTCCATCTACTTTCTCCTACCCGACTACCCAGATTCTGCTCCCTCTTTCCGTCAATTTCTCACTCCAGAGGAAGGTGCATTCCTCGTCTCACGCTTACCTCCGAACGCAGCGAGACAGTCGGACGAGACATTTTCATGGAAGGAATTCAGGGCGGCAGTGGAGGATCCGTTGACTTGGGGATTCGGATTTATGATGTGAGTCCCAAGCTCACAGACGGGAGCTGCAAGTCTGGTGGAGTCGGATGGTTCGCTGATTACCACGTAATAGGTTGTTTGAGCTAATCGCAACGGCTGGGTATTCATTATGGCTTCCAACTAGTACGTACTCATTTTCTGATATAATTTTGTGGTTCTGACTGGGCAATGGCTGTACAGTTATCGCTGGGTTTGGCTTCACCACGACCCAAAGTGCACAGCTTCTCAACATCCCGGTACATTTTCTTCGCTGTCTCATCTCCTGATCTTCGCTCATGAACGCAACAGCCCGCGGTCGTCTATATCGCTGCCACCCTGACCATGGCCTACATCGTCGATAATACGTACCGCTTCCCCCGACCGGGCTATCAGATCATATCAATGTTCGCCCTCATCGGCTTCTTTGTTGGTCTTACTGTCCTAGATACAACGCACAAAGCTGGCCTCTACACGCTCATTCTCCTCACGTCTATCCCACATGCTGCCTTTGGCGCAATCATATACCCGTGGCGCAGTCAAACTGTGAAGGGAAGTACATATGCTGCTGTTGCATATGCCGTGCAAAATTCGATCGGTCAGTTGGCCAGCGTGTTTTCGGCGCAGGTGAGCGAGCTTCCATCGGTTCATCTTCTGTGTACGGGTTAACGAGCCGAACCGATACACCCAACAGATATGGCGTTCAAAATATGCTCCGAGATATACCATTCCTTTCATCGTCTGTGAAATATTCTTCGCCCGTAAGTTCAACATCTCTCTAGTCCTCCAGGATATTCATACACACGTGTTCCATCTAGTCACCCTCGGCGCTATTCTCTTTACTTGGTACTTCTGTCGTGACACCGAGCGCGAGACACGTCGGGTTGCAGCTGCGAGGCATGAGGCTGGTAAGCAGACGGGTGAGGTATTGGAAGAAGATGTCCATGTGGGGAGACTTTAGGCTGATATTCTTTGCGGGTCCTTCTTCTCTTTTTCTGAGATCTCTCATTACATTCTCCATTCTCGTTTCATGCACTCAATTTTCATTTTCTTTGTATAGGTATAGGCGTTGTTTATCGGTTCGGTTGTAACCTACTTGTTTGTCATGGTATAGGGATGCGCGGAAATGTACTCGACGTGGATCTGAAGTGCAGATCTTGTAGCTCTCGGGTTACTGAGCTCCCTTCGGGACGGAAAAGGAGGATGTAAGTGCACAGAACAACGCAAAAGTATCTGAACTCAGGCTATATCTAGCGATGTCGAACTTAACGACGAGTGCTTTTACCTCGTAACAAGAACCTAGCGTTGCGGAGATATTCCGACACACGCCCTGATCCCGAAGTGAAGTTATTTCGACATTCTCAGAACAATGACCCATTCGACGTCCCTGGTAAGTAACAGGACCGTGATATGGCGTAAGTTCCCTTCCCAAAATGCTCAGATGGCTTCAGCTTGAAGTTGGAAATTAAATTCTGGCCCAATCATGATGTCCGTATAAATAATCTTGCGGAGCTCAGCCGGGCGCGGTGCGGAACCCTTGCGACGGCCTTTTCCGATTTTGGGCAGCTACGCCCGACTTCAGTACAATGGTTTTCACTAAGTGACCATAAACTGCCCTTTCGGGCCCTACCCTGGTCCCTTTAGCTATCAGTAATAGAAACTATATTGATGGACTTTGGATGCTAATCTGACGGTAAACTCGCGCAGGGCTCCGCTACGCTCCGCCCCGCGTATAAAAAAACCTTGAAGTTTACCAGTCGTTCTGTGTTCTGGGGGCCGAAGGGAAGGAAATACTCTACTTCAGGATTATGCCTCTCCTGATGTACATTGGGCTATATCCCACATAGAATGTGGCACCGGGACATGCAATATTGTCTATATTATACTATATACTAGTACACTGACAACTGGAACGAAGATGCCAACCTCTGTGGACCGCCCTGCCCACCCTCCTTGCCGGGGCGATCCACAGATGTTGGCCTCTTTTCCAATCGAGTCATGCAGATGCAGTATTTATTCAAGTAGGGGTGTATTGGGAATGCACGAACATCGGCCTTATTTATGAGCTCGAGACGACGAGAGTGGAGGAGGATGGAAGGCCGGCCGGCCGTGTGGCCAATTGCAACGTGTGGCAAGCACGCGAGTAGTGCGGTCTGGGCGCATGGGAAGTGCCGATCGGAACGAGACTAACTATGTCTGGCTGTTTGACGAAAATTAGCTGCTAACAGACCTTGTCCCCTAAAGGGACCAGGAACCTCCAGTCATGCTCGGTTTTGAGACTATTGTGATACCCTCTTTCAAGTACGCTCAATTGCACTCCCAGGGAACATGGGGGTAAGTGCAAGGACCCAGACAGTTTCCTTCAGTATCTCCCATGTCATTGATTTGCCCGCCGGCATAACCAACCTATGTTCGATGGCCATCTCTTTATATAAATTCACAGGGCTCGCAGCCTTCTTCTTTGCCTACTTAACGACTCCAACACTAGCAACAACGAGCACGACGATAGAGCCCTAATGTTTATGAACTCTTCACCGGTTGTGGACGCGTTCGGGAAAGCAGACTTGAATGCAGTCATCTCGAAACTGAGTACAGCGGAGAAGATCAGTCTTCTCGCGGTGAGTTACCCCTATATTCCTGGTGAAGGCTTCATCAACACTCAGTCTGTGTATCCTTTGCACCTAATAGGGCCCGGATTGGTGGACGACGACACTCATCGACAGAGTTGGCGTTCCGCGCATCAAGTGCTCGGATGGACCGGTGGGTGGCACCATTCTGTTTTGCAACGCGCCACACGGTCTTCGTTCAACATCTCTCCCTTCTTGACTAGAATGGTGTTCGTGGCAGTTCTCACTTCTTGCCGACACCGGCAGCTACTATTCCTTGCGCGACTGCCCTCGCAGCTACGTATGACACAGATCTCATCGCTAAGGTTGGTGGTCTGCTGGCCGAGGAATGTGAGGCAAAAGGAAGCTCGCTTTTGCTTGCCCCCACCTGCAATATCCAGCGGAACCCTCTGAATGGACGGGTGAGCTTCTCGTGTCCACTTTCGGTGAAGTTAAGAATTAATTACACCGCATTGTAGGCTTTTGAGAGCTTCTCTGAGGTAGCTCTTCATAATTCTATCACGCATCCTTCCTTCTTCACATGAAACGCTGGATATTATAGGACCCATTCTTGTCTGGAATGATGTCGAGCGCCGTTATACATGGCCTTCAAGACGGTGGTGTAGGCGGTGCGCAGTTTTCGGCCATGCTACACCCTCAAAACATTTGCTCACTTTGCCAAAAGCCACAATCAAACATTTCGTCGGGAACGATATGGAGGATGAGAGATTTAGCGTAAATGTTGTAATTCCAGATCGAGGTTCGTCACGTTGAAAGCGCTTTGATACATTGTCATCGACTGACACATTTTCCCACAGCTCTGAGGGAAATCTACTTAATGCCATTTCACCTTGCGCAAAAGGTGAATAGTCCGTGTCTCTTTCTGACGGGATCCGGCCGATGACGCCCAACGGAACTTGTTAACTTACATTCGACGTTTACTCATAGCTCGCCAAACCCTGGGCATTCATGACTTCTTACTCTAAGCTGAACGGAACCCATTGTACGTTGACTTCGTCTTTCCAATCGTGTACAATTTGGATGCTCATCGCGCGCCCTCTTTCATTTCCTTGAATCCGCCCAGGCTCAGAGCACGAGTGGTTGTTGAAGGATCTGCTTCGTGGAGAATGGGGATTTGATGGCCTGGTCATGTCTGATTGGTAGGCCTTCAATTCCCAAGCCTTTACTATATGTTCTGAAGACAGGTTGACTTGCCTAGGAGCGGGACGTACTCGACCGATCTGGCCATTAATGCTGGACTGGATCTGGAGATGTGCGCGTCCCCTCTCTCATTGCTTTCGCAGATCATGCATTGAAAATGTCTTGACAGGCCTGGCCCCACACGATGGAGAGCAAACCTAGTCACACACCTCATGCACGCTGGCAAAATAACGCTTTCCTCCTTAAACGACCGCGTTTACGCGGTCCTGAAGGTAGGAGCTTCAACCACTGATCACAGACGCGTTACTTTCCTCTCCGCTGACATTCTTATATGTTGTTTACAGACCATTCAAAGATCTATATTAGCCTCACCTTCCATAGTTTCGTCGAATCACGAGCCTGAACGCACCCTCTCCTCGCCCACCAACAATGCGCTAAATCGTCTCACCGCAGCCTCCGCCGTAGTCCTCCTCAAGAACACAGCCAAAATCCTGCCCCTATCGCTGTCCTCCTCTCTTAAGAGCATTGCTGTAATTGGACCGAACGCCAAGACGAGAACGGTCAGCGGTGGCGGGTCGGCATTCTTGACCAGTGCCTATGTCATAACGCCGCTCGAGGGTATTCAGAACGCTGTGAAAGAGGCGGGCGACGAAGTCGAAATCAGCTATGCCACAGGATGCTCCGGTACAAGCTTTTCGGTCCTCATTGGAAGGGATTTCTAAAGCACTTATTTTTGCTTGCTGCAGGATATCGCTACTTGCCTATGCTCGATGGATGGATCACGACTGCGGACGGAGAGTCTGGTGTACGTATATCTTGTTCATCTCTGTCATTATGGGATAATCATGAATGGTTTCTCGATAGTGGACAGCGGAGTTCTACAACGAACCGCTTGACTCGGGGGCATCTCCGATCGCCACACACGTCCTGCTCTCCACCCGTCTGCGTATCAACGACGAAAAACCTGAAGGTCCAGGCTCCTGTTGCTTTCCTCAATCCGCTTTATCTAACATGTTGTGCCGTTGACAGGTTTAGCTGAACACTTCTATATCGCCATCACCGGCTACATCGTCGCTGAAGAGAGCGGACCTTTCGAGCTTGGCGTCTCGCTCGTTGGTCGCGGGAGGGTGTTTGTCGATGGGAAACTTGTTGTCGATAATGGTATTGATAACAAGCAGACTCCTGGACCTAGTTTCTATGGTGCGTCTGCTCCATCGCCCTTCAGTATCTCTAGGTGTTTTGTGGTTTAATTGACATAAATGGCCTTAATTTGCTGTAATCAGGTCTCGGTACAATCGAGGAGGTTGGCGAGGTCCAATTTGTTAAGGGACAAAAGTATGAGGTCAAGGTGGAATATACGAATGTTCCGCTTCCTGTAAGTCGCTACTCCCCTGAGGATACTTTCCCGTAAGCTAATATGTGTCCAGCTGTCCAGTGAAGAGGAAGGCGAAGTGAAGCAACCACCGCTCATGATGGCCGCGTTGCGTGTCGGTGCCGCGCCAAAGATCGCTCCTGAACAAGCTATCGTCGACGCTGTAGAACTCGCGAAGTCGAAGGATGCTGTCATTGTCGTCATCGGTATGTTTCACATTCCAATCCTGTACTCTTTGGATTCCCTTTCGCTCTTCAGATCTTCAAAACTCACGCCTTCCACACAGGCACCAATATGGACTGGGAAGCGGAAGCCTCAGACAGAGAAGGTCTTGGCCTGCCCGGCCGTACTGACGAGCTTGTGGAGAAGATTCTGGCGGTCAGGCCGGATGCTATCATTGTCAACCAGTCTGGATCGTCGGTTGCATTCCCCTGGGTTGAGAAGGCTACAACTTTGTGCCAGTCGTGGTTCGGTGGAAACGAGACCGGTTTGTTGTTCACGGTTCGAGTCAAGAGCACGAGCAAAGAGGCTGACAATTACTTCCAGGAAATGGTATTGCGGATGTGATATTTGGGAAGGTAAATCCTTCGGCGAGGATGCCCCTGACGTTCCCAAAGAATATCGAAGATTGGTGAGTACCATCTTGTGATACCTTTATCCAGCGCACTCAACATTCTCGCATTTTTGTAGCACCGCACACCTCAATTGGTTTGTCTTTCATCTCTGTGTCTCACTTCCCTCGATCCTGACGTGCTCCGTTCCTGCAGGGGCGCCGAGAACGGTAAAGTCACATACGGAGAAGGAATCTTCGTGCGTGCCTCTTCCTTTGAATACGGTTCGAGCACGTCAATAACCTTGGACTCGGACGTTTATAGGTCGGGTACAGAGGATACGAAGAAACTAAACGCGAACCGATCTTCCACTTCGGTGCCGGCGAATCCTATACCACTTTCGGTTTGTGAATTCCCTACGAGCACATTTGCATTTTGTAAAAACTCACTATGACCTCGGTCGCTCCCCGCAGAATGGACTCCCATCACCGCCACCCTCTCCTCTGACATATCCTCGGCAGAGACCATCCTCGCCACCGTCCGTCTCACCGTAACAAACACAGGTCACCTCCCCGGCTCCGAAGTCGTTCAACTCTACGTCTCCGACCCTCACTCGACCCTTCGTCGCCCAAAGAAAGAACTCAAAGGCTTCAAGAAGGTTGGTCCTCTTCAACCCGGGGAGTCCAAGGAAGTGGAGATTGTACTGGACAAGATGGCGTTCTCGTATTGGGACGACGTGAAGGATTCTTGGGTGGCGGAGAAGGGAGAGTTTGTCGTTAAGGCTTGTGGGAGCGCGGATGAGAGGAGTGTGAGGAGTAAGGCAAGTTTGTCGCTTGAGAAGACATATTTGTGGAGGGGGCTTTAGGTTTCGGCGTCGGGCGGAATGGGATACAATGGAGGGATGATTCGATTGCGTATAGCGTATGTATTATTCGGCAGATGTAGGAATCAATATGTATAACTATATGTGAAGATGCTTTTGAAGAAGTACAGGTCGGAAAATACAGGTCAGAGGAACAAATCCCGTGCACTAATCCATGATGCGTGCCACAAAGAGGAAACCATGAGCGGCAAAGCAGCCTTCGTTTCACCGCGTACCATCGGTGTCGGTATCCCCGAAGATTATCAGAAGATGAGTCGGTGCATAGTATATATACGTGTGTGTTTGTGGCAGCCTTAGGAGCGGAGATCTTAGCCGTCATTCAAGTGTGGCCTGAATCAGCTCTGACGGAAATCTGACAAGAACGATCGCAAAAGCGGTGAAGGCCTCGAGTCTGCTTGATCACCTAGGAATGCGCTAGGCTCCTTGTGAAACTAACTCTCCAGCCAAAAGGAGCGGACATAATCGAGAAAGCACTGCGCCGGCACGGCATTTTGGTTTGAATACATACATACAACAATAAGCAAAACTTTTCCCATCCCCGGTTGGACGTTGATGATGATGATGATGACGGTGGTCGTGGTAAATGATACGGAAGAACGTCCTCGACTCGCGGCAGGTGTTGAACGCTGCATGTGGCGGCGAGGACGTTGTGATATTGAGTGGAGACGATCCTAGAACAACCAAGGGCCAACTATCACCCCATCCCCAAGTCAGCCATCTCGATGTCGACAGAAGTCTGTGTTGGCGGTGGTGGTGGTGGTAGAAGAAAAGGGTTCACTAACCTCGTCCCTTAGCCCCCTCATCTCTCTTAATCTGCAAACAACTCTGATGGATCAAATTGAGAGCCTTGACGGCGTTCCGCCCTTCGATGACGGTGGAGATATTGATCTCGTTTGCACCTTGGGAGATCATCTCGATGTTGATGTTGCCCTGGGCGAGGGTAGTGAACATCCTGCCCGCAATTCCGATCGAGTGGCGCATCTGTTTGCCGACGAGGGAGAGGATGGCCATATCGCGGTGGAGGGAGACCTGTACGACAACAAATAAAACAGAATTAGAACACTATGAGAAAAGGTCGAAAAATAAAGGGAAGGGAAGACGACTCACACTCCCACTCTTCTCCAACTCCCGAACCAACCTCTGCACGACCCTCTTCTCCAACACGTCCTCAATCGCCATACTCACATGCACCTCGCTCGTGCTAATCAAATCCACCACGACCCCAAACCGATCCAACGTCCCAAAAATCCCCGCCAAAAACCCATGCGAGACGCTCTTCCTGTTCGAGTTCACATTCAGCACGATGATGCGTTCTTTGATAGTCACCGCGGTCGGAAGCCTCCGATGCGCAGGGTGGGTCCCATCGTCCGGACCCGTAAACGAGAGCGCAGAAAGGGCAGCGAGCGTCAACGCCGGTGTCCCTCCTGCTCCCGCCGAGGGTGGCGTAGTCATCCCAGACCCCTCCACCCCCTCCGCTGCATCCACCTCCTCATCCGGCTTGATGACCGTCCCTCCCCCCTGCGGATTCTCAACATTCTTGATTCTAATCGGTATCTTCCTCCTAATCACCTGTTCCATAGTAAACGGATGGACGACCTCGCTCCCGTAATACGTTAGTTCTGCAGCCTCCTCCGGGGAGATGATGGGGATGAGACGCGCGGTGGGCACTTTGCGAGGGTCGGCGGTGAATATCCCGTCGACTTCTTTCCAGATTTGGAGTTCGGAGGCCCCGAGGCCTGCGGCAAGAAGGGCGGCGCAGAGGTCGGTGTAGCCACGACCGACTTGGCGTAGGAGGGAGCCGGGGACGGGGCCGAAGAAACCTGGTGGATGGACCAGAGGGAGGAGGAGGGTGGGAGGTTAGATTGAGTATGAGATGACCCTTATTTGGAGAGGATGGATGGGTGGATGTGACGTACCGGTGACGACGGGGACGCGAGAGCCACATTGTCTGATCCGTTCTGCGAAGACGGCGGAAACGGCGTCGTAGAATGGCTGGCCGAGTGTGCCTTCTCCGTCGTCTGTTGGCGGTATGATGTTCTCTAGTGAGACGAATTCCGCGTCGATGCCCTGTGTGGTGTTTAAATATGCTCGTGAGTCTGAGTGACGAGAGAACAAAGTTAAAGTGCTACTTACACGATCTCGTAGAGCCGCTGTGATGATCTTGCAGCCCAGCTTTTCACCAAAGCCAATGATGCTATCTCTCGAGCGTGGAGAGATCTCGTCGATGACCTGAGTGTCACCTACAAATCAGTATAATCCTAAGGGGTGATTCAGAGGCCAAGGGCGAACGCACAGAAGTGGCGTACAAGAAACTCCGTAGCCCCTCACAATCCCTCTCGATCTCCTCCTCCAGATCCTTCAATATCTCCGCACTATTCACCACCGCCTTCCTCGCCGCCTTGACGTGTTCGTCTCGGATCACGTCCACTGTCTTACTGAACGGCGGTGCTTCTGGCACAGGCGGCTCAGTGACTGGCGTGAGGACGAGTGAATTTGAAAGCGAAGGTGGTGAGCCGGAGCGAGAGTTTGCTCCGGTCATGACGGGTGACTGGACTACGGACGGTGGACGTGAGGAACGCTCGCGAAGGAAGCCAAGACTGGAAGAGAATGGGAAGGGAGTGACTGCGCCACCGGGAGTCGCAGGTACGCTGGCGGCAGGTGGTGTACGTTGGAGGGCTTCGGAGGCAGCGCGGAGAAGAAGGTTGGTCGTTCCGAGGGCTTTAGTGGACCCGGAGCGTGCTGAACATACGATGGCGAGTTTGTGTTGATCGAGGTATGCTCTGTGTAGAGGAAGCGAGTGGTCAGTAAGTGTGGCAAAAGCAGGGTTTGTGGCTGTGGCGACCACGGAGAAATGTTGGAAAACGGCATGGGTGTCATTAGGCAAGCCTAGCAATACTTTGGCTGTGACATCGTGTGCCGTTGGCGTTATTCGCTATGCTCCATGTCTGTTGGCAGACCGTGTGCATTTGGGCCACACTCACGCGCAAAGTAACGAGGAGAAAGAGACGTACGGTATAATTTCCTCCGCGATTCTATCTGCGAACTTTCCAACGCTAGTTCCGCCATACTTTTGAACAAGCCATAGTGCCGCGGGGTCTATACTATTTTGGTGAAGGTTCGGTGGCGTCCCGGGTGGGGGTGTACCCTCGACGGACTGCGAGCCGGACGAAGGTACTGTCGGGGAGGGTGTGCTGAAGTCTGACATGGTCTATGCAAAGAGTTGCAGAAGTAGACAAGATGAAGACCGTTCGTTTCAAAAAATCCCAAGGTTTTGCTGTCAGGATTAAATATATCCTTCGCCGTCAGCGCGGAGTCTTATACGAAGGCGAAAAAATGACGAACCTGTCCGATACGAACGGTGACTTTCAGCGTCTACGGTCTATTCGCTGAGCTTCGGTCGGATATATTTTGGTTGCTCGGGTAAGGAGAGTGCAGCTGGTGCTGGAAGGAGCTGACTGCTCGTGGGTGACCGGGTATGTCTTTTGAGAGAACTTTTCGAGTCATCTCGATACTGACAGCGATCGTCCACTCTTTTCGGGCGCCTTTCGGAGAATATGTGGGACCCTAACCCGATGACAGGGGCAATCGGGCGCTTCGAGTCCCCCTTCGAGCCTCGCCGAGATTCGGGCTCTCATCTTGCCACTGCCCGCTTTGAACTCTTCCTTTGTAAGGGCTAAAGGATTTGTTTCGCAGGTCTGTGGTTCTTCCTATTCGTAAACACTGTAACGAGTCTCGCCGGGGCTCGTAGCTGCTCTGGCTCCGGGGTGCTACGGATGGCTTGCTAGACTAGTGAAGTTCACCTCCCGCTCTTCGTTGCCGCGCGAAGTGGCGGATTTTCGCAACTGCAAGAGGACGAGAGTACGTTCTCTTGGTTTTTTATTAGACTATTACAGGCTGTCTTGGGCCTGAGTTTGAGCTTGGTCTAAGCTGCTCTCGTTCCGGGGTGCTACGGATGGCTTATTAGTGAAGCCCACCTCAGGCTCCCCCTCTTCGTTGCCGAAGTGGCGGACATTTCGTAACTGCAAAAGGACTAAGAGGATGCTCTATTGGTCTCTTATTAGACTATTACTGGCTGGCTTGGGCGTGAGGCTGAGCTTGGACAACTGATGCCTTGCAATGGCCTTTGCCAATACAACTTCTTTGACAAGCGCATCAGGAGTGCCCCTCACTGTCCCCGCTTCACTAGTTCTCCGTTCTCCCTTTTGTTTGCGTAGGAGCAGTCATGGCATTGGCAGGCAAACCATTGATTCTCAACACATCATACCCTCTCTTCATCTTTGAAAGTATGTATAGTTATCGCCTCCAAGGACGAGGACACAAAGTCGTATAGTTCTCCATAGTGCGTCCTTTTCACGTAGGCTTCTAAGACTCTTCTGTGTCACCCTTGCTGATAATATTCGCGCTGTATTAGAGCTGCATATTCCTTCTTTCAACTATACTATAACGATGCTTAAGTCACCACGTCCTCTACTTATTGCTATGGCGTGCACGCCTAATACTCGGACCTACTTGGACCGACGGCTGCCAACGGTTGCCGTCATCCCTCCACGTGGACCCTCGCTTCGCTTCTGCCGTCGCGTCCAACGCGACCTTTGTTCGCCTCTCTTGACCTCGCTTCCTTCATGTTTCCCTCCATGTTACACTCCAGCGCGCAGAATGATTGGGAACACGCCACTCAGCTTCCGTCGTTTCACGAGCTTCAGCTTCGCGTACCTCCACCACCTGGCTCGGCTCCCGTTTATTGGACCGCGAGTAACCACCCCATGTCCTTTCCGCCGCTTAGACTACATGGCCATGATGAACCACAATCACATAACGAGGGCGTCAATACTGCGTTATTGCATCGTTATGAACCGGCGCCGCCAATAGAAGTAGATGCCCTGGAGGATGATGATGAAGTTGACGCTATGGTCCAGGAGAGCGAAGATGTTGACACCAACAATGACGTGGAACGCGAAGGCAACGACACGGCGCTCGAGGGCGAAACGGGCCTCGTCGAAAGTGCCGATGAGATTACGACTGATCGCCCAATATACAGGCGCAGGCGAGACCCCAAGAATTGCACAGGTAAGTAGTGATTTAGGTGTCGGTTTGCGAGTCCTTGCTTGTCTTCGGCTACGTGGTCGTGCTCAGCTCGTATCTTTATTGACGTGGTGACTCTCCGTGGTGATCTGGGAACAGAGTGTCGGCGACGTAAAGTCAAATGTGACAGGTCCGTACCCATTACCCATCTCTATATACGGCCCCACATAGAATTCAGCACCGCACTGACCGGATCCGTCTGAATCGTAGGGGCACGCCCTGTGGACCCTGTATCAGACGTGGAGACGAAGCCGCAAAGACCTGTCATATCGACAAAAAATATGGGTACGTGTTCGCCGTCGTCTCGATGAACCAGTGATTTTCAATTCCTTTGGTCTCGTTTTACTCAAGATCTACAATTCGGAATGAGGACATCATGGACAAGTTGTTGAGCATGGAGCAAGTCCTGCATTACACGCTGTCTGAACTAGCAAGCATCAAGAAGCAACTGCTCGCAGTGGAGGCCCGTCGTGCCAGTGGTGTGCCAGTGCCCGTGCCAGTGACGGCTTCGTCGAGCTCTTACCATACGGACAATTATTATCGGCCCGGTGATTCCTTCACGCAGCATTAAAATTTCCTTGGTTAGAAGCCCCACATAGATTATGGATTCCATATTGATATATATGTCTCCGACTCCGACCGTTTCCTTGTTGCTCCCTCTACCCATGCAATGGTTCTGGTCCGGAACCCATTGAGTGTGAGCATCGGTACATACGTGGTCGAAATGCAAAGTACTTACCGTCAAGCGCTAATCCGTACTTATATCTACGTATACTCGAGAAGAATTAGATGAAGCTCGCTTTTTAGACCATTGTTTCCTAAAACAACACCTTTCAACGCAATTTAGCGGATTGAATATGACGGAACTTCGTTCTTGGCAAATCCGTTCATTGACCCTAAACGAGTGGCGAAACCTCCGAATCTACACTTCAGCACACAAAGTACGCCCGGTTTTTTCCTTTGTCCACTCACATGCGCTGCATCCATGGTCCCGATTTTCTACGACGTTACCCATCAGGTATGTCTATTGTTCCACGACTCGTTTTCCGTGAGTTTCTCCCCGAAAGTTGCACGGTTCGTGCACTAATAATGGTCCCGTGAACGGCTGGAGGCAAAGCTTGGTGAAAATAATGGAAGTTGGATATCCACTCCACCGATGTCTTCCGCACCTTGGGTATCCTCGCCGGGGACCAAGAGCCATAGAATACGTCGCGCAAGGAGATTCTGCAAGCTTATGAGGCGGAGACCGGTCCGCGAGACACCGTGTTTGCGAATGATCTAGTCTCAGAGGCCGGTTGCTGGGTTTGTAGAATTGCTGATATTCATCTGGGACTATTTTGCGGCAGCTCACCTGTCAGAACCGCTCGTCGAACGTCAGTGACTCCTCCCAGCCGTCATAGCGCCTTTCATCGCGCTATGTTTTTTTGGGGGGATATTTCGTGGCCACGGTGTACTTGCATCCCGAGGTCCGCATGAGCGTAAACCATCTCCAACCTGACCGTGACCCCCAAACTCAATCATGCAACACAAAGTTTCTTGAGACCGATGACCGGTTGACCACTTGGCCCACCCGTGATTCAGAAACAGATATAGCTGAACTCCAGACCCGAGTGTGGTTCGTCAGTTGCGCTCAGGACTCGAGATAGACGCGTAACGAAAGAAGTAACTCTTCGTTATCTGCAAGACGTGCCTGGCTATGATCAGGAGGATGATCAGGACAGGGGCTCGACGATTACCATCCGTGAACTCGGTAGAAGCGTAATGGATGGAACGAAGACCTTCTCTGCGACTTACTATGATGATTGATCTGGCCCAAGAATAACCGAAGAAGACGGGATGGATGGCGTGCCTGCGAGAAACGGGCTCCACGGAACACTTACATACAGCTATTAGCATTCTCACGAATCCACCGAAAGCAGATAATAATGGCAAGACCATCAAGTCATGTAACTCCATACAGACCTGTAGTCGATGATGAAGGCCTCCCGCAGCAAAACGGTCCAATCGCTGGTCCCAAGGACATATCAAGGTATACTTGGGCCTCAGCGGTATGTTGCCCATGGCGAATCGCCATCACGCTCAGGTCCAAGTGTTCCAAGTAAGGAGCATGACGGCAACGAAACGCCAACAGGCATCAGCATCCATAATCGTCGAGCCAATGACGATTCTCTTTGCTTGCCCCTATTAGCCTATAGGCGCAAAGTCCCCGTTCGAGAAAGCAGGACGTACACACATACGCCACAAAGCTTCTGGCATAGGTTAGCACGGTCCTATAGTCACAGTAATCGAGACGCGCGTAGAAGTCAGGAGACTAGAGGAGTTCCACAGCGGCGTCCAAGGACCTTTGATTTTTTTACGCGAGGATGGGACGGATGATAGACAAATGACATGATGCATGGATGGATGTGATGTGGCCCGCAGAACACATGCATAGATAGATTATGTCGCCTTAAGAGGCCATGTTGTAGTTCGAACCGTTCTACCGACTCAGATGCACGGAAGGTCGTTGGACAAAAGGAAAAAATTGTTGCATCTGATGACCGTTCCTGTCATGTCGTTGGTTTCCTGTATGCAATGGAATGTGTTCGAGGCCAATCAGTAACCAGCCTGGTAAAGTTTAGAAAACGACGAACGGAACTGAGCGAAAGCATCGTGATCAAACCCAAAAGAAACTCCCAGGTACCACCAACACGAGAGAAATCGGACCGCGGCTATACCCTAGAGCATTGTGCGCACCATCGTCTATTATAAGGCAGGGGGGTCAGTTGTAGATCAGTTGCTCGAGGCGGGCAGAATGCAGAAGGCTGAGGGAGCAGATCGCCGGCACATCGATGAAAGTCGAGGACAGTGGCGGCAGTATGCACGCAGAAGTGGAGCCGCGAAACCAAATAGACAGGGCAGACACAATCGCGCCAAGACAAAGGCACCAATCTGTCTGAGCTCTGGGGAGGAGGAAATGATGCATGACAAGAACACTATGTACTACTATGGAAAATAGATCTAACTAACGACACACACCCGTGAATATTGACTCCTGACTCATGACTCAGAAAATGAAGAAAAAGGAGAAGAAATCAAGGACCAGAAAAATGGAGAAATGGAGGACGAGCGCTCGACTGGACAGAATGAGACCCATTGCAGCAATCACAAAAAGAAAACAGATATGTTAGATCCGGTGGAGCAAAAGAAAAAGGAAGAAAAAATTGGACGAAACAGGGAATCAGTGACTTGTGAATGGAAAAAAGAAAAGAGAGGTTGGATGCTATAGCGATGTGAGGTGGGTAGCGCATGGTGGGTGGTGGGTGGGTGGTTGTATGAATTGAAGCATAAAGATGAGTGATATATCTGGATCGACGAGCCAGGCCGAGAACGAGGACGAGGGCGAAGGGGTAAAAAAGTGTAAATGGGAGCTGGATGATGGGCAGTGGAGGGTGGGGTGCTTAATGTTGACAGACAGTGCATTACAAGCCTCAAACAGAAGCGAAGACGGACAACGGACTCGATGATCTCAAAACAACATGTCGACAAAAAGCAAGAGGCGGGTGAGTAAGTAGGGGGTCATAAGATGTCATCCAACAGCCCAATCGTAATAAATGTAGGCGCACGCGCGAGGCCAAGAGTCGGAACGCGAGGCAACACTGTGGCCGAAAGTCGTTATACAAGCTTGGACTGCCTCAAATGTTGCCTGAGAACGATATCGCGCACTGTCACAAGTCAGGACGGTCGGGTGAGCATGAGCAAACGAAATTGAAGGTCCGGCTGATTACCGCCAAAGGTGTATAAAAATAAGAAGCTCACCACTTGCGAGGATACCTGCTGTCGTAGCAGTGTCCTGATAGGTCACGTCGTGTCGAGAGAGAGGGGGAGATAAGCATCGTGGACAATATGAAAGATATATGGGGATGGTGTCAATCAGACGACGTACCGTGACCGAGGTACAAAACCCATAGAACTTCCGCGGTGTCGGGCTATACGCCCTCTGTATAGCGCTGAACTTACTCCGGAAGTCTATTGCGCGAAAACCGTCATCGATAAGGTCGTGTTTGACAACCAGACAGACTAGTCAGTGTCTGTCTGACAGAAGCGCAGGGAAGGGAGGGGGCAAGGACACGCACATTTACTAGCCGTCTCCAGATCATTACTCCTATCCCCATAACTCTTCACATACTTCGCGAGCCTGACCCCCGCATCCAACTTCCGCTCCAACAGATCGCACTTATTCAAGAACAGCACGAGATCGACGTTCGCGAGCAGTTTGTTCGAGCAGACCGCTTTCCAGAGGAGCACGGAGTCTTCGAGACGGTTCACTTTGTGGTCTTCGGTTAGGACTTGGTCGAAGGCGGAGATGGGGGCGAGGAAGATTATGGCGTCGACTTTAATGATGATATGAATAAGGAAATAAGTCGGTCTGCGGGCTCACACGAGATTTGAGAAGGGAGGAGACGTACCATCGTCGAAGAAAGGAACCCATGTCGCTATTCAGAGAAAATACCGAGCTCAGCTCAAAACGTTCTATCCATGGTTAGAACATGGAACGGCCACTTACGTCGCTACATAACACACCACACAAAATAAAATTGCGCGTAAGTCGACTAAGAAGGACGGCAGGGACAAAGAGAAGAGAAAATACATACTTGAAATCTTGACCCGCCAACATCAACTATTCGCCACTCTGTCCCCGTCTGTGGCCCAGCCTCCATCTCGAACTTATACTCGGACACCCCAATCGTTTTTAGCCGTGCCTTGAGAACATCATCTACACGACCCACACCATAAAATCAGTTCCCCGCCCGAGAATCGACGTGAAGAACAGAACAAGGAAAACAAACGCACCATCCGTAGGCAAATACCCCATCTCCGTCACCCTCTCCAAATCATTCAAAAAAAACCCACTCTCATCCTCCAACCTCACCCTCCTCAGCGCCAAAACCTCCCTCACCCTCTGCGACCTCCACAGCGCTATCATATCCTCTCTACACTCCCACAACACCGCCTGCGCCTCGTCATCTTCCGCATCCATATCCCCACCCTCCTCCCCTATCCCCCCCAAATCCCCGCCTCTCAGCCTCCCGTTCCCGTTCCCATGTCGTGATAATGATGATGAAGAGGCCGTACTACCAACAGTCCGTATAAACGAAGCCCTCCACCGTCCCGGACGCACGTATATCTCCTTCGTCATCCCGCTCGCCGTACTATGCCCATTCACATACCCTCCTCCTCCTCCCCCTCCTCCTCCCCCTCCTCCACCTCCTCGTCCATTTGAATTGGAATGAGAAACAGCATCATACGTCGCCCCCAGATCGACCGCCTCCTCCTCATTCGGCGGTACGAGTTTCGCTTTCAATAAACTCTCGATATGTTGCAGCGGTAATAAACGAGCCGCGAGCGCGTCGAGGTCTTCGTTGTCTTCTTCGCCTGGGTGCGAGGGGAGGGGGATGGAGTGCGTGTGGGCGTACGGGTTGTTGTGGTGTTGTTGAGACTGGTACGGACTGTTGGGGATGGTGGTGCTTGTGACGCTCCCGTAGGAAGACATCATGGTGTTCGCGTTCGCCTGTGTTTGTGATTGAGATTGTGTTTGCGTAGGATACATACTCGACCCCGACCCCGATCCAGACGCAGACGCAGACCCCGACCCAGACGCGTTAGCCCGTGCATGAGCATACGACATCGACGGCGGCGAACCCCAAACCGGTGAGCTCGATCCGTTCCCATTTCCGTTCCCGTTCCCATTCCCGTTCCCATTCCCGTTCCCGTTTCGATATCCACGCCCATGTCCATGACTGCTACCATGAGCATGAGCATGCCCATTCGAAGGCCCAGGTCCGTACCCGTGGTCCCAATCCTGTCGAGAATGTCCATAGGCGGGATATTGTCCCAACTGCTGCATCCTCTCCCACTCCTTCTCTTTCTCTCTTTCCCTCTCCCTCTCCCTTTCCTTCTCCCTCTCCCTCTCCCTCTCTCGTCCCCCATCCCGCCCACTCCCCCCCTCCCACCCCCCAACCCCCGACTCCTTCCTCCCATGCCTCGCACTCCCGCTCCCACTCCCCACCGTCGGCGCCAACGTACTCGTCTCGTCCCACCCCGAATCAATAGTCCTCGCCCTCGACCTCGGCGAAAGTGTCAAAAACTGAGTGTTACGAACGTCAGAGAGCGCGGAGAGGATGGTGTGGATGGAGCGGATGATGTTGAGTTGGATTATGGAGCGCCAGTGGATGCGTTCGTCGCGGAAGGCGGTGGGGGTGTAGAGGCGTTGGAATTCTAGGGGGGAGGGGGGTTAGTTGTTGGGTTGGGGTTTTTGCGGGGGAGGGGGGTGGGGAGAGGGATGGATGAATGGAAAAGAAAAGAAAGTGTAGTGGGATTTGGATGCGTCTGTGTCTGGGACCATCAAGCAGACTGGATAGCGTGATCATAGCAGACATGATCATGACATGCCCGTTTCGGCAAATAAGCATGGAACAAGTGATCAACAGTCCACTCGGATTGACCATCGACTAGAACAAATGCCAAACGTTCCAATAGAAACGCAATCTGCAATCCTTCGCTCGTCCGTCCGTCCGTCCATTAGCTCGTGGATAAGCATGCATGCATGCACGCGTGCGTGCGTGCGTCCCACCGGACCACCTCCTCCGAAAATCAAAAACATATCAGACTCGCAAGGCTCTAGCTCTGCATGTCTATCACCCGAGCGATGCCTTCAAAGCCCGCCCAAAATTTGAGCGTGTTCGCCTTCGGGTTCGGGTTCGCCTTCGTTATCAAAGAAGTCCGCGCCCACGGACCGATTGCATCAATGTCCCGAAGACGACTCATCGAGTATCTGTAAATCTCGATTACAGCTATCCCTGCATCTCGATTGCAGTTATAACTTATCCCTGCACGCAAGCGTGACGGGCAGGGTATAACATAACGTAAACGCGCAATGCTGGATGGATGTCGTCAAGGTGATGCTTGATATACGATATACGGTATACGGGGTGGTATACGTCCGATGCTGGGATTCGGTGGTCAGGAGTCGGGAGGTCGGGAGGGTCGGGAGGGTGCATGATGTGGGTTTTTTGGGAGGAGGGTTGGTGGGTTTGGGGATGTCGGGGAGTGGAGAGCGTGATGAGGAGGATTATGGGGTGGTTTTGAGAGTGCGGGTGGGGGGAGAGGGCGTTGGCCGATCCATGGACTGGGTCATATCGAGGACCCGCATGACCCGGGGATGACGACGACGGAACAGAACGCAAGCACGCAGAAAAGAAAAACGAAGCACGAAGAAGAAGGAGAAAGAAAGGTAGAATTAGACTCACGTCTTAGAGTTGTCGATTTGCCTAGTTACGTTGAGCAAACAATTCTTTTTCGAAGGAAGAGAAGAGCGAAAAGGTGGAAAAGGATGCATACCGGATTCCGACTGGCCGAGAAGCAGTACTCTGATGATTCTCCTCTTCTTGTTCATCTGACGCTCGAGCCTAATAGCATCGTCTATGCTCTTCGACACCTGTCTTGCCTCCTCCTCTCGCCTCGTCCGTAGTGCACGCATGTCGGGGGTTTCGTCTGGAGGCGGTCGGAGTGCCACGGCGAGCGGGTCTTCGTCCTGCTGCGCAGAGCGAAAAGGCAACATCTGCGGGAGGTATTGCGAATTGGAGCTTTCGACGACGACAATGACGACGACGACGGACTACGCGACGAGCTCGAAGGGGGACGGTGGTGGAGAGTTGATGTGGACGGACGGAAGGGGAGGGACGGTCGGGCGGGGCAGACAGGTTGACGCGGTTAAGTAATGTCTGGTAGCGGCGGAGCGTGAATTTCTGGCTCTCATTTCTCCAGCGTTTTCTGCATAACGATCCCCATCGAGCACTTCCTTCCGACGACCGTGTGCCTGATCGTCTCCACCTCTCTTTCGTGTCCATATTTAAATATCATTATTTTCACGGAGCAAGTCCTCGGCGCTGCTTACTTTGCCCGCTGCGTCTCTCCCAAGCTTCGCCATCAGCCGACCTTGCACTTATCGGTCCTCGCTTCCTGCCTGCGAAGCCCCACCCCGAACCTCCCGGAACGTCCTCTCGCGTCCTGCCGCGTCCTCTTCCTCGTCCTCCCAGGATCCATCAGAACGGTCGCATCCTCTGTCCCATCCATTTCCATACTGCACTAAGACTCTCCATCTTTAGAACCCCTGCGTGCGCTCTTCCATGCCCCATCATCATCATCCTTACCGCCCAATCTTCCGCCTTGCTTCTCCCATCTGCATCTGCATCATCCACCGCCGATTCTTCCTGTCCATTTACATACATACCCACATCCCACCGGCCCATGTCCCATAAGGCCTCATCACTCACCGCGTCACCGTCCCATCACTTCCCCTCGGCTATCCTTCCTCTTCCACTTCTTCATATCCTGAATCATCCACACACGCACTCCTTCCCTCGTCTACTTCATCCCTCGAGGATTCAGACCGTTCTATGATCACGCACCATCCACTGTGTCAATGGGAAATTCGGACATCCGACCGTTCAGTTCGTTCGTTCCTGACTCAGTACATACACATCACCGCCACCGCCCAATCCTGAGGCAGCTGCTCCGACCCGTGCCTGACGATTGCCTTTTTGATCCCCTATCCCCCGCAGGGCGTCCCACGAGGCGAGACAGACAGGCGCCGTTCCGGATATGGCGTATCGGGTGCTAGTGGTGGGTCGCCGGTTTACATGCTACTCTGCTTTGACTCTTCAAGTGCCGAAGACCCCTCGCTCGAGGATGGGAGTACAGGCGCCCAGGAACAGACAGACATATGTTTAGGGTAAGTAATCGCGGTGATTTGACTGGACGCAGCTGTAGTTGGTCCGGCTGTTTCTTTCTCGTTATTGACGAGTAGGGTGCGAACTCGAACCATAAACTCCATAATTCGTCAATTGTGCGGTCTCTCGACCACCGAAATCCCCCCACCGTCCCCGTCATCTCAACCATCCCCACCATCCAACACGTCACGGAACATGAACCCACAGTAAGTACTAGTCCATCGATAGACCCTACATACATACGTATCCTGCGACTTACATACAATCCCACAACACGAAATATTCAGCCTCGAGGACAACATTACATACCTGTAAGTACTATAGCTAGTTATCTATCTATATCTATGAAATCACGATCTGTGTCAAAGCGTATCGAGATTGCCGTACATACAGGGTCCAGCTCGAACTGCGCTGTGTGCAAGACCCGATGTATGTATGTATGTATGTAAGGAGATGGATGGAAGGAGATGCTTGTTTACTTTATGTTATGTGCCTGACTCGTGAAGGTTACAGGAAAGGTAAAGAGCCCGGTGATTCAGAGGGTGTAGGCTCGTGTAGGGCGATGATTTTGTGAGTTGAGCCCCTATTCATTATGTATGCGCACATGTTGGACGCGTAACCTTTCTATTACCCCAATTAAATATTCACCATGTCTAGATTTGCCTCTCATATCTTTCGTTCATAGAGCAGGTTGTTCTGTGATGGCTGAATACTAAGTACGCCCAAACTTCCACAGCGGTCTGGCTGCTAATATTCTAATGAGCGCACTAGAATTGTAACTTACATGAACAAACAAACAAAGCGCCCTGGAACCGTGACCTTCAAACTCTCTTTCGAGGGACCGCGAAATTTCGAACGTTCGAAGCCTCGCACTCTTCATCACCTTCCCCAGAATCGCGCTCTCACTTTGAACTTCAGAGCGTCAGACGCAACAAGTTGGTCCATATGTACGTTGCCTTCTAAAGTTGTATGCTCTGCGGCCGCGTCTTGGCTGGCTACATCCGAATCTCTTTCTGAACACTTGACTCTTGCAATTGTTCGCGTCTCCCGCCAGTGAAAATTTGGTGGTTCGCATACTTGGACCTGCATTACTGCCAGCATAGACTCGGAACAAGCCCATGACTCACCGTAAGTAGTCACCGGCCGTGTCGGAGGGGATGCGTGGAGGGCGGAGGGAATGCACACCTCCTCGTCCTGGCGTTTAAATAAAATGTAAGCGGAGTAAGTATGTACTTAGTCCGTTTTGGGTCTTGAATGGGATTCTCGCTTGGCTTGAAAGTTGCATACTAGGATGGTACAGGACAACGTATATCGGGGGTGCTGGCGCCTGTACCCGATTTTTCTTCGGTCGAGTTTTCTTTAATACACCAGCAGTCGGAGGCTTGGCTCTTGCTACATAGCAGATGCATGGTCACGGGAGGTCGCGGTGTCCCCGGTATTTTCATCATGATTTCAGCTCATGGGTCAACATTACATTGACATCCCTTCGGTGCTCACTGGCACACAGAAGCGACTCGGAACACTCAACTTCGCGTATGTACTCCCCGGTGATCGCTGATAGTAAGTTTCCCTTTTATCCTGTGTAACTCCGTACTCACAGTGACATAGGATGTAACACACTTAACCATCGACACCGAACTTCCGCTGATCGTGATAGTCGAGAGCGTGAGGCACTCAGGCAGGGTGATGTCGGTGATCTCGTTCTGCTCGGGTTCGATTCCTTGATCGTCCCTTTTATTTTTTGCTCGAGTTACGGTATGGAGAGCTGACTAGGAATGTGATGAGAATGGCAGGTGTTGTTGCGTGAGTGTGAGTGTGAGTTGTGATTGGTATTTTCAGTATCGCATACGATCGTTCCTGAGGTTACAGTCTGAGGTTGCGTCACGGTGAAGATGATCTTTAATGCCTGGGAGTTTTGATCGTCACTTTTTCATTTGTTCGAGTATGTAATATGTAGAGAGACTTTTACGAGAACAGCAGGTTGTGATTGTTCAAGCTATTTATGTTCGTTCCTGAGGTTACATGCCAGTATAGATGATCTTTAATGCCAGTGCTTGCCAGGAACTTTCATGTTTGTATACGATCATCGGGGTACCCCTGAAGTCGATAGATACCAGCTGCTATACATACAAGGATTGTGTTGTTTGACGTCCACATTTGGTGAATAGGATGATGGTTGCAGTCTCCCACATGACTAGTACTGCTGCCAGTTTGTGATTTTGGTCGATACTAGTTGAGCTCTGGAAGCTGATCATTTCGCTGGAAATGGAATTACTGATACTTAGTACAGGAACGTCTGTATATGCGTGAGAGAGGGTGCAGGATACGGTTCTACAATTAGCGCTACACTATATTATTTAATTTCCACGGTGGTAAGTAATAGGTTCGGTGGGTCTCAAAGGCATTTTGAGAGTTCGGTGTGGCGCAAGTGGCGGGCCACCGTGCATCAGGATCGAACTCCGACGCGCCGCATTTATTCAGCCCCTGTTGCCGGTTTTCCCCGAGCCTAGGTTCCTTCCAACAACCTCCACCACTGTCATTGGCTCGCCACAGTGACTCGTCCGAGTGCCTCGGGAGAGACCCGGATCCTAGACTTTCATATCGACGACTATAAAACGGGGAAGATACTTTCTAGTAGAAGTCTTCCTCTACCTCTGTCCTTTTTTGACTCCAGTCTCCTGTCTGAATACTTAGCTATAAATCTACAACGATGACTGTGTAAGTCCTAGTCTGCAGTTGGCAGTGTGCTCCGGTTCTTGGTACAAATGCCCTGACAGTCTTCGACATACATCCGTATAGAACCCCTCAGCAGAAACGCAAGCTTGTTGTATGCCGCGATCTTGGTCCCGATGCCATGTCTCTACTACACGAACGACACGATATCGAGGTTCGCGACACGGCTCCGTCCTTGGCTGACAGATACTAATTACTGCGGTATTGATTCTAGGTAATATTGTGGCCGTATACAGATCGTGCATGCGACAGACAATGGCTCATGGATAATATCGTCGGTGCTTCCGGTGTTATAATCATGTTCACAGAGAAGGTGATCGTTTCGCTTTCGTACTATCCATCCATGCGCTGATACTCGATTTTTTTGTGAGGCCGACCGTGAGGTACTGGACAAAGGTAGGCTACAGCATCACGGTATTCTCAAAAAATCTCATTGATGTTCGAAACAAAAAGCTGGCCCTCAATTGCAAGTCGTTTCGACGTATTCGGTCGGTTACGGTCAGTCATTTTCTATCCAATTTCTTCTACGACAGCGATAATGACATCCATCAGATCATATCGACTTGAAGACGCTTTCAAGAGGCAACATACGCCTGGGATATACACCAGACGTACTGACAGACTCAGGTGAGCGCAAATACCCCAGTTATCATCACATATCAGATCACTTCTCGGCTGACAGCTTGTCTGAATTATAGTTGCTGATCTTTCTGTCACGCTCGCTCTCATGTCGAGCCGTAACGCTATCGAGGCAGCATCTGTCGTGCAAGCTGGTGATGTAAGTACCATGCCACAATATCATCCGTGCCAACCCCTCATCCCGTCATCTTTCCATTTCACTCCATAAACAAATCAGTGGCCCAACAAACCCTGGGCACCGTTCCTTTTCTGTGGCCCTCAAATCAGCGCCCCACATTTCACACCCACACGCACAGTCGGCTTCCTCGGTTTCGGTCGCATCGCACGCGCAACCCTCGCCCGCCTCGTCCCCTTCGGAATAACGCATTGCATCTACACCGGCCGGTCCACCACATCCCCTCCACAAATCGATGACGACCCATCTCTAAAACCATACCTCCAATCCTCCAACCCTCTCTCCTCCCTCAAATCCATCACTCGCGTCCCTCTGACCACTCTCGCCGCTGAGTCCGATGTTCTGTTCCTGTTGGCGCCAGGAGGACCGGAGACGTATCATATTGTTGATGAGGCGTTCTTGAGAAGGATGAAGAAGACGGCGGTGGTGGTGAATACGGGGAGGGGGACGTTGATTGATTCGGATGCGTTGGCGAGGGCGTTGGAGGAGGGGTGGATATGGGGGGCTGGGTTGGATGTTGTGGAAGGGGAGCCGGTTGGGGCTGATCATGTATTGATCAAGGAGCCGAGGTATGTCATGGCGCTTTGACTTCACCTCATCGTGGTTAAAAAAAGCTGATAAAATATGGTGCTCCGTGATTATGTTGCAGATGCGTTGTGTTACCGCATATTGGTAGTTCCACGACAGAGACGAGGAAGGTTATGTCTGCGATGGTTGTGAAGAACGCATTGGCCGCGCTGGATGGGCAGCAGATGCCAGCAGAATTGGACTTGACAGGACGAGTCTGAATTGGTCCTTGGTATGTTGTACCACATATTATAAATTATCTGCTCCCATACCATGTTGTTGACTTACTCTGATACTCGTTCACTGTTGAAGCCCCAACGTAGAATGGTCGTAGATGCCTGGCTATGTCCACCTAACGGACCATTTAGACCTATAGACTATACACCTCTCAATGTAGCCCTTTTGAGCCATGCAGACAACTAGACATCGTATGTACCTCATTACCCACTAGAATGTACACAGATTTCTGTTCGAGTATTTATTGACAATTGGAGAGGTTGAGTGGCGGTGGCCCGTCATGGATTTGAAATTCGATGAGGCTTTGTAGCCGGCTTGCTCCGACGTCCGCGTCGTTGTTCTCGACGCCTGCCCATCGACCACCATCCTGCTCTGCCTTACTCTTCTTCATCTATGGAAGATTCTGCAGCAGCCGATGCATGACTGCACGAATCATACCAATGACCTTCCGAGCAAGTTCTGAACCTCTCATAAGTATCTCAAGCTCGCCTACTGTTATACGCAGTACGTGCTCATTGGCGCGGCGATGGTATCTTTTGTATCGTCTACACTTTTGCATTGAACGAGCACCGCAATGCGCGTCAATGCTTAGTCTCGTTCGTCCGGTTCTGCTCATATGGCAGAATCTCATAAAGCGGCTGAACACCGGTCATTTCCTCACGCCCACGGCTTATTTCTCGGCTCAACCTCTGTTCAACCCACTCACGTCCTAACAATATCCCTCTCGCGTGACTCTCCTACCCTATGCCATCTTCTTCTCCCCTCACCAGCTATAGTGTCAGTTTCGCGATCCCGGATGGACCAGGCTTATTTTGTACGTTCCGTTGAGTCTAGCGGCATGACGGAAGCCATCCATCATTCAAGAGAAGTATGTATGGGGTTTGGACGGAAAATCCGAACCAGGTTCGTGTTCCGGTATTCTTGCACAGCGATGCTCATTACTGAAATGACCTCAGGTAGGTGATATAATTAACTGCACGAGTTTTGATTTAAGCTGCGGAGGCTCACAGTATGGGTGGTTAGGTTCCCTCTGGCACTTATTATGAAGTCCTTCGCTGCTCTCTTCGCTGCTGCTGCCCTTGCTATCCAGGCCTCTGCCCACTGTACGTTTTTGTTGAGTACGGAGCGTGTGGTATATGATGACTGATGGTATTATGGCTCCCCGTTGGATTTTGGATAGATACATGGCCTGGGCTCATCAGTTCTGGCGCTACGTCTTCTGATTGGGACTACGTTCGGTGCGTCGACACGCAATACAGACGTCTCGTTGGCACGCTCTGACGCTCATACTTCGGGATCATGCCTGGATTAGCGAGACGAACAACTATGAGGACCTTGGCCCTGTATGGTCGTTTACTCCAGTCCTACAAGTTATGCCACTGACTTTCGTGTCATTTCCTCAACATGATTAGATGACGGACGTTACGTCTGATGACGTTCGTTGCTACGACACTGCGATGTCGGGTACTACGGCTTCGACTGCTAGTGTTGCCGCAGGTGACACTATTGGACTCACCGTCCATGGAAACCCGTCCAACCTCTACCACCCTGGTGTAAGTACGCTCTTCAAGTTCAAAGCGGTGTTGTTTTCTCCTACGTGAACTGTACCTTACTGATTATGTTTTGTTTTGTGTGACACGATGCCACATTAGGTCGTGAACGTCTACATGGCGCAAGCTCCATCTGGTACCGACGTCGCTGACTGGGACGGTTCTGGAGATGTTTGGTTCAAGGTACGTAGTACAAATCTACGAAGCACATATTATATTTCGCTGCGTATGAGGCTGATAGGCATGACTTGTCGTTGTCAAGATCTTTGAAATCTCAGCCGTCACGGACGGAGGCTCGACCATCACTTTCCCCTCTCAAAGTGAGTACTCCACAACGTTCAATGCCGGTGTCGAATGCCACTGACCGGTACCATTAATTGGCACCAGATATGTCTTCCGTCTCGTTCCCTATTCCGTCTGAGACTCCCTCTGGACAGTGCGTGTATAGGCTGCCTTTATACTGCGCTGAGATGGCTGACAGACTATTGGATAGGTACTTGGTCCGCATCGAGCACATCGCCATCCACAGCGCGTCTTACTACGGAGGTGCTCAGGTATGCACATTCCTGAGTGTCATGCTGAATATAAATATATTCCCGATTGAATTGATATCGCACAGTTCTACATCGGCTGCGCTCAAGTCGAGGTCACTGGAGGTACGAAACGGTGCTTTCACTCGACATTGATGAGTCGCAGAAGTTGATATTATTTTTTAATTGAAAACAAGGTGGAAGCGGTACACCCGGTCCTCTCGTCTCCTTCCCAGGAGCTTACACTGTGCGTGTCATACTCAATCTGACTGCCGCCTGCAATGCTGATATGACCTCTATCGTCGTAACAGGGCTACGTGAGTTGAACTCCAGCTTCCGAGTCTGCTCCGGGTATGGTATACGTTACTGACCACCAACTTGAACATCCGCTTCGTTAACAGGAGCCCGGCATTCTGTGCGTAAACTGTCATATCTATTTCTGGTTCTTCTGATCACTCACAAATTCTCGAATTAAATCTAGCATCGACATCTACTACCCCATCCCAGCCAACTACACTCAGGTGAGTATAACTTCCATTCATTCCTTCGCTGCTGTTCCACCAAATGTTTATGATACATCGTTATTGACTTCTTGCTCTAGCCCGGTCCTGCTGTGTGGCCTGCTTCTTAGATATCCAAGAAGCTCTTGGGAATTCGAGCGGAGACGGAAGAGATGTGTGGCTTCTTGCGTGGACGTCGGGAAGAATGTATGTTTAGTTTTGAATCCATTTTCTTTGGGATATTGCGGTGCTGTGATCTACATACGTGTGCGTACGAGATGTGAGGGTGCCCCAACTGATGAACGATAGCATCCCAGACGAACAGAGGAGGAAGTATGATGCGTCAAGCCTACGCTGATACTATGTGAGAGATACTAGTAGAAACAAGGGTTGTGGGCGTCCTGTGCTTATTATTCCTTATGAGTCGTCGTTCTGAAATTCGTCTGAAATCCTCCCGTTTGGATGAAATTTCGGGTTTGGAATGTCCGGATGACGAACTTGTTCCTGCTCAGTGTTCCCGGTACCGTTTCGTCATTGACTCCGGAGATGTTGAACGAAGACTGTCAAGATCAAATCGAGGTAGACAAGAGGAAAGTCATTTCAAACCACTGCGTACCATCAAGTCTTTTATTTACCGTACTTCAATGTCTAGTGTATTGGCGGTGATCAACGAGCGTCTTCGGTCCGAAGCCGAGACAAACCTGCCAAAAGCAGTTAGCGGCCGCTCGGGGCTTTCTCGGGACTCGGAACGAGTGGACAGTTCAAAGTCCGTTTTCCGAGCCTTGGAAGGAGGAGATGGCCGCTGCAGAAACGTTCATGCTCCTCGACGTTCGGTATCCTGCAACCCCTGAGGCCGATGCTCTCGATGTGTATTCGTTTGGCTGTCTGTCTAGATTGCGTCGGTGTTCGTCGGGCTCCTCGAAGTGTCTGGATGACGGTACACACGAATTGGATGCGAGGCCATCTGGAACGGGGCGAGATGAAGCTTGAAGTACTTACACGCATACGTACTCGCCATCTCCCGACTCGTTCAGAGCCCCATCATCATTTGACTTTCCTCCACGCAAACCATAGGAGTGTGGCTGACATTAGCTGGTATTCTCTAGCTGGTATTCTTTCCCCAACCGACCCCATCGTTCTAACGGAGCCTTTTACTACGAGTGCGGGGGATAAGCCCTCCGTGGGGGATTGGCCATCAAGGGGAGCGCAGTCGTCGGCGGGGAAAGGACTTCATGACGTCGCACCCCGGACTTTCGTTTCTTCTCCCGCTCGACCCGTCCGTCCGTCCCACCTCCTGTCCGTCCACGGAACATGGCTTACCCAAAGGCCGTACCAAGAAACAGACGCGCTCGATACCGACGCCCGACTCCTAGTCGAGCCATGTCTTCGCCGCCCTTGAATCATTGCACCGTTTACAGTCATCATCGGTTCGTTTATATATAAGGGGGGAGGGCGTACGACATGGGCCCCCAAGGTTGCTTTTGCCTGCCCCCTCGTGATCACTCGTCCCAGGCGCACCTTTGACTTTGACCATCATGAAGTCCGCCGCATTCTTCAGTCTTCTGCTCGCGATATTCTCTTCCACTGCTGCTGTTCATGCTCTTCAACGACGCGATGACCTAGACAGTATCAACTACGAGAAATGGCCTGCCAGTACGTGCCTCCTCTGTCCTTAATCCCTTCAAGTACTCCAACCCTCATTCGTACTTTCAGAAACTTCCGATGGTGGCAAGGCCTGGTCGAGCGCGTGGTCCAAAGCCAGCAGCATCGTCGCCGAAATGACAGTCGACGAGAAAGCTCAGTTCATCACCGGCGACAACGGACGATGTGTCGGCTACCTCAACGGGATCGACCGTTTGAACATCTCTGGGATATGCTTGGAGGATGGACCGGTCGGTATCCGGCCTGTGCATGGCGCGTCGCAGTTCCCTGCTGGGTTGACTACCGCGGCTACTTGGGACCGCGATTTGATGTATCAGAGGAGTTATGCGATGGGAAAAGAGTTTTTGGATGAAGGTTTGTTTGTCTGTCGTCATGTCATGATCATACTTCCGCCCGTTTTAGATTTCGCTCTAACTTCGAATGCGGGATGAACTTTGCCGGTTATGTTAGGCGTCAATATTGCGCTTGCGCCTGTGACTGGTGGACCACTTGGTCGTTCGCCCTTGGCGGGTCGTAACTGGGAGGTTCGTACTCTAGCATCCCTGCAGCTGAGGAGCTATCGTTGCTTACGAGTAGACTCCAGGGATGGTTCGTCGACCCGTACGCTACCGGCGAGGCCAGCTATCAAAGCATCAAGGGTCTGCAAGACTCAGGCGTCGCCGCTACCTCTAAGCACGTAAGTACCCGAACCATACTCTTTACACTTTTACCCTTGCTGAGTCTGGGCCCCGTGCAGTTCATCGGCTACGAGCAAGATACCTACAGAAATCAATATAATCAGACCGAAGGTGGGGATAGTTTTCTCTGTCTCTCTCTGGTAGATACCTAATGACTCGCGTACTTATTTGGGCTGGCCTGATCAACAGCGTACAGCGTCTTCCCCGCGGGCGAACAACGCTCGTAAGTACCTACTCACTTCAACATATGACGTCATCGAGCGCTCATCTCAACTTGAACTTGAACGTGCATTGCAGGATCTCCTCGAACTTCGACGACAAGACTACACATGAAGTATACCTCTGGAGTTTCGCCGAGGCCGTCCGTGCCGGTGCTGCCTACGTGATGTACGTCTCTACCTCTCCCCGTCCATAAGTATCTCCAAGTGTTTGGGGACGGGACTGATCGAGGCCCTTGAAACAGGTGCTCGTATAACGAAGTCAACCAGACGCAAGCGTGCAATAATGCGTATACGCTTAATCATCTGTTGAAGACGGAGTTGAACTTCCAGGGAGGTATCATGGTGCGTAGTCTGTCCAGTGCTTTCTAAAAGAAAGAAAAAGAAAAGAGAAAGGTCTGATTGTGGCGTTCGTTCGGTGGGGTTGTAGAGCGATTGGGGAGGACAACATGATGATCTTAATTCTATGAACGGAGGCATGGACATCGTACGTTTTCGCCTCCTTCCTGCCCTTCCTGTTCACTCACTAATATCAACGACTCTCCTTTTGCCGTCTTATAGAGCATGCCAGGCTCAGGCTGGGACGGCCTCTGGGGCACCTTCTGGGGCGACTCGCTCACCACCCTCGTGAACAACGGGTCCGTGACGGAGGACAGGCTGGACGATGCGGTCATCAGGCTGTTGACGCCGCTTGTGTCGTTGGGACAGGACACGAACCCACCTCCGGAGGTTTTGTTTGTGAGTTCTCTTTCTCCCTTCTCCATCCATTCTCTCCACTCTATTCCCTCACTTTTCCGGCCTCATGCATTTCCCGTCATCTCATGCATTTCCCGTCATCTCATGCATGTTTCGATATGGACGATTCTGACGATTTGAATGGCATGTTCGTAGAACGCCATGGGCCAGCAATATTTCCCCTCGACCGTCGGGTACAGGAATGTCCGCCAGGCTTCGACGGCAGAGTTGATTCGCCAGATCGGAACGGATGGGATTACACTGTTGAAGAACACGGGCGGATTACCGGTGAAAAATCCGCAGAGGATCGCGGTTCTCGGTTCGTACCCTTATCACAATAGAGCGTTATGATCGTGTGGAGAGCTGACTTGTCGGTGATTAGGTACCGATGCTGGTGACAATGAGCTGGGTCCTTCGGGATGTGGATCTGATCTCAACAGTTGCAGTTTTACTAACAATGTAAGCTTTCCACCTTATTTTGAAGCCACACGTTACTGACTGATGGGCGCCACCTTAGAACGGAACGCTCAGCATGGCCGGTGGTAGTGGATACGCATACGCCCCTTGGATTGTTTCGCCTCTTGAAGCTATTCAAGCTCGTGTCAGGAAAGAAGGTGCCGAGGTACGCGCTTCTTCCTCTCCTTCCATCCACTTCACGACTTGAATCGGACACTCACGCCATATTCCGTTTCGGCACCAGATCGGCTGGGTCCTCAACGACACAGACTACGACTCCGTGACCGCCCTCGTCTCCACCTCCGACGTCACCTTCGTCTTCGTGAACGACTATTCCACCGAAGGCCGCGACCGCGCCGACATCTCGCTCGACCACTCCGGCGACGCGCTCATCGCTTCCGCTGTCAACTCTTCGTCGAACGTCGTAGTGGTGATGCATATACCAGCCGTCGTGGATGTGGAGAAGTGGATCGATAATGAGAATGTGACGGCGGTGGTGGCGGCGTGGTTGCCCGGCGAGGAGAGCGGGGCGGCGTTGGTTCCTGTGTTGTGGGGCGATGTGGCGCCGAGTGGGAAGTTGCCGTTTACGTGGGGGAAGAATCTGAGTGATTATCCTGTGAGTTTCTTTGCTTTTTTCTTTTTTCAAGGTGTGGTGCGGTGTGAGTGGTGAACTGAAGGGTTTTTTGTGTAGCCGAACGGGATCATTTCAGACCCTGTCGTTGCGCCACAGGCGAACTTCACCGAGGGCGTTTTCATCGATTATCGTTGGTTCGACGCTAAGAACATTACTCCTCGTTACGGTACGTTTTTCACCTTCACTCACCGCACATCCGTTCACACACTCATCTACATCTACTCCCTCCCTCCCCCTTCCTTTATATATATCGAATAGAATTCGGCTTCGGACTGTCCTACACCACCTTCTCCTACTCCAACATCAGCCTCGACTCGACCTTCAAAGCGGACTACACCGCCATCCAGGAGACCGCGGAGCCGTTCGAGGAGTACGATGGGACGAACAGTCTTTATGATGTGCTTGCGACGGTTTCGGCGACGGTTTCGAATAGCGGGAATGTGACGGGGAGTGAGGTCGCGCAGTTGGTGAGTCCCCTTGTCGTTTTCCTCTTGTGAGGATAGCCGTTGACTATATTTTGTTTGCTCTGTAGTACGTCTCCATCCCGGAATCCGACCAGCCCCCGAAGGTCCTCCGCGGCTTCACCAAGATCAAGGATTTAACGCCTGGATCGACGGGTCTCGCGACGTTCGAGCTGCGTCGTAAGGATTTGAGCGTGTGGTCCGTCGAGAAGCAGACGTGGTATATCCCTGATGGGGAGTTCACGATCTCTGTTGGTGCGAGTTCGCGTGATCTGCCTTTGGTACGTTTTTTGTCTTTGTCGTTATGAGACGGATGGTACTATGACGTCTGTTGTACTGATGCGTGTGTCTGTGTTTGTAGACTACGACTTGGTCGAGCTCATAGGACTAAGTAATTGAACTCCTGGACTGAACTTTCCGTTGCTTTTCGTGCTTTCTTTGGCTTCTCTTCGTCCAGACAATGTACCATCATTCCCCATTCAATACTTACTCATGATTCGCTTTTCACCTCACCATTCACCATCCACCACTTCATGACTTACACAATATACGAACCCACGACTTTGACGACGTGAAAACAGTATACATAGCGTAGGCTCTCCATGCGTACACTGCCGTGTGATGGGCTCTACTCTGAACCATACCTCTATCGATTATACTTACAGTTTATAATACCCCTTACTCAGATTAGTGGATTTCGATTTTGAAAAGATGAAAGATCAAGAATGAAAAGAGTTCGTTCTGCGAAACTGAATTGTCGGTGGTAATGATAGGGCGTTCCAGCGAATCATCCATTTAGCTATAGAGAAGCGACGACGTATAATCGGGAGTTGGGTCTGAACGTTGATACTATTACTAGACTCGACATCATACCATATTGTAGACTCCTCTGCCAAGCACCCGTGATAGAGACCGAGCCGTATATATCTACGGTGTTAGTGGTCAGATAGTATAATATATAACATTAGGATAACCTGGCGTGAACCGGTGTGCACTGTGGACTTACGTTGTCTACTCATCGGAAGACGCGGCATCAGGTTCTCCTGCCGCCGATTGTACTCCCCACTTCTGCCCCAACGCCTCTGCCAGAGAACGGAACTTCGTCATCTCCTCGTCATGGCCTAACTGACCCATACAATCTGCTACTCGTTCGAGAGCATGTATTTCCTCACTTACGAGTACAGTCGGTCTCATGTGAGGCGAGGCGTGATAGAGTGCAAAACACTCCCTTGCAGACTGCAATGCATCTTCAGCGCGATGGGAATCATGATACCTGCAAGAAAGTCTGCAGAGGAAGAAGACCAGATTTGGATTGAATGCGTCAGGGTGGTCCTGCATGAACTTGCGATAGATGTCAACTGCTTCCTCAATTGTTCTCAATGCATCCTCTCGACAGCCGACATCGGCAAGCCGCCTGGAGAGGTTGTGGAGGGACAAGGCGAGACCGGGATTGAATGCCTCGGGGCGATCCTGCGCGAGCTGGCGGCGGATGCGAACCGCCTCCTCTATTGCCCTCAATGCTTCCTCTCGACGACCGACATCTGCAAGCCGGTTGGAGAGGTTGTTGAGAGACTCAGCGAGGGCGGGATTGAATGCCTCGGGGCGGTCCTGCGCGAGCTGGCGGCGGAAGCGAACCGCCTCCTCGATGGCACTCAATGCATCCTCTCGACGACCGACATCTGCAAGGCAGGAAGAGAGGTTGTTGAGAGACGAAGCGAGGGCGGGATTGAATGCCTCGGGGCGGTCCTGCGCGAGCTGGCGGCGGATGCGAACCGCGTCCTCAATTGCACTCAATGCGTCCTCTCGACGGCCGACATCTGCAAGCCGGTTGGAGAGGTTGTTGAGAGACGACGCGAGGGCGGGATTGAATGCCTCAGGGCGGTCTTGTGCGAGCTGGCGGCGCATGCGAACCGCCTCCTCGATTGCACTCAATGCATCCTCTCGACGACCGACCTCTGCAAGCCGGATAGAGAAGTTATTGAGAGACAAGGCGAGGTCTGGATTGAATGCCTCAGGGCGGTTCTGCGCGAGCTGGCGGTAAATGCGAACCGCCTCCTCGATTGCACTCAATGCGTCCTCTCGACGGCCGACATCTGCAAGGCAGGCGGAGAGGTTGTTGAGAGAGTCGGCGAGGGCGGGATTGAATGCCTCAGGGTGGTCCTGCGCGAGCTGGCGGTGAATGCGAACCGCCTCCTCGATTGCACTCAATGCATCCTCTCGACGACCAACATCTGCAAGGCAGGCGGAGAGGTTGTGGAGAGACTCAGCGAGGGCGGGATTGAATGCCTCGGGGCGGTCCTGCGCGAGCTGGCGGCGGAAGCGAACCGCCTCCTCGATGGCACTCAATGCATCCTCTCGACGACCGACATCTGCAAGGCAGGAAGAGAGGTTGTTGAGAGACTCAGCGAGGGCGGGATTGAATGCCTCAGGGTGGTCCTGTGCGAGCTGGCGGTAGATGCGAACCGCGTCCTCTGTTGCACTTAACGCGTCCTCTCTACGACCGATATCTCTAAGCCGGTTAGAGAGGTTGTGGAGAGACCACGCCAAATTAGGGGAGGCAAGGTTTTGTGCAATTGATGTGGTTTGTAATACAGGATGAACCTATTTAGTACCGGATTCACATCAGTAATAGGGATGAAATAAGAGGTCAGACAAGGACATGTACCATAACCCATTGCCGCAGGTTGGTGAGAGCTGGAAACACATTCCTAAGACATACAAGCTCTACCCAGGAGATAACATAGGGAGAGAATGCGTCAAGTGCATCGATGTACTGCTTCTCCATAGGCGATTGCACGAGACAGATGTGTTCAAGCCAGAATCGGCATGCATACGCGATACTGTCAGGCACATCAACCACCGGAAGGGGTCGAAAGATGTATTCATCCCAGAATTTAGAGTATCCCAAACCGGGCACTCCCTCCTTCAATGTCTCAGTTAGAATGCCTAAGCATCGCAAACCAATCCGACGTGAATGCTCAGTCTCATTGATGAAGTATCTATTTGATCGTTCCCGGTGTGTGAGAAAATCATAGAGCGTCAGGTGGAGGAGCTGGATCGGTGTATCATCCGTCTTCCACTCAGTGAAAAGTGGCGAAAGAATATTGAGTACTTCAGCGACGACACCGGCTGTATCACCTAGAAGATGTTCTAGTGACGATTTCGATAAGGGCTGCCGTGAGGCAACTATAGTGCCCACAACAAGTTGATAACCTTGGACAAATTCGTCATCGTCCCATTTGCACGTCCCGAGGACGGTCATGTATAGCTCATCCATCCTTTCCTGGACGGGTGTGACACGTGTGCTGCTTTGTGAGAGGACCTCTTGGAGCTTCGCATCTCGTCCAATGAGCTTGACTCGCCCTATATAGTCCAGAGCTACAGATGCCCACGCGAATAGACCGCTAGCTTTTGCAACGAACGAGTGACATCGTTCGTCGCCAGGCCAATCGGAGCCGTCCAAGTCGTGATCGATTGCAATTGTGGCAAATCGTTCACGGACGTAGGTCGATATATCCGACAGGTTATCGGCATCCTCGAGCTCGATTGTGATGTGGCGAACATGCTGCAGTGGTCGCAAGCGGCGGAGGAGAATCTTCTCCGGACGGGAAGTAACGAAGACACGGAATGTCGGAGGAAGTGCAGGAATTTGGTCGCGAAGAATGGTCATGAGGTCGTCATAATAATCCGAACATTCATCCAAAGCATCTATGATCAGCAGTATGCGCTGATTGGCAAAGGTTGAAGCGTGATGTACTAGAAGTTCGTTGAACTGGCGTATAGGTGGCGCAGACGGAAGCTCTCGCTTCTCGTCTAGAGTGCTACACATGGAGGCCTTGAACTGTGGATTGAGGCCGCTGAGAAGATGCATGAGGGTGCCTACGAAGGCTCGTGGGTTGTTCCTATCGCTGACAGCACGCTCAAAGAAGAACGAAAGAAGGACGACGTCTCTGGATGATGCATCGAAAGCGACTGTATGTGCAAAAGCAGTCTTCCCTGCGCCGGGAGGTGCAGTGAGCCAGAAGATGCTCGCTTTGTCATCCTCGGTGTCGAACCAAGACGAGAAATTTTGCAGCAAAGAGGTCCGAGTTCCGCGCATGCAGGCCCGGCTTTGATTCCAAGTTGCGTCGCGGGCGAAGGGCAGCTGTAATAGCACGGCTTCCTGTCTTGCAGAAGCACTTTCTTTCCTGCTGTCCTGGACTATACCAAATTGAAACGTAAGAGATTTGGACCAAAACCAAAGCATAACACTCACCTTCCTTCCGGGTATCAACGATGACGGCGGTGTCGAATTCTTGTCGCAATTCGCGCACCTTTCTTCGACATTCTTCAAAACGAGTCTTCATATTGGTGAACGGTGCTACGATTGCACGTGCTTCAATCGAACATCAACTGTCCGTTGCTTTCCCCTGTGATAAAGGTGTGGACATCTCACCTGCAAATCGGTGCGCCATGCATGTGTCTATCAAGCAAGCCCCCTCTTGAGTTAATACCACAGCTCGTAAGACTATACTCTCTCTCCCACCGACTGGTGCTAGATCCTTGCATGAGGCTACGTAGGCGAGCATGGCAGAAATCTCTTCCGCGAGCTGTCGAGCATCTGCATCCAGCTCCTGCTGAGCCTTAGCAGCCTATGAAGCATGTTTAAACGCAAACAGATGACCATGAGGCACATAATATCGACAAAATCTGAGACCAACCTTGTAGAGACAGGTTACGACAGTCCAGGCGACTTTGATCATCGGATGGGCCTGTTCCAGTTGGAAAAATGAGCGCTAAACTATCTTGGCCCAGGCTACTATTGACCATGTGAAGAACGTACCGTTGATAGCTCGTCCCCCACTTTGACCACAGCGTCCAACATTGCGACCAAGACCCCAATGACCTGCTCGCTGTCGAGCTTCTTTGCACCCTCAGCGATTGATTGAGCCTGGGTGCCAATAGACACCGCAGTATCCACAGTGCCAGAGACCGTGGAGGTGAACTTGCTAGCGTCCCGCTGCGCAAGAGTCAGACGAGAGTTTGCGAGAGAAGACGTGGCAGCGTCGAGTCCTAGGTCGTCGAGAAACGTAGGCGGGGTATCGTCGATGACAATGCGAAAGAAGCACTCGATGGGATCGGCTTTTGAGTCGACGGGTACTAGTTTGATCGTCTTCCCTGTGCTGCCTGTCTCTGTCCTGTTAGAAGTCTGTGGGTGTAAGGATTTTATGACGGTGCAAGTACCTTCCGGCAGAAGCTCGATAACTAAGCCCTCGTACTCTCCGAGAGCACGATTTCCGATACTCCCGATGCGGCTCTTATAGAGAATGCGAACGTGGAGAATCGATGAAGGGCGGACGTTCGTGCTTGAGAACCACCGTATCAGTAACTCCATCGAGACGACATGACGTCCAAATCTTACAATTTCATGCTTTGGATTGCCTGGAGCCGTGTCTTATTGGCAGAATCCTTCGCTCCAACGCTCTTCTGAGCAGTCAAGCCATCGATGTCGACCTCCAGGCGCGTCCTGGGCAAATTCTTCTCATCCAGACCAGCCGTAACCGCGAAATCTACCACATAGCGAACGCGCTTCAGCTCCATGGTGAGGAAAGGTTGGAGATATGCGAACCGGATAGTGTCACCGTCATTCCATCTGCGTTTATTCCGGCTAGAGATGGGGACGCGTTGGCAGGCCTAGGAAGTCCGAATATTGCAATTTACATCAGTAAAGACGGCTCCTAGCAGAACAGAGACATGACGTACTCGACAACTAGACCTGGTTTGATCTTGTGCATAGTGATAACTATCTCTGGATGTACTGAGGAAGGCGACGCGGTGGTTAATGCGAAGGGCAAGAAGCGCCGAAAGTGTCGTCTCTGAGCATGGGCCTGAGGCGCTGTGGGCTGAGGGTAAGTAGCGTGGGGATGAGGAGGCAGTACAGACACGGGAATCCTAAGAAAAGATATATCCAGGCTTCATCCACAGCCTCGGTGTTTGAGAGCAAAACGTTTACAAGGTGCTCTATAAGTATAGCATGCCGTGAATCAGTCCAGGATGAACCATATATTCTTAACATTTATTGAGGCTATAGAGCGGGGGAAGCCTGAGTAGACGGGAATTTCGAGAATAAAGGAGACACCTAGGCTTCACTCACAGCCTCGGCATTTGAGAGTAAAGGTGATCAATGATAAGTATCATATATGGCGCATCACGATTCAGCTCAAGGTGAACTCAGTCTATTTTCTCCGTAGATTATGCATTTACCAGTGCGTCAGGAGAAGGGAAGTCCGAGAGAAAAGCAAGCGAGCCTGTCCCTGCAACTTGGGAGAGTTTATGATCGTGGGAAACATCACCTTCGAACTTAGCCCCTGATTAAGTGGCCCAGCATTCCTTGCCTTACTCCAAGTTACTCCGGTGCTCTCGTCAACCACACTCTTGCCTCACGAACGAAACAATCGACCAAACATGGCCTCTCATGATTGTGCTGTCATCCATCTCCATGACTTCCTGAACAACCAATTCTGATATTGATATTCTCGTCATGCAGCGAAGTCGCAATATGCTGCCGCAGCTCACGTACCCCTCATACAATCCCCCAGCTTGCGTGTCCCGAAACCGGTACGTTTATAATTCTGACCGTTTGGAGAAGGTATTATTCGCAGGCAAAGGTTAGTGACAGGATGTTCGCGCTCGCGATCACAGGTAGAACTTCCACCAGACATCCATCCTCTACCAGACAACGTGAACGCCTATGTAATAAGCCCCTTCATCCCCATTCTCACTCGTATTCATCCTCTGACACGTTTTGAATCCTATAACAACACCAACACCAACACACCTTCCTTCCTTCCTCTCTGTCCCTCCCCAGTTCGTCTACCCCTTCACCCTCGAACCCCACGTCCTAACCCTCGAAACCTCCCGTCGCCAAACTCTGTCCTCGCACGCCGCACGCCGGACAAACTACCTCCATCTGCGCGAAGAAGACAAGATGCGTCGGCAGAGAGAAAGGGAAGAGGCGGAGCAGAAGCGTAAGATGGAGGCGTTGCGGAAGATCGCACCCGGGTTTGAGCCGAGTGGGGGGCCGTTGGTACCTAGTCCGAGTCCGATGAGGGCGAGTTTTGGAGGGATGGGGATAGGGGGTGGAGAAGAAGGCAAGGATGGGAGGGGTGGGGAAGGAGGAGGAGGACAGGGAGAGGGTGGTACGAGGGTGAAGGATGTGATGGAGGATTTGGTGGATCGGTTGGCTGCTATGGATTCGTGAGTGCGGTACCTACGTCGCTATATATTGACCCCCTCCCACCGCATGATTATATCGACGGGGAAGGATTGTCTTTTCATCATACTAGATATGTTGAATGCTTTGTCCTCCAAAAATACGAGCAGAATATACACAACATGAACAGGGCTGTAAGTAAACCCGATAAGCTCATTGTATGTTGCGCTTCCAAAAATACCAATTTTCCAAGAGCGAGTACAGTTACATCGTCATACAACTTCAAACTTCCTCCAAACTTCCCCCGCAGACACGCTCAATCGAAGAACAAACCGCCATCCAAGAACGTAGTTTGCCCTACAGACGAAACGTAAGCCAAAAGGCACTGCACACGAATAAAAACTCTAGCCCACCGGTCATATATTGTGACTGAGGAGATGCCACATACGAAACCCAATGAGCGATATCTTCTGGGTATCCGACTTTGGCGTTAGGTACTTCCAAGAGCTTAAAACAAGTTCAGGATATTAGAATCGTGATATAAGTGAAGAGGAAGGGAAAGTGTGCGCACCTGTTTGAGAGGATCTAGTCCTAGCCCCGGGAAGTTTGCTGTGATTGCGGTTCAGGAGCTATGGTATGGTATGGCTGAAAGGGGAGATATTGACAGGAAACATACTCATTGGAGTGTCAATGACACCTGGTGCGTACGCGTTGACCGTGATTCCGTATTTTGCGAGGTCAAGCGCTTCATGAACCATTATCACAACCGCATTAGGTTTTGTGCGATGACTCCGAGGACAGATACTTTATACGACACGAACCAGATACTTGCGTCAATGCCCGTACCGCAAACTTTGACGTAGAATATGGACCAAGATTGGCGAAACCTGAGCAACCGCACATCAATCAATCTCGAGTACATATGACCTCTTGGTAGCCCAATTATAATAATATCCACGCACCTTTCTTGCCAGCCATAGAGCAAGCCCCAATGATACGCCCGCCATTGCCTTGCTTGATCATCTGTATCGCTGCATATTTATAACATAGAATCGCGCCTTCGACGTTGACGGACCAGACGCGTCGGTAGTCCCCTAGGTTTGCTATACATGGGATAAGAAATTGCTTCTGAGTTTCATGGCAGGATATGGGTAGCACTTCAGGTGACCTCGGACGTACCGTCCTGTATTGCTTGAGGCAAAGAACTTACGCCAGCATTCGCCACCATCTGCACAAAAACATGGGTCAGTGTGCTGGGCATGCATAAAGTCAAGCAAGCGACAAAGGGTCAAGAAGATACCAAACCTAAGCGCACAATATCTAGTCTACCCAATTCAGTCACACATTTCTCCACCATCTCCTTCACCTCACTCTCCTCTCTCACATCCACACAAAGCACGACCACCTTCCTCGCCTCCCACTCCTTCTCCTTCTCCTTCGCGTCCGTTCCTAAGTCTATTTTAAAGGTCTCAGTGATCTCAGCCGAAAGCCCCCGTAGAGCGTCAACCTTCGCAGCAATATCTCCGAGCGCGATAGAATATCCATCGCTAGCGAGACGAAGGGCTATCGCACGACCGATTCCCTGTGCTGATCCGGTGACGAGGGCGACGCGACGGCCGGTGAAGGGTGTGAATGTTGTAGTAGCGGGCGATTCGGACATCTTCGAATGTGAGAGGCGACTAGCTCTAGTCCGATATCATGCAAGACTCGAATGGTACTTATGGCTTCTCGCAGTCTGAGAGGGGCGTGGAATCGACAAGCCTTGTTTGAACCTCGTGGTCGTTTTACGGTTCTTGAATTACGACATGCTCGCTGGAAGACCGAGGAGAACCAGGAACTGGGTTGACTTACATACACAGCAGAAGATCTAGATGTAAGTCAGCTGGGTTCATGATTAGAGGCTTGTCCAATTGCAATTGGTAACGTCGGTAATCTGATCCAACGGCCACCAACCGAGCTGCAAGAGACAGCAAGAGACATACTACGGAACCACCATAATTGACGGGCTGCGCGGCGATTGTGTCATTGTTGCGATACCTTTTGAGGAAGAAACACGAGGAAGTTGATTCTAGGTGAGCGGGTTTCCGATCTTGGGCGGCCAGGCATGACGGATGATACAGTGGCAGGAGGCTCGAACGATACCCGTTAAGATTTTGAGCACTGTCAACGCGATGATGCCGAACACTGGCTATAAAACACACGCTGAATAGTATACAGCTTTCCATGCTTCAGAGAAGAGAAAAGTATCACCTGCGGAGATTGAGACACAGATGAGTGAGAACAGTACAAGCAAGTGGGAGGAGGAGGATATTCGATCTTACGCTATTTATGATATACAAGTTTTATTTTGATAAGGATCTGCTAATGATACATGCTGAACTTCCTTTTACATGATATCTGAACGACACAAAGGACAACTCGACGAGTGACTGGTATTGAACCACTGTAATACAACGTTAAAATACGCTTCGGACGATGAGATGCATGAGCATAATGATGTACGGACCTTGTACAGACACGATGAGTGGAAACGATTCTTGCACGTCTTGCAGGGTTTGTTGGGTAGAGCACCATCCATGACGCTGATGATGCTATATACCAAGATGATTCATTCAATGGACAGCACAAGAAGACGGGGGAGTACTTACGAGTAACAGATGGCACATTCGCCCTGCCCTTCGAAATGCAAGGATACATTCTTCTTGAAGAGGCTCAAGGCATCTATGATATGTCCATTCTGTAACGGGAGTTAGAGACTCGCCGACTGTATCTAGAGAAAGGGTCGACAAGCGGTCCTCCACTCACCTGTGCCCAAACAATCTGTTGCACGCCCAGTAACCAACCTCTCCACCTACTCTCCGTCACGCCCACGCGCTGCGAATCCTTAACCTCGATCCCATGGAGAGGCCAGTCAGCCGGAACCTTCAGCGTGATTGTCAGATGCTGCTCGTCCACTGTATATACCGCCGTGACCTCGTTGACATTCGTGGCGACTTTGATTGAGAGGTTCTCGTCGTCGAGTTCGGAAGTGACGCGCCGGATCCGGAGCTGTACGAGCTCGGTGTTGATAATCACGGGAGAGAAGTGTTGAGAGGTGTAGTTGGTGACTGACGCTGAAAGATTGCGATCTTTACAGTCGTGAAGCCAGGAACGGATGAGTGACGGGATGGTGAGAAGGGCACGGTAGTAAAGGTGTGCAGTGAGTAGCTTCAAACTGAGTGTATCGTCCGGATCGTAAGCTGCATGGCGTGGATCAGTGGTTGTGCAAAGCATAGATGTTAGAATGCCTTACATGACAGGTAATGTTCGTTGATAGACCAAAGATCGAGCTTGAATGCCTTGCCAAGTCCATTCCAAAGATTCAGGATGTTGAGGACGAGGGGGATAAAATTTGATGCTACGAGATCAAGGTTCCGAATTTGCTCGGTGTATCCGGAGCGGACTTTCATGGACTATGCGTACTTATCAGCAGTAATAAAAGTCACAGGAATCCAAGGTTACCTACAGTATCTGTGAAAAGATCGAATGCAATCATCCATCCTAATAGGCATGCGAATACTCTCTACAAACCAGTCAAATAATAAGCAACGAATCCACGACGGAGTAATCGAAGACACGTACAGGATCCCTGTGATCCTCAAGATCACTCGAGTCTAAGGTCATCTCCAGAATGCTGATGAGCTCTGCGGGCAGCTCAGGCTTGACAGTTGATTCGGTATCGACGCCCACCTCGATGACGAGGTACTCCGTCCGCTTCTTAGCCGCTTCTTGCAGTAGATCATAGGCCATCTTCTGTACATCCGGCGAGGGATCTAGCAGGAGATGGACCATCTGAGACCGTAGAAACGTTAGAAATTGCTGAGTTTTTGAGATAATGTGCGTGTACCTCTGCAAGTGTGTTCTGGTTAATCAACGAAGTTGGGAGTGTCTGAACGATTGAGAGCGCAGCTTCACGGCATAATGAGCGCGGTGTCGAAGGCTTGGCAGATTCTATGTGCGGCCGCGTCAGTACCGTGAATGGATAAGCCAGTCCAGAGAAGACTGACTTGGCTGAGCAGCAACAAGGTCACGCAGGAGACCAAGGATCGTCATCTGTCGTTCCTGCCAGTCCGCTTTCAGGGCCTTATTGTACACCACAAGATCCTGAATCATCTGAATAAGCCTGACCGTCCTCCATAGGACGACCAAAGTCTCGTCATCTTCGAACGAAGCGTTCTGTCATGAATTTACGATGAGCCCATCGGTCATGTCCACACTATTATTCTAGTGCCACTCACCTCGAGATTGTTCTCGATGATATCAAAGATCAGATCCCAATGACTCCCGGGCACGTTCTGTAAAAGTGGCACCATGTCCATGAAGACGCCTGTCATCTCACTCTGCACATCGTCATCGATACCGTCCTCGTCTTCGTCCTCATCATCGTTCCCAGTAATCCACTTCTGGCATGTCTTCATGAAGTTCACGGCTCGGGGCTGCGGCAAGAAAACGACGTCGCTTTCAGGATCAGGTGCGGAGGCGGTGAGACGACGGAGCAGGGTGAGACCCTCGGTATTAGCTTTGCTGGGAGATATACCGAGGATTCCGGCGGCGAGTTCGTTTCGGTAGCGCGCGAGGAGAGGTGGCTCAGAGCCTTGACGGGCAATGGCATGGACGATGGCCAGGGAAGTTTGAGGGGCTACAAGACCACATTGAGTAAAAGGAATTTCCGAAGGGCGCATTGATAGGAGATGAGACTTACCACCTCTCTCTAATCTCCTAGCAAGCATCATCCACTGCTCAGTATCCGCCTTGCCCGCATCGACAAGCACATGCTTCAATACTTCTAACAATACCCTTGACGTCCTATATGTATCTTCCTTCTTCCCGTCTTCTACCAGACTCAACAGCAAGTCCTCTATCCCATCCTGACTCGTGGTCACCCGGCCCTTGCCTTCCGCAACCGGAAGAGCAGCTTTAACGACTTTTACATGCCAACTTCCTCCAGCCGTATCGCTCGGCGGAACAAGTAAATAAGCCTGCATCATCTTCGCTCTCTCCCTCAAGCCTTCGAGGACTTCCTTGTCCAGACCAGTGCGGAATACTTCGCTTTCTATGACCGGAAGCTGGATGCTTTCCTCGGCGTAAGTTGCGAGGGCAATGAAGTGCTTCAGTGCCCAGATGTTTGATCTGGCTTTGTAGAGGTCGGATGTGAAGGTCTGAAGGAGAGCGGAGACGAGGCGTGCATATGAGCTGAAGCCGATTGAGTCGAAGGATGTAGAACCGGACTCGAGCGTGGGAGATGAGAATGTTGAAGGCGGAGGGACGAGTGATTGTGTGATGGCAAGTATAGGGTGGGCGGGTGTAGAGCGTAGTGAGGAAAGCTTGATGTCCAATTGGTGGACAGTGGGGAGTATATCACTGTGCAGAGATGAAGGAATGCCTGGAATATCATCAGACGCCACTCGGAGAATATCTTCCGGACTAAAATCGAAGAGTTAGCATGGCCAAGCACTCGTGAAGAAGACGGAACGTGACCATACCTCGCCCGCACATTCACATCCCCCAAAACATCCGCCAACTTCGCTTTCAAACCATCCAATACCGTACCCTCACTACCCTTCACGCTAGCCCACGCAACCCAAACGTTCTTCGCCGTACTCTCCATCTTGCTGCCTACCAGCTCGTCCAAAGACTTCGGTAGTAGGTAGCCAACGATAAAGGCCTCGACGAACAAGCTCGGGTTCTGCTCTCCAAGGTCCGGACGGACCTTGAGTGAAACCGCCACGAGCCGAAGTAAAGTTTCGAGTTGACTGAAGGACGACGAGATTGGCGATGGGAGTGACTCTGATTCGGACTCATCGGAAAAGGCAGTGGTAGAATCGGACGGGATGGTGTCGACAACGAGTAACGAGGTTGACTGCTGAGTGAAGGAACCGACGAGGAGTTGAAACAAAGTTTCGAAGGAAGAGGGTGTGACGAAGGGTTCTAATATAAAGAAAAAAGAACAGTCTGGATAAGTGTCCGCCAAAAATGGAAGTAAACGCGCAGAAGAAATACGTACTCGAAGATCGTATGATCCTCTCCAGCAAACCGACTGCCTCTCGACTTCTTCCTGCGCTTCCACCGCTGGTAGCATCCCCGAACAGCGTCATCAAGACCTCATCAAACTCCCTCTCCTCTGGGTGCATCTCTGCCACCCAACCATCACCCTTTCCTTCCCTACCCTGAGCATGACCTTTCTCGACGGCATCAAGCAGAGCAGGAAGAGCACCATACACCATAGAAGGAGCCGACGATAAGGAAATAAGGATCGAGCGCCACAACCCGAGCGTGAGCTGCATATCTGAAGGTGTTCGAGAAGCGAGGTACGCCATGAGAAGGGAGGGAGATATGAGGAGAAGATGAGCCGAGTGTTTGTTCATGGTGTCGTCAACGAGCTATACGTATGGACTCAGCATCTGAATGGGCTAAAAATATAGAGATAATGGGAAATTGGCTGACCTCTGAAAACTCCTTGTCGCCCCAAACAATACCCTCAAACACTTGAAGTACGTCTTTCAACCCGTCCAATGCACGCGCCCTCTCCTGTGCCCGGGCGTCACCGACAGCTTCATCCAAAACAACCTTACACCTCTGCGCAGCATGTATCACGACTTCTCTCACCATCTCGCTCACCCTCTCTTTTGCCTTTGTGCCCTCCTCGAAAACATCATACATCGTCTTCAAAGTAGTTGTGACGAGTCGAGAGGACGCCGGCGATGACTCTGCTGTGGGCTCAGATGGGGCGTGACTTATCGAATGCGTGAATGCCTCCCAAGCAGCCTCAAACAGAGTCGCATCCATCTTCTCGAGACCTTGCAAGCCCTCCGCAACTATCCTTCCAAACGACTTCACCTCGACTTTGAGTCGTCCTTCGCTGACCTCTTCCCAGACCTTCTTGTACTGATCTTTCACCATCTCCGTGACTGCGCCATGGGTCTCGGAAACTTGTGCGTCTGACTCGGGTTGTTGCGAAGAGCGGAGTCTCCGGATGATGAATGAGAGACATTCGAGCAGAGATGTTAGGAAGGCCGCGGAGGTGGTCGAACGATCCAGGGAGGAGAGGGCACGACCATCGATGGCAGCCCAGAAGGATGTGAAGAGCTCGGAGGCGGGATAAGTTGAGGTGGAAGACGACGGGTCGGCATTGTCGCTAGACAAAAGGATCTGTACGCATGACAAGAAAGCCCGTCAGTGACTGCTCGGCGCAATTCAGGATGATATAGAACCCACGGAAGAGGGTATTGTCGAAAGGATGATAACGATCGTCGGGTAACCTTGTGTCGGAGAACCCGAGCAGCCCAGCTCGAGGAACTGGAGGAATTCGGAGTAGGCCTTTGAGCGGTGTGGTGGAGCATCTGGCTGTGGCTCTGGTTGTGCCGGTGGCTGAGTCGATTGTTCAGCATGGGCTTCATCTTCATCGTCCGAGCCGTCCTCATCCTCGTCATGCTCATGTTCCCCATCCGGTCGTGGACTTGACTGTGCCGCATCAAGCTTGGCTCCTAGCTCCCAAGCGGTAGGATGGTCTACAAACGAGGTGCTGCATGAGCATGACGAACGGAGCACGAGGAGAGGGAGGAAGCATAAAGAATGGCGTACCTTTCAAGAACAGCAGAAGAGGTTTCCACATAGCGGTCCGAACGAGTGGGTCTGGTTCCACGAACGCTGACCTCAGAACAGCAACACTCAGAAGTTCGACGAGCTCGTTCTCCATAGCACCTACGAATACATCAGTCGAGTTAGCCATGTCGTGGAAAAATATGAATGATGGGAAATCGACGCCTACCTTTATTGGTGAGAAGTGCTGCTAGAACGTTCCAAGTCGCTGTCCTCACTACAGGTTGCCCGTGACCAAAGGAACCATCTTCACCGGGGTCAGCGAATGGACATGGTGAAGCGTGATGTAGCGATGACCATAATTCGGGGGACGATAAAATCGGCATGAGTTGTGTCGTGAATGTGCGAGTCTCTGAGATGGGAAGGTTTAGGCCTCTAGTTGCGAATTAGAAAGGACTTGACCAAACATACCTATGAGATATTGCAACACTCCCAGTCCTCCGATCCTTAACCTCGCCCTCCTATCCACCTCACTCTCCTCATCCACATCGGCCTTCTTTTCCACCTCGACTTCCCGCTCTTCTCTCTTCACTTGCACCGGCCCTCTGCCCCTATTTGGGCGTCCAGCGCCATGGTGATGATGTGAAGAATGCGACACTGCCACCTGAACCGGATTCAAATATAGATACAGTCCAGCGGGGTCCATAACCGCTCTCTGGACGAACGACAGCAATCCTGTTACGAACTCTCCTTCCAAAGATAACGTCGGCTTTTCCTGTTCCTTCGGCTTTTCTGGGTCTGATTCCGTTTCCGGTGAGGAGGGAAGAGGTATAGAGATGCAGTCGGTCCAGGATCTGCGGGCGTAGGAAGCTACTTGACGGTCGACATCTCTGGAAGCCATTGACCAGGCTCCGAGGACGGATTCAGCCTGATCTTGAGTTGATATTTCGCGGAGATGATAGAGGAGAGTGTTCCGGAGTGGTGTGAGCCGGAGGAACGAGACATGGAGAGATGTGGCGAGCAGACGGATGCGGCGAGATGGGTGGAGGAATAGGGATGGGAGGTGGTGTAGCTAGCAGAAATGAGAAGACAAAACGATTAGTTTCATAAAGGAGACTGATTTAAGATCAACGAGAACTGCTGGTGCAAAGTGTTTAAATGACATTGTGTTCATTAGTCGACTAAAAGCCATGGCAGTAACTCCTCAGACGCCACATTCGGCCAGTTACCTTTACGAGAATCAGATCCGACGAGCACATCTAACCAAAATATGGACCCATTCACAGGTGATAGTCTGGTCATATCTTTGCTATAGAGCCGCGACTTTCGCAGATCACCTCTCAGGAGGTTTCGGCAAAAGAATTGTGGTAAAGAGCAGTTATAAGTACGTACCCATACCGGCATCGCAACCTCCAGTGTCGACTCCGTATCATTACCTCTCCCGACCCACGAGCTCATCAACTCCTCCAAAGCCTTTCCCTTCGTCACTGCATCCTTCTTACTCAGCCTTCTCAGCACGACGACGAGGTCTGGTGGTAACACCTTTGCTAGTCCAAGGCTATCTAAGGGGTCCTGCTGAACCGGCGCAGGTTTCAAAGGAGGAATGTACACTTTCTTCTTCGGCTCTGCCTTCGCCTTCGCCTTGTCCTTTCCCTTCAATCTTTTATCCTTCGGAGGAGGGGCTTGGCCCTCATCATTCTTGCCTGATTTACGCGCATGTTTTTTGCGAGTACCGGAAGATGCGGATGACTTGGTGGGCTTCGGCATAAAGACAAGGTAATGACAAGAAGAAAAGTATATGGATGAAGGTGGCGGTAAAGAAAAGCGTTAGGGGTGAAGGGCAAAAACAAAAGAGGATTATCCAAAGTTCGTGTGGCGTAGTGTTGTGGCCAATCGTTCGCGTGCGTCATCAATTTCGGAGTCACGGACGGTCGATCTTGCAAAGACGGAACCGCCGGACCGCCGTTTCCTCAGGTGCCACATCAACCAGCTCTCGAAAGTCTTTGGGGGGTTTGTGAGTGTTCGTAGACTTTGCTCTTCTAAACTGCCCACATAGGTCGTGTCTGAGCCAGTCATGCCTTCCTCTGGGTTGTCCAGCTCCTCTTACTCTGCGTCTCCTCAGCAGCGGCTAACCGCGGTCGTGTCTCATCTTCGCAGAGAACGGAAACTCAAGGTCGTTGTAACTCGCGATCTTGGTCCAGATGTTATGCCAATACTGAAGCAATGGGGCGACATAGAGGTCTGTGGACAGTGTGTGTTAGTGCTTCTGTGAATATATGCTCATTATACGAATCATAGCTTGTGACTTGGCCGGAGGATCGAGCCTGCGAAAGACAGTGGCTCCTGGACAATATTCCCGGCGCGTCTGGTATAATCGTCATGCTCACAGACAAGGTTAGATTTGTGTGTGTGAGACGTTGAGAGCTTATCATTTACATTACTATGCTGAAAAGGTCGACGATGAGCTACTGGAGAAAGGTAGGGACGGATCACTGAATCGTTGTCCGAAACTCTCATGTCTGACCGTTGTACAATCAAAGCGGGACGTCAGCTGAGGATCGTCTCTACTATGTCAGTTGGATATGGTAGGTTATATTACGAATATCACTTGCGTACGAGGACGAATGCGTTATCATCCATCAGAGCATGTCGACCTTCGGGCTATCTCACGAGCTGGAGTACGACTTGGGTTTACACCCGATGTTTTGACGGACGCAGGTATAAATACCTCGATATCTAGCCCCACACATTTCTACTTGCTCACGAAATGGTGAAGTTGCCGACTTGTCTGTCATGCTCGCTTTGATGGCTAGCCGCAATGCTGGCCAAACCGCATCCATAGTGCAAGCCGGCAATGTACCTATCCCATGTCCTCACTTGTCATTCATTTTTCTTACAATATATCCTCTGTACACAGTGGCCGAACTCCCCGTGGGCTCCCTTTAAATTCTGCGGCCCCCAACTCAGCACCTCTCAATTCTCTCCAACGCGCACCGTCGGCTTCCTGGGCTTCGGTCGCATCGCACGCGCCACCCTCGCCCGTCTTATTCCCTTCGGTATAACTCATTGCATATATACCACTCGCTCCTCCTCCTCCTCAGAAACCGACGAGGACCCCACTCTCAAACCCTACCTCTCGGCGACCAACCCTCTCTCCTCCCTCAAATCCATTACCCGTGTCCCCCTCCCCACCCTCGCCGTCGAATCCGACGTTCTATTCGTCTTAGCACCAGGAGGACCCGAGACACATCATATAGTGGGTGAAGAGTTCTTGAAGGGCATGAAGAAGAGTGCGGTATTGGTAAATACTGCGAGAGGGACGCTTGTTGATTCGGAGGCATTAGCTAGGGCCTTGAGGGAGGAGTGGATTTGGGGGGCGGGATTGGACGTTGTGGAGGGGGAGCCGAAGATCGGCGTGGATCACGTTTTGCTGAAGGAGCCGAGGTGCGTTTACTGATTCTGGGAATCAGTATTCAGTGTTGAGTGGAAGTCATGGAGCATTAAAGGCTAATTCTCGGTGGCGATTTAGATGTGTGATTTTGCCGCATATTGCGAGCGCGACATTCGAGACGCGGAGAGGGATGGCTACGCTTGCTGCGAAGAACTTGTTGGCGGCCCTGGATGGAGGGGATATGCCGTCCGAGCTGGATCTGAAAGGACGAGCATGAATTTTGTATGTAACTAGGTGCGTTCAAGGTAGCAACTTCTGCCAAGAAAGTCTGGTCGCTCTAATATGATGCCAATAGACGTGACACGATGTACCCAATCCATGCACTACTATATTAGTGCTGAAGTGTGATGTCCTCTGTATAGTTCCTGACCAGGAACATACTCGGCCATGGACGTGTGCTGATGTTATTTTGAGGGTCTCATCTCGCTCACATTCCTTAGAATAATTTCCAGCGAGTTGTCGTGAAGCGAAGCAGACGGATAAGTATTGTTTTCATTCTGTTGATGACTTGGTGACTGAGGAATACTTAGCACGCTCGGCCCTCTTCGATAGAAGGTCGAGGCCATATTCTGTTTTGTGCGCTTACTTCGATTTCTGCATCACTTATTCACCCGTGTTGATGTCTCCTCCGGATATATCATCAAGCAGCATGGGAATGGCCGAGAAGTCCCAGGGAATTCCGAGTACACTATCTGGTCCTGAGACCAGATAGCATACGAAAGGTATCGTACCTACGACCATCTGATCCACATATCTACCTTTATGTAGCTCAAGATTTGATCGGTTTACCAACTCCTGGAATGCAATCCGGGACCGGAGAAGCGTGCACCTACCTTCTCACCTCAGTCCCACCTATAAGTATAGTCTCGATGGGATATTTCCTTATTGTTCTTACTCCTTCCACACTAAGATGCCACCCTCCACATTCACTCCATTCGCGGGTCGCCGCGTCGCCCTCGTAACAGGCGCAGGATCAGGAATTGGGCGCGCCATAGCTTTTCGTCTCGCAAGTGACGGATACTCAGTAGCGTTGAATGACATACCTGGGAACAAAGAGGCTCTGGAGGCGCTCTCGGCCGAGATCACTGGCGGCGAGAAGGACTCAGTGCATCCAGAATGGGAGGTCCAGAAGGTAGCTGTGCTTTGTGCGGACGTCACAGATGAGGATGCTGTGAAGGATATGGTCGAAGGTTGTGTTAGGGAGTTGGGGAGGTTGGATGTGGTGAGTCATCTCTGTCCTTCAGTGACTTCACTTACATTATACATCGGTTTGGCTGTGTGCTCTGCTAACGATGTGCTTTTGTTTTGCAGATGGTAGCGAATGCCGGAATCGGTGCCGCACCTGAGCCAATATACCAAGGTACGTCGGCGGTATGAAACCAATCTTGTTCGAAACCTTTGGAGAAAGAGTCATCGACTCACGGTTTCGATGCTACTTCATCCACAGCAACTATCAAAAACTATCGACGCGTCTGGTCTGTGAACGTCGAAGGTGTACTCTTCTGCTATAAGTATGCCTCTATCCAGATGATCAAGCAGGGAAATGGCGGCCGCATCATAGGCGCTTCCTCCATCGTAGGCAAGAAAGGTAATTCAAGTCATGCTGTCCGATTGATCCTACTGGTTGGGGTGTCTGACTGTCTCTCTCTAGGATACAAGAACTTCGGCTCGTACTCAACATCTAAGTTTGCGATACGTGCGCTGACACAAACTTCCGGTCTGTCTGATCTCTCGTTAACCTTTGTAGCGAGGTATTTCATGTACTGATAGCTTCCCTCCGTGACCATGGCTTAGCGCAAGAGCTCGATGAGTTTGGAATCACAGTCAATGCTTAAGCGCCCGGTCTCATCGACACCCCGATGGGTATGTATTTCCTAACCTTTTGTCTTCGATTATACCACAGCTTAGGCTATCTTAATTCCACACGATATAGCCCATGCCGCCGGCAGCGCAGATGCGGTGAAGGAGGTATGCAAAACTTCTTCATTATTCTCTCAATACTGCTACGTGCTTCATTCACTGAACATAATTCTTGCATGTGAAATTCGATTATTCTGCAGGCCATGGGACTCTTCAATGCCACCCTCGGCGTTCCGGACGATATCGCTAATTGGGTTTCCTATGTGGCGTCTCCTCAATCCCAATTTATGACCGGTAGGCACCCTTCAAAACGACACTCACACTCACTATAAGTATTCCGGTACTGATGTTTCTCTTGTACCACCAGGACAAAGCACCATCATAGACGGTGGAATCCACTTTGATTGATTGGTAGGAAGGCAATGCTGCGGAGAAATACTTCTATCGGTGTATCGAAGGGTGCATCACATATTTTGTATTGTGTATTGTAATGGTAATCACCTTCCAATCATTCGTAGCAGCCCAGTTTCCACTGATTTCATCGAGCTGCCATATTTTAATTCTACAGCATAAAACTATGTCAGCACGCAGATATCAAGTATCGGACGAGCAGGCAAACCTCTGATCAAGTCCACAAGTCGCGAGCCTCAGGCCATAGAAATCGTAAGCTGCGTCCGTCACCAGATCGCTATGAGCGTCCTGTATGAGACCCGTTTGCATTTTCTCGGAGCAATTATTCCGCAGCCGTATATGTCGACGAGGCTTGGTGATACTCTGTGAGTAAGTACACGGCCAAGAAGAACGTGAAGAAGGAAAGCGAGGAATTGCAAATAACGCGACGCGCCGTTCAACACGCTTTTCAAACTCCGCTTGGAAGGTTCTTGCAAAATCTGCGATGTGGCGTGGGCCACAAATTCGTGTCATATCAACCCTCTTATAACGCAGATGTCTCCATTTCGTTTGGTTGTGTTTGCCGTTTTCATTTCTTTTTGAGGTGCTTTCTTGAGGTTCGAAACTAAAATAGTCAGGTATTGCCATTCTGGCCAGTGCGCTAACGCACTTTGAAGGCATCGACGTTTATCCTGCAATTAAAGGTTAGTGCTTTCAAGCGACGACGGCGGTTAACCATTTTGGCCGTAAAGATTGCCCTCTTTTGGTGAGACCAGTCTGAGTTTCACACTGATCATCTCGCTTCTGTAGGCCGACTGTCCGATATATTTATTGACAAACGGGGCGTAGCTCCGGTAGGTCTTGTTCACACAATGGCTACTCATCAGTACTAGTGCTGTTTGGGATAGGCATCGCGCAATGGATAGATTTATCACGATTGCATATTTCTGGGGAATTAAAAATCCGATTATTGGACACCCAAACTTTGGATGTCAGACCCGACTCCTCTATGCTGGAAGAACGACATTATTGCGTAGGCTTGGGCTTTTTGCCCGCATATAGGTGAAGGGGCGCTGTGTGCACGTTTTAACGGCTGCTGTAGGGTCTCTGCCTGATGGCATCGAGCCTGGCACACGCAGCGACTTACGGCGCAAAGCGACCACCTACACACTACTTCCTTCTTTCTCAGAGATGTGGAACATCTTGCTGACACACAATGCATCCCAACAGGCTCATGACGCAGCAGTTTCCAATCTTAGCTGGGCACATCCAGAATTTGGCTCCATCATCGCCTCGTCCTCTTTTGACCGCACGTTCAAAATTTGGGAAGAAACCAATGCAGATACAGATCAGTACCCACCACAAGTCAATGGTGCCGCCATCTCTGCGTCTACTTCAAGCTCTCGGTGGGTCGAACGGTCTGTAAACATGGATGCGAAAGGTACCGTCCGCGCGGTCGAGTTCGCGCCTCATCAATTTGGTTTGAAACTCGTAGGTTGCCTTTCGCTTCAACGATATCTCGATCTCAAAGTTGATCACTCATGATGGCACATCTTTCTAGGCTACAATAGCTTCAGACAATCATCTGCGCATCTACGAATGCCTTGAAGCACCGAACCTCACCACTTGGCAAATTTCCGAAGAAGTTGACGTCATGAGCCTTCCGTCCGTCTCACCACATTCAGCATCGCACGCACACACCGTCGCGATGGCCACACCCACTCAAACCAATACCTCGCTGGATGGCCCGTCTGCCTCACTTGTTGCGACAGCTCTACAACAGCATCAAAATCAGCCAGCTAACCGGCCAGGTCTGGGTAATCGAGAGGCTGATGGTGGATGGTGTCTCGCTTGGTGTAAGGAGAGGTATTGGGGGGAGGTTATCGCGGCGGGATGTGGAGTGAACGGTCTTGTGAAGGTTTGTGTCCTCATATCCTTATTCTGACCCATCTCCATGAATTGACGAAAATATAAACTACAGATCATTCAGCTTTCGCCCTCACGTCGCCCTACGACTTTACTAGTCTTGGACCCTTCGCCAACGCCCGACCATGTTCCTACGGGCGTTACTGACCAGGATGGACCGACGACGTACTCTATAACCTGTGTTGCATGGGCTCCCTCGTGTGGCCGCTCTTATCATCTCGTCGCAACGGGTGGTCGCGATGGCCACGTACGTATTTGGCGTATCAAACCTGCAACCGCAGAAGATGAGAGGACCGACGGCGATGATGCCAGATGGACTGCTGTTGTAGTGGCAGACTTCGATCACCATAAGTAAGTCTCCTATGCTAACAATGCACATCTCTATCTGAGTACTTACCATGCGACGAACAGATCTCCGGTGGGTCGTGTCGAATGGAACATAACAGGGTTCGTTGACATGTCTTTTTCAATGATACGGCCAGCGCTGACGTTGTGTTCATTCACATCTTTAGTACTGTTCTCTCTTCTGCCGGAAATGATGGTCGTATTCGTTTGTGGAAAGCTACTGTTGGGAATGTCTGGCGGGCTGCTGGTAATATTAGCGTGGAGGAAGCGGAAAAGCAGGAAGAGGCGGATGTAGAGATGGACGATCACGCTGGCGCAGAGTAAAGATCGAGGATGGTGTTATCTTTCTTCTCTTTTTGTATTACACTACTGCATCGTTTCTTCTTGAAAAGACCTTCTCCTCATCACGAAAGCCTGTCTTGCCAAGCATGTAACATGCCACTCAGAATCGATACTCAATGACCGTGGAACGCGCCACAACGGCGCCACTCATTGTACACGTGATTCCACGCGACAGGATTTTCGTTGCCCAGAATTTTTGGCGGCAGAAACGCGACTTGTCAGAGCTCTTCGATGTCCTCTTCACTGTGGTCGACGGCGAGCAGAACTTGCTGCCGGTCGTTACTCTCGGCGACACACGGTAGCTCTCTAATCACTCGCTTGCCCAAGCAGAATGGTGAGTAGGTTCTCATCATGTCCTTGGCGATGCTGATGCTTTCATAGTCGCTCCTTTAGATCCCACCTTCAACTCTGTGCGGTTCGCCAGTTATGCAGCTCGGCGGGCTCCCGTTCATAGGGCCTGGGAGGGCGGCAGAGGCCGTGGAGACTCTCGAGGTGGTCGCTCATCGCGGAACGAGCTCCAGGATGGCGACGAACCTGCTCCTCTTCAGGCAGACGAGACGGCAGCCGAGGGCGGCACCGCGCATGATTCCCCAGATGCGACATATGACGCTCAGCCTGACTTCTCTACATTGAAGGGCAAGATTTCGGACAGGACTCTGAAGGCTATCACCGTCAAGCCCATGGAATTGAAGCATATGTCACCCGTTCAAGCAGCCGTTCTCCCCCTTCTTCCCGAGCTCGCGCGAGGGTACGACCCAGCTGAATACCGCGACGGACAACTCTCGGGCCCTCCTCGCGATCTTCTCGTAAAGGCGAAAACAGGTACAGGCAAGACACTCGGTTTCCTCGTCCCCGCTATCGAAGCACGGTTAAAAGCTATCGACAAGGCCGGTCAGAGGGCTCTCGCTGCTGAAGGCGTTACGAGCAATCCTGCCGTCGAGAACCGCGCCAAACGCGTGTTCGCGATGAACTCTGTCGGTACTCTCATCATTAGTCCTACTCGTGAACTCGCGACCCAGATCGCCAACGAGGCTATTCGGCTCAGTCACTGGCACGATGACTTCGAGGTCAGGCTCTTCACCGGTGGTACCAGCAAGAGGAATCAGTTGCGCGACTTCATCAGGGGCAGGCGCGATGTCGTCGTCGCCACTCCCGGCCGTCTTCGTGATTTACTGGAGAGTGAGCCTGAGGTTAGACGCGCTATGAAGGAGACCCAGACAGTGCGTATTTCCTGTATCGTGACATCTCAACTTCGCATCACTGACCCGCGCTATAGCTTATTCTGGACGAGGCCGATACGCTTTTGGAGATGGGTTTCCGTGACGAAATCGACGCCATCAAGGAATTCCTTCCTCCTACCCCAGAGCGCCAGACCTTCCTGTTCTCTGCCACATTGTCTACCTCCATTCGCCAAGTCGCTCGTTCAACTCTCGATAAGAGTCACACGTTCATCGACGTCGTCCCGAAGGATGATTCTCCCGTTCATTCACACATCCCTCAATTCCACACGGTTCTCCCCTCCGCCGCCGACCAGATTCCTCACATCCTCCGTCTCATCGCTCATGACCAGTTGTCCAACCCGGGGAAGTCCAAGCTGATCGTTTTCTTGCCAACGACGAAGATGACGCAGCTCTTTGCGACTCTCCTTCGTCAACTCTCCCACTCCGTCCCAGCAGGCAAACAAACCCGCGTCTACGAGATTCATTCCAAGCGTACACAGGAATCGCGATCCAAGGTTTCGGACATGTTCCGCAAAGACCAGTCAGGCGCCACCATCCTCGTTTCCTCAGACATCTCTGCTCGTGGAGTTGACTACCCAGGCGTCACGCGAGTTATCCAGGTCGGTATCCCCGGTGGGACAGAGCAGTACATCCATCGCGTAGGTCGTACAGGTCGTGCGGGTACGAGCGGTCGTGGAGACCTTGTCCTTCTTCCTTGGGAGATCGGCTTCATCTCATGGCAGCTCACGGAATTCCCCATCAAGGCCCTGCACACCAACGAGCTCAAGTCAGAGGTCGCAGAGTTGTCTTCCAAGCATGACGCCGATCCTGACGCATTCTGGAAGGACCCCACTGGTCGTCCTGTCCGCAGACTGAATCGATTCGCGCCCAATACCGCGGCGAGGCTCGAGGAAATCCCGAACCATATCGAGGCTCTTTTCCAGCAGCTTGAAGAGGACGCGATCAAGGAGACCGTAGCGTCGTTGCTCGGGTACTATATCGCCAAACAGTCCGAGCTTCGTGTTCAGAAGGGTGTCATGATTGAGGGCATCAAGGCTTGGTCCGTAGAAGCCTGCGGTCTTCCCCAACCACCCTATTTCTCCCCGGACTTCCTCGACAGGCTTGGTTTCTCGGATAATAGGACCAAGCACTTTGGGAAAGGACCGAAGCAGCAGCGATTCAACGCGCCGCCGAGTAACCATTGGCAGGGTCGTGGAAGCGTGAGGGGTAAGGAACAGAGGGAGAGGGGGTCTGGTTATCGTGGGTATGATAATGACCGACGTGGCGGGAACGACCGCGAAGGTAACGATACGAGGAGTGGGGCCGATGAACACAGGGGTCGTCTGTATGATCGGAGGACAGCATCGCAGACAGCGCGAGGTGCGACTGGGAATCAGAGGGGTGGAGGTTGGTCGGTGCGCCAGGAGGGGGAATGAGTCCATTCGGGTCGTCGGTGAGGAGCTTATTGGCTCCTCGGTAGGTGGTCCTCCTATGTTACAGCTACTGCTTTCCCGTCCATGATTGGATTGTATTTTATAATTCCTTTGCATTTACTTACGTCTCCGCATGCTTTCTCGGTCTCGTACGGTACACTCACTGCTCTCTCTCATTCGATAGACTAAAAGTATGGCATACGCATCCTATACATATCCTCATGTTTTTGTGTCCTCTTGAGGCAGTTTGTTCATGGCCGGCCAGCGTTAGACTATGTTTCGATGCAAAATGGCACTGAAGACCTCGTGGATATGAGTGCTTGGGCCACCGCCACACAGATCTGGAGATCTGATCGTCAGCGCCTATCTCCCGGGTCTCCGCCATGATTTTCGCACTTTTCGACTGCTTGCTCTTGCTCTTCGCCACATACTTGACTCACCCCTCTCCCACCGTAAGCACCTTAGAATGTTATGCAAGTACAGGGGAACTCATTCCACTGTGTTACAGGCCATGAAGTATATTCTTGTCTCTGGTGGTGTCGTTAGCGGGATCGGGAAGGGTGTTATTGGCACGCACCTCTTCGCATCTTTATTTCCATCTGGACGCGTCTAAATTATACATCGGTTTCACAGCATCCTCGACCGGTCTTTTGCTCAAGATGACAGGTCTGAAGGTCACCGCCATTAAGATCGACCCGTATATGAATGTGGATGCAGGCACGATGAGACCGACTGAACACGGTGAGTCATTCTTTGCTGTTATAAATTGAGTGCGAAAGGGAGAGTCAACGTTTGCTTAACGTTGGACATAGGCGAGGTGTATGTCTTGAACGATGGCGGAGAGGTTGATTTAGATTTGGGCAATTATGAGAGGTATCTTAACGTGACGCTGTCGAGGGACAACAATATTACGACGGGAAAGATTTACCAACAGGTTATCGAGCGGGAGGTGCGTCCGTCTTGCTTTAGCGGTGCCGCAATCGAATTCGGTGTCCTATTGGAACCCTCGAAAGGTTGTGTGGAGTTGAAGGGCCTCTGTCCGGGCGCACAATCGATTGTGGCACCGCACCTATCACTCAGGATCTGCTCTTGTCTGACGAAGAAGATCTTATAGCGAAGGGGAGACTACCTGGGCAAGACCGTCCAGGTGAGTATGTCCTGTCTCGGCACGTTCGTCCGCTCTGAAGGGCGGAGCACAGATCGTGCCACACGTCACGAACGCAATCCAAGACTGGATCGAACGAGTCTCCAAAGTCCCCGTTGATGACACTGGAGAAGAGCCAGACGTTTGCATCGTCGAGGTATGTTCTTCTTGTCTTTTGTTGCGCGACAACATCCTAATCACGATCGGTGGATGAAATGTGGCCCACTGCTTCTTTAGCTTGGGGGTACTGTCGGTGACATTGAATCCGCCCCATTCGTCGAAGCCATGCGTCAATTCCAATTCAGAGTCGGCCACGAAAACTTCGCACTCATTCATGTCTCGCTCGTCCCCGACATGCACGGCGAACAAAAGACAAAACCGACTCAGACGACCATCCATGCCCTGCGTGGCCTCGGCTTATCCGCCGATCTCGTACGTCTTCCCCATCGAAGCTCACTTACGGTTCTTACATTCGCGGTCTATTGCAGATAGCATGCCGATTGATCATCCCGCAACCCCTTGAGAACGCAACGAAGGAGAAAATCTCCATGTTCTGCCATGTATCGACAGAACAGGTTGTTGGCGTGCACGATGTCTCGTCGGTCTACCATGTCCCATTACTTCTTCAATCTCAGGGCATAGTCGGGTTCCTCCAGAGGCGGTTGAACCTCACCAGTATCCCGTATACCCCTGCTATGAAACAGAGGGGTTCCGACCTGGAGAGCAGATGGCGGGCATTGACGGGAGAGTACGTCTCATTCCTGTTTCTTCACCTTGTCATTCGCGATCGTGCTCTAGATCAAAAGAAACTGACACTTTGTTGTAGTCAGGAAAGGTTATTCGACAGGGTATCCATCGTATTGGTGGGAAAGTATACGGACTTGAAGGACTCCTACATGTCCGTCACAAAAGCTCTCGAGCACTCGGCATTCCGTTGCCACCAAAAACTCGTCCTCCAGGTCCGTGCTTTCCCCCGTCTTGTCTACTAGCTTCTGGTTGCTGATGATCTCTTTCGGTGTGGCGTAGTGGGTCGAGTCCTCAGACCTGGAGCCGCAAACACAAGAAACTGACCCAGGCAAGTACCACGACGCGTGGAAGACGATCGTTGGTGCTCGGTATGTCTCGCCTTATATCCTTCTCTTCCGACCTCATTTCTCGAGTGACTAAATCGATTGCTTTCGTGGACGACAGGGGCATCCTCGTACCAGGCGGTTTCGGTCAACGAGGAACAGACGGCATGATTCTCGCGATCAAGTGGGCCAGGGAACAAAAGATTCCCTTCTTGGGCATTTGCCTTGGCTTCCAACTTGCCGTTGTTGAATGGGCTCGTCATGTGCTCAATATACCAGGTAACTAATCTCTTCTACCTCCATCCGGACGTCAGACTCCATCCGTTCACCTTCATTCTTCAGGCCTCACTAACTCACTTTCGTCCTACCAGGTGCCGGCTCGACCGAGTTCGACTCTGAGCTGAAGGACGACGTCATCATCTTCATGCCCGAAATCTCGCGTACCCATATGGGTGGCACCATGCGTCTTGGTCTCCGCCCGACCGTCTTCCAACCCAATACTGACCACACTAAGATCAGAAGGTTGTACGCAGGGTCTGGCAAGATCTGGGAGAGGCACAGGCATCGGTATGAGGTCAACCCGAAGTTTGTGGACAGGTTGAGTGAGAGTGGATTGGATTTCGTGGGGAAGGACGAGAAAGGGGAGAGGATGCAGATTTTGGAGCTGTCCGGTGCGTTCACTACCTCTATCACCTTCATCATTTATATCAGTTATCTAATATGCTGCTGCTTTTACTTGGTGGTCTTGTTACAGATCACCCCTTCTTTGTCGGTTTGCAAGCCCATCCGGAATTCTGCACCCGCCCTCTGAACCCCTCACCTCCCTTCCTCGGGTTCGTCGCCGCGTCGTGTGGCGTTTCCATCCTGGAAGCACAGATAGAGTCTCAGTTGAAGACTTTTAAGCCTCCTCATCCGGAGGAGTCTATGGTGGCTGAGAGTGAGCTTGTGAATGGTGTAGTGGAAGAGACGTCGATCACAGAAGGGAGGGAGAGGGCATTGAAAGCATCGGACGGCCGTTAGATTCCTAGACAAAACTTGCGAAGTGGCAGGAGTATAAGTGTTTTACTTAGATTTCTATGTTCGTTATGTTATTTATCGTACTTGTTTGTGATCTTAGTACTACCGCATGTTGTTTCCACCATCCTCAGATTGTTGTTGAAGTACTTACAAATAATATATAGTAGTCCCACGGCGACGCCGGGTTCCGCCGAGCCAATCATCCAATGCCTGTATTTCCTCCTTCGCTTCTCCGTACACCACTCGGTGCCAACGACAACTTCTAGAATCTTGGGCTTCCTAAACTCACGGCTATATGTTGTATATTTCGTCTTATGGCGATGCAAGTGATTGTGATAACCAAGGCTATCGTTGCACGCCTGCCGGCGCAACGCGCAAGCGCTTGCCAGTTGTCTCTGAATCGGCCGTGATCCACGTCCTCAAACAGGATCCACATCTTCACCCGTTGCTAGAACTATAAAGCCTGCTAGTATTTCTAGGTTCTCTATCGGATACACTGCACCATTCGCGTTCGCCTCATCTCCCCAGCTACCAGGACCACCTCAACAACAACTTGCCGACATCATGAAGGTCATCTTGACTGGCGCGACGGGAGCAGGTACGCCCGGTCAACACATTCCGTACAATCTCGTTCTGACACGATAACACAACTATTGAAAGCCGGCCTCCCAATGCTTCGAGCTCTCCTCATAGATGACTCTATAACACACGTAACCACCCTCACCCGTCGTCCGCTTCCCTCCTGGATCGTACTCCCCGGTGGCACCAGCGCCACCGCCGACGCCTCGCCAACTCACCCCAAGCTCACCGCCATTACTCAAACATCTTTCCTTTCGTACTCAAAGGACCTTCTTGTTGAGCACGATGCGTGTATATGGGCGTTAGGATCGACACAAAGAGGAAAGACGGAGGCTGAGTATACAGAATTCACGTTGGGATATGTGAAGGCGTTCCTGCAGGATTTGAAGGGTTCGGGAAGGGTGATGCAGAGCGAAGAAGGTGCTACTTCAACGGGTAGTGTGGAGAAGCCGTTTAGGTTGTTGTTCGTGAGCGGAGAGGGGGTGGATTCCACAGAGAAGAGTCGGACATTGTTCGCGAGGGTCAAGGTTCGTCAGACATTGCGTTTCATCTTCCATGTTCACCTTTATTGATTCCATAATCGCTAATTGTGTGATAGGGTCAAGCAGAGAACACACTACTCAAATTCGCGGAGAACTCTAATGGGACTTTCAGAGCAACCATCATCCGACCCGGATACTTTTTCCCTTCGCCGAAGTACCCTGCCGACGCTAAAAACCAGCGTGGTGCAGCCGAAAGATGGGCCGACGTAGTTCTCGGTCCTGTGGTCGCTACGGCTGCAGCGGGGTGGTATACGCCTGTCAATGATATGGCTAAGTTTGCGGTCGAGGCGGTTAAGGGGACGTGGGAATCGAGGGGAAGTATGTTCAGGAATGTGGAGTTGAGAAAGGCGTTGAAGGAGGAGGGCATGAGTGGCGAGCAATAGTGTGGTATGTGACTTTCTCCGTGCCTGTCTAGAGAGCCGGGTCTAATGGATCGATTTGTCGCTCTCACAGGGGGTTGATACCATGAATGTTTCGTTTGTGGGAAACTGGACTAACCTATGCGCTGCCTTTAATGATATATCCATCAACTTTTCCTTCGCTTATGCATTCGGTTTGCGATATTATATGCTGGTCTTCAATCGATGGCACTGGAGTACGCAAAACAGCCTGTGGATAACATCACCACTTGATCTCTGACCCAAGAATCTTTTGAAATTGTGATGTACAGAGACAAGATGCTTCAATATAGACTCATTCTACTCCATCAGCACACTTATACGGGTGGTTCCCTTGAGGCCTCTTCGTCCAATTCATTGTTCGCCGGTTTATGCAGATCACTTGGTTATATGCTCCTCAAAGAACTGGACAGTTGACAACTTCAGAAGCCGGACGAGGTATATCTGGCGCGAAGAGACACTCACTTGCGTCAGGAACTTGGACGAGTCTTTCGGGTAGCGTTTCTGGGTAGAATAATCGACATAAGTCGTCCCAAACCTTGTTTCGTACCCGTCGGCCCTGCGAGAACACGAAAACAGGTGATAAGTCAACACGGGAAACCAACGCAGAACCCTCCTGGTAACTCACCACTCGAAGTTGTCCAACAGACCTATGTGCCGAGATATCAGCATTGTAGAGTACATACCAAGCGTAGGGACAATCTGAAACGCTCACTCCAAGCGAAGTACGACCGCACATTGACTCCTTCCGCATAAGCATCCAGTACCGCGCCAGCGTATCCTTTGTAATAGTCGACGCGGTCGACGTCATGGACGACTTCCTCGATAGTCGTGTCTTTCTCTCCCTTGATGGCGAAACCGTTCTCTGTCACGCTAGTAGGGTGGATGAGCGATTTACGTGTTGAGGAGGCGTTGAGGGACTTACTATACTGGCTTTCCATATGTCTTGCGAGGTGCATATATGATTAGTCGCTGAGACGAAGCGAGCAGGAAACAGACATACCTTCCAAACATATTTGAGAAGCTAGATGATGCCCAATGTGATGAGACAATTGTTGTAAGTATGGTGGAGAATATTCGTACCTCACGGAGCCCAGGAGCGTCTTTGGTGAATGGCTTCTCTCAATCATCCTATCGTATTATGTATAATGGTGTGATGAAACGTACAAGCCTGAAGCCATGGCACATGCGCTGCCCGACATCGAATTCAGTGCCAGGAATAGGACGAGAGACGAGCGCGACAGTCATACGGACCTTGAGTCCCAAGCTGGCTCCCACCAGGACGCGTGAATGTGTATTTGACTTTTCCATTCGACTCGTCCGTTCCGCCTTCCACTATAACTTCCTTAGTTATGGGGGCTCCGCAGGTCGTTAGCGAAACGAATGCGACGTACGAACGAGGTGGCTCGTGTAAGTATTGAGACCGAAAAAGTCGGACGAGGTATGTTTGAGGAGTTGGATTTCTTGTTCTGTGAACTCTGGGAGTCTGCTTCCTAGCATGGCCTTCAGGGCTTGCGGATACTCGGCTCTGTAGATAGGATCCTGCATAGAAGATACAGTACATATCAGGGAGAACGTAAAATTCGTGAAAGAAGAGCTCATACTGCAAACCATCCCAAAGTGACATCCATCGCGCGCTTGGTCGCATCAACATCTGCAGTATCATCAGGGAATGTTTCCGTTTATTGCGATCGAACGCAGTCCTTACTAGCAGGCGTATGATCGTAGGGCATGAGCCATGATGCGTTGAGCGTGATTCCAATCTGGCCGCCCTGCGATTCCCTGAACCGACCGTTATAGGCAGCAACGGCATACGCATGGGCAAGGATGACGTTGTGACCAACACTAGAAGTGGGGGCACGTCAAAGAGTTGTGTGAGAGTCGGAAGACGATGGCCACTCACATCCATGGTTCTGTGGATGAATCGCCTACAGATGATCGTTTCCGGTCGCTGGTACGTCCTGGCGCATGAATGCCGTTACCGTATCCAAGCCATGAGATACACCATGGTTCGTTGAATGTAATCCTATAGGGATCGGGTGAATAATGTGATGAAATGCTGAACATTCAAGGCAAGTCTACCAGTCTTTGACGAGATCTCCGAATGCTTGAAAGCAGGTCTGCGATAAGTGGCAGTTAGAGTGAGTAAACCGGACGAGAGATGTAACTGCGATGGATGCTGACCTCTGCGTAGAATGTGAAGTCCTTCACAATTTCTTCCTTATTAAGCCAGCCACCATAAGTGGTCTCGAGCTTCTCTGGCAGATCCCAGTGATATAAGGTCTGAAGGATGAATCAGTCTCGTCTGGGATATAATGATGTAAGAGACGCACCGCGAACGGTGTGATCCCGCTGTCTAGCAACTCCTGGATGAATCGTCTGTAGAAGTCTATCCCAGCTTGGTTGACTTGCGAGTGCCGGGTCCCTTCAGGGATGATTCTCGACCAGGAGAAAGAGAATCGGTAAGCTGTAACTCCATAAGACTTGAGAAGGGCAACATCTTCTTTCCATAGCTTGTACGACTCCGTTGCGTGATCTCCCGTCAGACCGTCTGCGGTCTTACCAGGCGTGTGACTGAATGTGTCCCAGATTGAGGGTAGCCGTCCATCGGCTGTGGGTGAGCCTTCGATCTGATAACTGGCTATAGAGTGGGAGGAAGCGTTATGTCAAACTTAAATCAACGAGATAAAGGTGCGACCCGAGTCGAGTAGGCATACCGGTGGCAAAACCCCAATGAAAGGACTGTGGCAGCTTGAAATCTGTCATTGCTGTTCTGGGATTGAGGGTGAGTAGTAAAAATACAAGTCGGTGCGTTGGGTATTTTATGCATGCAATCCTCTCGACGTCATATGGTCAGAAGACATTGTAAGAAGGTGATTTAATATAGGTGGCTACAGGAGTGTTGCTTGTAATCCGATGTTTCTCCGAGTTGGAGACAAAACGTTCGAGGGCCAAAAAGCAAGTGAAAAAGCGGACGGAGAACATGACCATCGTCGAGTATTGAAGCATCATCACATCGCGCCGCCGGTCTAAGTATTAGTGGCTGTCTCATCTATACACGCAGCGACTCGGAGCGAGGCTGGACACATAAAGATTGTCGAAGAAGTGTAACTGGGTGTCCTACACATTTAAATGAGCTCATTAGGGCATATATGTAGCGGTTCACATCAGTTTCGTTCATCATCCTGAAAACGAAAAGTGTGAACTCGGAATCTCGAGTGTGGTGCTAGATATAATACTCAGTTCACATTGGGTTTGGATCCTCGAGACGGGACTACTCCTGCTCTCATTCCCGTCCCCCTTCCTGATGGCCTCTGATACAGTGATTCTTTTGGGAGCTACAGTACGTGGGCCTTCCGCCAAAGTGTGTGTTGTTCCGAACGATGTCAGTGAACGGGCAGAGGCCGGAGGAGGCTCCTCTCGCATCGAAATCGCACTGAGTGTGAATTGAGCTTCGAGGATCCAACGGGACAAAGTTGCGAAGTATTGAACCCATCATGGGTTTAGTTCACATCGCAAAAACGCGATGTGAACCGCTACATATATGCCCTATTCAAGCTGTATGAATTGCTTGCACAGGCAGTTCCGAGTCATACAGGATCAACGCCTTCCAGGCTGGTTCTGACAGTGGCAGGTTTTTCCAAAAGTCGTCGGCCGGAGTGAAGACTATGCTTAGAGTCTTTGGCAACGTAGCACGTCGCTGGAGATACAGGAGAGTCAAGGCTTAGTGCAAGTCAAGAGTCAAGTGCAAGTCGACCAAAAGTCGACGTCAGGGGTGAAGATGACTACCGGAATATGCCGGGTCGTCCACGTGGCGCATCTCCAGGCCCAGATCGGTCCTAATCGGGTCTTTCCTTTCTCACTCCCATAACTTACCAACTCAAACCACGTTCACACCCAGGAGGATAGAGGGTCTGCGACAGCTCATTTGAGCATACCATAAGCACTACTAGTACGATCTGCTAGATGCTATCTGAGCCTGTTATCAGACTTGTTTTGGACTTGTCTCCCAAAAAGTACACAAAGGACGAGCGAGGCGGTGCTCTTGACAATGGCCTTTGTTCGGCCAAAAGCAGACATCCTCTTGAAGGTGGAAACCTTCTCGGCTGTTCCATGCGCTTCTCTCGTATCTGCTTCGATCAGTGTTGCCATCAGGACCTGGCACGTTACGTACCCTTTTGTGCGATATCGATGGTGGCGAACAATGCAGCGGAGTTTGAACATGCATGTGTCCAAGAGTATATAATAAGCGTCGCATTCCTCCTACTGTTTCTCCCATCTCTTGCGCTGACGTCCATATGAATTAGCATTTCTCTCCTCTGCCCACCGGTCGCTTACAGATTGACGGGTGCGTAGTTCCTTTCTAATACTTCTTCTTCTATTGTTTCTGTTCGCTGTTGTTGTTTGCGCCACTCGTTGACCTCGTCGTTCCTTCCTTTTTCAACGTCTGATGACTCTTCCCCTCTCCTCTCTTCCATCTCCCTCTCGTATCTGCTCTTATGCTGACATATTGCGCTTTCGATTGATAGACCTCAAGCCTAAGCAACATCAAGACACATCAACATCAAGACACATCAAGTTTAGGCTGGTAGTCCTTGGGCAGCTTCATTAGCGCTGGTCGTCGTACGTCTTTCAGCTCTTGCTCATGGTTGTCTAGCACTCATCTAGCCTCGTCACAGGGCATCCTCTTGCTCTGGCCATGGTCTTCGTACCGCGTGTTCAACACCGTCAGCCCTCCTCGTTAATGGTCCCCTCGTGGGCCATTGCTGCCTTCGTGCAGTCATGGCGAGGTCGGTACTGGCGTAGTCGTTGCACGAAAAACTTGGCTATCCTGGGGATCGTCGGCGGCCACGATGGTGGTCGTGGTGCGTTCCCATCAACCATCTCATATCCTTCCTCCACTGACGACCTTCCCCTCTCCTCTTTATCAGCTTCTCTGTCTCGCCATGGTCCTTAGAGGCCACATGTCTAGTACCCGCGGGTTAACTTTGGCACGGTTGTATCGCTTTGCGACCCTGGCGACCAAGCTCTTACCCCCGAGTCAACTGCATGAAACCTGGCAGACTTTGTTGTTTTAACCTCCACCGCGGGAGGCTTCCGGTTCAACGACCACTTTTGGCCCAGTCACCCGAGGTCTGCGAACCGGTTGTCGTACACCAACAACAGACGTTTGTCTAGATTGTGTCCGTTCCGGCTCCGGCTGGCTCGGCGCGTCGATGACACGAAGGCGTATATCAGGCTGGCTCTGTCGCACGTTGGTACGAGGGTGGCTTGTCTTCTGACAGGTTCTGGCTGGGCCGTGACAGCCCAGTCGGGGCTATAAGTGCCTATCGCCTACAGGCAATGTTTGACTTCGGTCGGCGCGCCGGGAGCTCGGGAGTCAACGCGACGGCTGTTGGTCCGCTTTCCCATAGGATCTGCTGGATCGAGAGTGCGACGCAGCGGATACGGTACTTAGGGAGGTCCTCGCGACCAACCGACGTCCGTCATACTCGACTGGTCCGCTTCTCTCCAGTGCAAGTGTGGTCTAGATACATGGGTGTGCCGGGAGATATCTCCGGAGGGCTAGCTTCGGCTCTGCCCAAGGTGCGTCATCTCTTTCTTCTTCTCAGCGTTCGCGACTAAGTGGCTGAATTCATCTTGATAATGGTTAGGACCGCCCCCTATAGCGTCAAGACGCGAAGACATCGCCCGAAGAGCGTCACCAAGAGACGCGCCGACGACGACGAAGAGGACACCGAAGCGAACAACAATACGGCTCAAGAGCGCTCAAGATGATGCGTAGCCGGCCAATACCAAGGTCCAGGACCCTCCAAGGTACGTATCCTCTGATATAGGGAGACGCTGTCTCCCGGCGTCGGCCTCTTCGTGGCTCAGAGGACGAGTACCCTTCGGGGGAAACCAACAGACGCTTTTTTGTCCTTTCTTTGTCTGTGTCTTCTCTATTTGTTGAACATGTCATGTAATGCATATGAGTCTCAGGACTGTCATTTTGTTGTGCCACCTCTAAGAGATCTTATCCCCCGCCACAGGTCACGCGATAAAGGTATATTTCATGTCAATTCTAGAATAAAATACATTCATCTATCCCTTTTACACCCTAATGAAATGAAAATCGCAAAAATATATACAAAACACGAACGACGTAGGCATTGGGCATACAGTAACACTTGCATATAAGCTCCCCATCTAACATCGATGTTCACTCCCCACTTCTCACGCATAGCATATAGTCGTGCCACAGCTCACGCGTCGCATATAGTCGTATCAATCCCCATCGCGCCATTAATGCTATCCAGCAGCATATCCTTATAATCCCCACCGGCCTGCCACATCGCGAACCCGGCTAATCCTTGGTCGACGATGAATTGCCCTTTCGCAGCTACGTAGACATGCACACGAACACGACGAGTCAGAATCACGGGCAAAGGTGATGATTAACGCGAAAGGCGAGAGGGATGTTGCTATGCGGTGAGGGACGTACCGAAAGACGTGGGGTCGTCGTACGAGACCATAATCTGACTAGTCGGATTGTATACGAACGGCTTCAAAAAAAAACCATCAGCGACCATTCGACTTCACCGCACATACTAGCCGCAACTCCGACTCACCGTCTGACTACACTCATCGTACGTCCAATCGATCCCCTCTTGAGCAGTCACATTCCCCCCACTCGCATCAACCTCCAACCACCCCTCCTGCACCAATCCCCAAAAGTCCCAAATCCCACTGAACCCAGACCCAGACGCACTATTCCCACACACGTCCGTCGTGCCCGCCGAAGAGACGTCCCAGGAATCTCCTTGCGGTTGGGTTCCTTGTTCGAAGGAGGGGTAGAGCGCGAGCGTGCCCGAGGTTGAGTTGCCCGAGCCTGAGGAAGAGGAAGAGGAGGAAGATGTGAGGGCGTTAGCCTGAGAGACCAGGAACGAGTGTCCATAGGACGCGACGCCGAGCAAGATCTGATTCGCCGGAAAACCTGCAGTCGTCCATTTTTGAACGCCGGACGTCGCGGAGCCGTCTTGGTATGGCGCACAAGCGTCCGCGAGGGGCGAGTTGGGGCCGACGAATTGGGAGAAAGAGCCCCAGACGTCGTAGTTCATCATTTCTACATGATCATAAACCATATCCGTAGAGGTGGAACGAGATCAGTCCCATGTCCACTCTCTCGCTAACGTCAGTGAAAGAAGAGGGAGGGAGGGGACGTTGGGTGGTGGGATGGCGAAAGGGAAGACATACCGATGTAATCCAACACCTCCGCAAAAGCCGCAATATCATCATCCGAAGCGTCTGCGAACGGAGCGTCCGCCACAGCAGCAGACACGATGAGACTGCTTCCATTAGACTGAGCGCGGAGTTCTTGGAGGAAGAGCAGGAAGTTGGCCGTGTCCGACGTGGAGTTCACGTTACACCCGATTCCGTTCCCTCCGCCTGGATATTCCCAATCGAATTCGACCCCATCGAGGCCATATTGATTGATCACGCTCAACACAGATTGAGCGAATGCGGTTCGGTTGGCAGCTGAGCCGACCGAGGAAGAGAAATAGACCGAGCCACCCCAGCCTCCGACCGAGAGCATCGCGTTCGTGCCCTGCGATTGCCATCAGCACACTATCATGATACTACCTCCTAATGAGAGACTATGAATGAAGACCATGGCACTCACATTCGCATGCGCAAGTTCCACGAATTGTGGTAATAGGGTCGTATCTGTTCCTTCCACGCTAATAAGACCATCCGCCTGCGTTACGCTTCAATTTTCGTCCCCATGTCCACAGACGTGTGTGTATATATATATCAGCGATCCTATCCAATCCTGGCGGCACTATAGCACCAACAAACCCAATGCACCCAGAAGATTCAGGACTCACAGGAACGAATACAAAACATGGCTATACTTCTCCCAACTAACGTCCTCGAGCGGAAACTGCGCGCTCATCCAGTTCTCCCACCACGCCGCCGCCACCAACGAAGACCCTGCCGAGGAGGTCGAGTTACCGTTCACACTGCTGCTGCCGGAGGAGGTCCCAGGCCCGGGATCGGTTCCGGAGAGTGCGTTGGAGGAGTTGTGTTTGGCGAGTGTGCATGTGGGTGGCGCGGCGGATGTTACTGGGAGGTGGACGAAGAGAGAGAAGAGGTATGAGAGGAGGAGGAGTAGATTGAAGGGAATCATGATTATTATTTATTAATATCGAGAGGCGTGTGGGATGAAGACTTGCGGCTGAGGCAGTGAGAACGAAAACGAGATTTGAGCAGACGGTAGCGGCGTGATAAGTTCAACCTTTATAGCACTTGCATCCAGGATGTACACGAGGGATAGGCGAGCCAAGTACGAACTTGGAACGTTGACAGACTACAGTTAACAAACGGGATTACGCTCGTGCCAAAACGTGGAGGAACCGCGTGGATCAGAGCTGGTTTAACCGTGCCTTCAAGGTTCATGATTGCCTCACCCCAGCCTCGTCAGGACTCGCATGCGCAAGGCGGACGGGGCGTCAAAGCGTCAGGTTCAACGTTCATTTGTTGGGTCAGGTTCATTTGCTGGGTCGTGGAAGGGAGGAAATGACCGGAGAAGGAAGGTTGATGTTTCATGGCGACATTCAAAGCTGCATGTGGTAGGCGAGAGACTAGAATCGCCGCGGAGATGCTGCTGTGGGGAGAAGATCGTTAGATGAACGAGACCGAGGGTCGTTTACGTATGTAGATGAAAGAGTCGACGTTCTACAGCGAGTCATCTTGTGCTGTAGTGGCAAGTGAACGGTGTGCAACTCAGAGTTTACTTCGGGACTAGACAGAGAGCTCAACCAAGGTCGTTTGAGTCGACGATACTGGAAGCGATCGCACAATGGAAGAGTTCAAAGAACAAGGTGTGGCGACGCCGCCGATCCAAAACCACCCTGAACGCCACACGCTCTTTGCCGGCCAGCCCCTCCAAACTTTCTCATTAATATTCTCTATCCTCACCTTCAAATCCCTCCACCACCCACCTCAAAAACCAACCCACCCAACCCGCACACCATGCCCTCCCCCTCCTCCTCCCGCCCACTCCCCATAATCGTCATCACCGGCACCCCCGGCACCGGCAAATCCACCCACGCCGAGCTGCTCGCGTCCGAGTCTCCCATCCCACTACGCCACATTAACGTCGGTCGGCTGGTTAAAGAACGGGGGTTGTATGAGAGCTATGATGAGGAGTGGGAGAGTTATGAGGTTGATGAGGATAAGGTGCGTTTCCCAGTTCTCTTTCGCCATTTTTCCTTTACACGCTGGATCGTTCTCTTTTTTGCATGTCGTGTGTGTGGTTTATTGATTTGTGGCGCGGTGCTGGTCGTTGGCGTTGGCGTTGAATAGCTACTAGACGAGATCGAACCCCTAACGGAGGAGGGAGGATTGATTCTGGATTGGCATACATGCGAGGCGTTCCCGGAGCGCTGGGTCGATCTGGTGGTCGTGCTCCGGTGTGACCATACACAATTATGGGAACGACTTGAAAAACGGTACGTTTTCTTCCTTCCCTTCCTTCCCTCTCCCCCTCTTTTGATCCCTTCTTCTTTGCGACAACCCACTCGTCCCGACTCTCAAACAATCATTCACATTCACATTCGACCTTCCCTTTCGTCGAACAACACCTAACACCTCACCCCACACCACCCCTCTTTTCCGATGTAAAAATGTTCGCTCGCCACCACAGGTCCTACCCCCTAAAAAAGATCCAAGAAAACAACGAAGCAGAAATAATGCAAACCGTCCTCGAAGAAGCGCGCTCATCCTACGCCGCAGAAATCGTCGTAGAGCTCAAGAGCGAGGGCACGGAGGATCTGGAGAGTAATGTGGCGCGGATTGTGGCATGGATAGAGGCGTGGAGGAGGGATAGGGGGGTTGAGGGGTCTGAGTCGTGATAATAAGCAGTTGCGGGTACGAGTTTTGTGTATCCTTAGGCCTTACGGCAGGGTTGAGAAGATTATGCATATGTATTTTGACGATGACACGCGAGAGGATGTGTGATGCGGAGCGAGCGAGCGAGCACAAGCACGAATCCGTTCACTTCTCGGCATCCCTCGTCTCTGCCCGTGAAGTCGAAGAAGAAGCAGGAAAAAACAAGTTGGATTCAACACCTTCCATATCATTCGCCACGCCACACGCCACGCCACAACACAAAAAAAACCTAAATTACATCTCCCTCCCCCTCTCTCCCTTCCTATCTTCCTATCGCCTACAACCTACTGCCTAACCCTAACGACCTTCCTCTTCCCCTTCCCCGCTGCCTGTCCTCCCGCCGCACCCACCCCCGGCGTCCCAGGCGTCCCAGCCGCAGCCCCCTCCGCCTCCGCACTAAGGCCCGCCTTGATCGTATCGATGAGCACGCCGGAAGGTTGGGCGGGGGAGTAAGGCGAGAGGCGGGTGGTGAGGTGGGGGAGGGGGTGAGGGGGGAGGGGGAGGGAGTGGGATGGGGATTTTTGTTGCTGCTGTTTCTTCTGTTTCTGGGAAGCTGACACTGACTTGGTGGAAGAGGAAGAGGGTTTGGAGGTGGAGGATGGAGTGGCTTTCGATTTGCCGGAGGATTTGGAGGGGGTGGGTTTGGAGGCGGGGGTGGAGGTTGGGGAGGTGGTGGTGGTGAGATCGGGTGTTAGAGTATAAGTGTATGGTGCGTGCGGGACGACGTCGGGTTTGAGACGTTGGATGACTTGAGAGATCCGTTCGAGTAGTTGTTTCTCTATCCACGTCGTCAGCATCGAGCAATTCCGAGTAATAAAACTAGAAACACTTACTCGTCCTAATCCCCGGATTCAACAACCTCCCCTCCATCTTCCACTGCACCCTCACCCGCCCAGGATTATCCCAGTCCCTCGGGTGGCGCTTGTGGACTTCATGGAGAGCGGAGAGCGAGAGCCGCGAGGCGGCCTCGGCGATGTCTTTGGAAAGGGGCCACCAGACGGATTTTTCGCGCGGGAGGCGACGGGTGCCGGTTCCGTAGGGCTGTTTGGCGTCGATGTAGATGGGGTAGATGCATGTCCATCTGGTTGTGGTTGGGTTCGGGATTGGGATTAGAATTGGAAGATGAGATGGGAGTGGGTTTGGTGGGCGTGGTGAGAAATATTGAGGGAAAGGATGAATAGGAGAAATGCACTAGAAAACATACGCACTTCTTATAAATCGAAATATCCGTCGCCTCCGCCCCCTTCGCATACTCGCTCCTCATATCCCCCACGCCCCCACCCATCCCTCCTGTCCCTCCCAACCCTCCCAACCCTCCTGCCCCACCCATCCCACCCATCCCAGCACCCCCAGCCGTCCTCCCCGTCGCAGGCCCCGCCGTACTCTGCTGCGCCTCATACCAACTCTCCAACACATTCTGCCCCTGACCTCTCGAGAACCCCGGGCTAGCATCCGTGTCGTCATCGTCCGCGTTGGAGGAGGAGTTGGAGGAGGAGATTTCTTCGAGGATGGCGCCGTGGGTGCCGGTGTTGGGGAGGGGACGGGAGGGGAGGGGAAGGTCGAAGTCGTCGTCGAATTCTTCGATTATTGGGTGGCCTGACATTTCTTGTTCTTTCTTTCTTTGTACGTTGATATCGATCTATCTTGCAGAGAATTGGAATGAGATGAGGATGGGGAAGTCTCTGCGGTCGAGGAGAGGGATACGCGTCGGTCGTGGATGGATGGAAAGTCGATTCTAGTCTCTGTTCCCACGCCTTCAACTTCACTTCAGCTTCATACCTCGACTACTACACTCTGTAGTCGCATACATATGCTCGGGTTACCCGCCACCTGGTCAGTCCACCCTCCATCCCTAGCCTCTTAGTCCGCCTTCTCACAAGTAATGATATGGTTGTGGCCTGACTAGCTTCCTACTCTTCCTCTCATGCATATCGACCATCTTCGCACAACAACAAGACGTCATTCCGGACGATCACAGCGCAGCGGCGAATAACGCCACGAAATTGATATGTCGGCCGTTTGGGAACTGCGAACCCTGTCCTGACAATGCTGTAATTCGTGCTCTCTTTCATTCTACTCCTACTCATCGACTGCCTGTGCTAATGCATCTTGACGGTGTGGTGGTGGTGTGTGGTGTAGTTACACGAACCCTTCTGCGAACCGTTCGGGAATCGACGGTTAATGCATTGCGTACCCGCATCTTCCAACTCTTCCTCCTCCGATTCTTCTACCTCGTCCTCACATACGCCACCGCACACCTCCTCCCGCGATTTCTCCAACCACGCACCACCGCCCCGCCAACAATCCCCCTCCTCCTCTTCCTCCCCTCCACCCTCCTCTCACTCCAACTCCAACAAACTCCCCTCCTCCTCTTCCTCAAACCCCCACAAAGACCTCGAAGGCGAAACCCCCGCCTGGGAATCCTGCGGCCGCCTCACCTCCGTCGAACGTGCCGATTTCTGGGAATTCGTCCTCTGTAACTTCGTGTTCTGTGTCCTAGCGTTGGGAATGGTGGGGGTTAGGGGGAAGAGGATGAAGGCGGTGCAGGCGAGGATGTTGGCGGCGAGGATTGGGTTGGTTAGGGGGGGTGGGGGGAGGTAGGAGGTAGGGGAAGTGAGAAGGGGTGGGAGGAAGAAGAGGGAATGGAGGGGGGGAGGGAGGGAGGATGCGAGGATGGGATGGGATGCGGATGAAGAAGGGGAGGGTGGGCACTGGGGGATGGGAGGTACGAATGCGAGGGTTGTGCATCAGGTGTGGCGGTGGCGACGGCGCTCGACGGCAGCGGTGTTTGTTGGAGGATCTCTTTCGAGTCTCGCTGGCCTGTGGTAAGTTAAATATATTTCCTCTGGCGGATCATCCTCCCTCAGACGACTGATCGAATCATGCGTAGATATAATATACATCAATAATTCTGCGACACCAGCAGCCCACTGACCCAATATAACGCGCTGTTATCCATACTTAGCCAATGACTACCATGCAAGTTGCGATACTGCACGTATGGTCTTGTGTTCTGTATATTGAACTGGAATATCTTTTGATGGGTGAGTTTCGATGGATGAGTCCCAGTTCCCTTCCTTGAGCTCGCCGCCATCGAGGACGGACATGTCAATAGCACCGTTCACGGTGACTTTTTTCAACGCAAAAAATTCTTTCTAATTCGAGGATAGGTACACACCTGTCACTGTCAGCCGAAACGGAGGATTCAGATATAGCAGAGTCGCAAGTTTGGGAGTGCTTTATGTAATCGGTCAGCGATGGGAAACGCAAAGGCGACTCAGCCGCTGTTAAGTCCTGCTACAGTAGTACTCGCAACTGCGTGCATCGTTGAGGCTTCGCGCTCACTCTGCACCGCATATAATAGCAGTTCAATCAGCCATTTTGAAGTGACAGGTGTGTCACTTTCCTCGGATTAGACCGTATCTGCAACCGTTTAAAACGTTTTAAAACTACGATCGGGCCAATCGTCGCGTCCCGTTGGGCCTTAGCGAACTTTAGCGAGGTCAAAAATTCACTCGCAGATACAGTCTATTGTAAACCCTTTTCTGCGTTCAAAAAAAGCACCGTGAACGGTTGCTATGTAATCATTAAATCACTACATATGTATGTAGTCCCTCGGAGACGTCGGCCATCGCAATTGATTGATATGCCATACCTCGCGATCGACCTGAGCCTATTTGACCACGAAAAAGAAAAAGTCCGTCCGACCATATGCGGAAATCGACTTCATAGCATGTGTATCTTTTTCCGTAGTGATGTTTCCATGCATGTCGGTGCTTTGTACCTCCGTGTTGTATGTTGTTGCGTGGGGTGGATGGATATTGTGCGCTGCCGAAGAGCGAAAGGGAATGGCGGGATGAGGGTGCAGTATGTGGATCCGGCAAGGAAGGAAGAGACGTTCGTTAGACGCGTTCGAGGCGATCTGGTCCAAGACGTCATTGGGATTCTGTCAAGGTCATTCGGGATTTCGAAAGCCAAGATGGGTACTTGGGTGAATGTGGTTTTGTTTTGTTTAGGACAGCGTCCAAGTGCGCACGCGCTTTCAGGTAATTTTACGCGTACAAGAGACAAACAGCAGCATTACAACAACAGTCGGGTACAATACTTATCCATACATACACAATCCATACAAACGCCACACACAAAAGCCCGTCGTTCTGCCAGCAGAATACATCCTAACATCTCAACACACATACTTCATACATGTCACGACCACAAGCTACAAAAGCTACAAACTACAGACTATAACTCAGATAAACCCAACCCAACCCACTCACAAAAACATCAACCCAATCACGAAGGCAACATCAACCTCATCCTCTCCGCCACCATCAAACTAATCACCACAACATCCATCATCTCCTTCCCCTCCGGATACACGATCAGCTCCTTCGGCCGTCTTTTGAACTCGCCGGTCCAGCTTGAGGGGTCGGCGGGGTCGAAGGTGGCGATCAGGACCGATTCATTTTTTGATGACGTTGCCGAGGATGAAGAGGATGGGGATGAGAGGGGAGAGGGAGAGGAGGAGGAGGAGGAGGCGGACGAAGACAAAGGGGGGGAGGAGGAGGAGGAGGCGATGGGGGATTTGAATTTTCGGAATGTGTTAGAGGCGGCGGAGGAGGCGGAGCTGGAGCTGGAGCTGGAGGGTGAGGAGAGGACGTGGTGGCAGACCATGATCTGGGAATGGGTGGATACGTTAGTTCTGGTGTTGATGAACAGATGACGACGTTGGGGATAAGAGAAGAATCGGAACAGTGCGTACTTTTGAACTATTGCGGTTTTTTGACCTTGGGACGTGTGACCACTGAAGATGAATTCCACGAAAGTTCCAATCCCAAGCCTAAAGCGACCGTACAACCAACGAATATATCTATCAGGTCTTCCGTTCGAACGGAATAAATAAAGCAAAGTGGAATCAAACGCACCTGGGCCACCACGGGTGCAGCACGCGCATTCGTCCGAAGACTAGCACGGACATGAGCTTCTTCCTTCTTCGTCGTCATTATATTCTGCAACAACATCTGCTGTTCGCCGATAGTTATCGTCCACTTTACCATCGAATCGCCTATCTCGAAGTCTCCGACAAACTCTCCATCCTCGGATCCTCCTCTGCGTATGGTAGTGATATACGACGACGGCATGAAACAATTCGAGTTGACCGAGATGCGGTATAACGCGTTCTCGCCCGAGTCCGCACCCGCGTCCGCTGAAGGCGGGAGAACGAGCATGGAGTTCGGGGTCCGCGGTGCCAAAGCATATTTCGTCGGCCCATCCTCGACAGTCACCATCGCCGGATCCGGCGCACTCCACGCAATCATAATCGCAGACGACGACGGACGCAAAGACGCTTTCGCGTCAGGACGTATTAGTTCTCCGACGGACACGGTGCTGCTACTGGCGGTGGCAATAATCGACGCGGTACTGGCGCCGGACGGTGCTCGCGAATGGGACACGAATGCGAAACGGGGATTTTTGAAGTCCGCGGGGGTTCCGGGACGTGTGAGCGTGGGTGTGGTTGAGCGTTCGGGGGTGTAGGTCGGGGCTGGAGGGTCCAAGTCGTTGTGGCTGAGCTCGGAGTCGGTGTCTGCGTTGGCGATGGTGCTGTCTCCTGCATCTGTGTCTGCGTACCTCGAGTCGACGCTCCATTCCTCTTCGGAGTAGCTATGTGGTAGACAGGTCATCGTTAGCACTACATCTGGCTTTGAGGCGTTTCGGGATAGGTAACAGACGAACTAACCTCGGTGGAGCTGTCGAGCACGACGCTATCGAACTCGCATCGGAGTCTCTGAGGCTTTGCGGAGCGGGGTCGATCTGAAAGATGCTGGAGGTGGTGCTTCGGTTCGAATGGAGGAAACGTCGCATCGCGGGACGGTGGCAGAGACGATCCTGGGACTGAGGTTGACTAGAGTAAGACGCATCCCATTACAGTCCCGTCTTGTTTATATTTCGTGAGTAGAAACCCTGTACAGGCTGGCGTCTAGATAGTGACATACAAAAAGGGAGAGCCACGTGGAATAAGGATGAATGGAACGCAGGGCGTGGATAGCCTGTAGACCAGCATCATCAGCAAGGTTGGATGGTAATAAACAGGGCGGTCCTTCATAGAAGCAAGTAAATTCCACGGGTCCCTACCGGAGTAGTCAGATATTGTCCGGATCCAAGACAACAGCGGTTGAGCTGCCACTCTGGGATTATATTAGGGATCACAAGTCCCTCAAATATGACTTCCGCTGGAAATGTTAGCTGACAGAAACCGAGGAGGTGAAAGTCGAATATCGTTGAGTGCGGATCATACCTGAGGATGGGGCTGTAGATTGCGCGGAGACAGTGCGGACTACTGTCAGTGTGCCACTGCCCCTCCCCTATGTTTACTCGCTCTGGATAGAAGGTGATGATGTACCCACTGATACGGCACAAAGGCAACCTCAAACCTAATGAACGTGGGAGTTAGGTACCCGTCCGAAGCGCAAAGATTATTCTGACACTGATTGTTGAAGGGCCGCTGAGCTCGAACCGCGGGTAAGTCCTTGGGCGGAGATAGATTGCGAGCAAGAATAACGCCACTCAGCCACTGGTCTAGCCGACCGGGAGAAACGAATGCAGGGAAGTCGATAGAATCCTTCCACGAGCGAAGAAGAAAAGAGCTGGTTACCAATCCCTCAAAGCGCGGGATACACACGAATGAGTCTGCGGGTCACAGCATGAAAATTTGAGGATGAGCTCGTGGAGTCAGCGGAAAGATTTCATAGAAGAGTCCGCGAGGAGATTATGACTCCCGCATTGCTCCTCCTTCGGAATCGTACGCGTCGCAGAGCAAACGCATATCCAATCGAGTCGAACCCTCGGCGTACAGACCGCCGACCTTACCACGGTTCTAATGTGGGCCCAAGGAGAACACTCGTACAGCCACCACTGGGATCCTCCGCTCTGTGAGACCCACCATATCTGATGAGGAAAAACTCGCCGAAGAATGTTTATAGGAACCCTGAGCAGTGCTGTGTCCTTGGGTATACGTACCAACGGCGGCCAGGCGTTAGAAGCCTGTCTCGGTGATAAAATATGGTTCGTTTCCATAAGGTGTATACAAAGGCACGCCTCATAGGGCACCGGTGTCTAGTGGATGCAATAATAGAGATAGCATGATCGCGCAGTAAGTATGCGGGACAGTTGAGCGGGAAAGACAATTGGGGGTGCTCACGCTCCGGTCATTAGAGAAATAGGAAATAAATTGTTACGATCTTGCACAGCGCTAGGATGACAGCTGGATACGGATAGGTGTCTTTCGCTTGTCATTAAGAAGAATTTGTAGCGTTGCCATACTAAATCCCCCCTGCGAGATTTGACGGAGACGCATACATTGAACAGCGCTAGAATACGCTCTATTCAAGTTTATTCAGGTTGGTTCAAGTTCGACAAGGTTGCTCATTCTGTTACACCCGGCCTTGCGCCACACAATAGTTACCAGCAAGACCCAGCCAAGAATTGAAAGATGGAGGACCTCGACTAGAGCTCTAAGATGATGATGAGGATGATGATAAAGTGAAGTTGATGAAGAGGAGAAGAAAGAGAAGCTCACTGAGGATGGTGACGCGATGATGGAAATTCCGGTGCCACAGGGAGCCCTAACCCAATGTTATGGTTAGCTCACTCAGCATCCGCCGAGCGTCCCACTTCACCTTGCTCACTTCCAACGATGTCTGCCGCCTCCTCTCACCTCCGGTCCCTATCCAATGTCTGTCGAACTTTAAAACCCCGGAGAATTACAAGGCAACTTGCCCCACCATCATATAGACGTCTCAGTATCGTGTCGAGCCCCATCCATCGGACATTCTCCACAACACGCCCACAATCATCACTAGCTCAGCAACAACACATCCCAGCGCAACCTTCAATACTTCTGACGTTTCCAACAGAGAAGGATATTGAGGAAGCTGAGTTGGATGCCGAACCTATTCCACCGGAAGAAGCTAAGATAGAATTGACGGACCGTGCGGCTGAGGTACGCAAACGCCACACTTCACCTATAACACTATGAGATAGAAGTCATATTGCTCACTAGACTTACGTTCTATGTCTCTGATTCTATTGTGTTTCGTGCATCTGTGGTTATGGTATCAACAGCAACTACAACGGATCTCTATACGAGAGAATAATCCGGATGCGGGGCTGAGGATAGCAGTGGAGAGTGGCGGCTGCCACGGCTATCAATATAAGATGGAACTGACAACACGCAAGGAGCCTGAAGACTAGTAAGCTCAATTTCGCTTGTTTAATCCTCTGGCCAATCGTTCAATTCGCGCTGATTCATCCCGCACTCCTCGTATCATAACAGCCACTTCAGTCACCCCACAATACAGCCGTCAAACATCATAATCGACGCTGTCTCCCTCGCGCTGTTAAAGGGATCAACTATAGACTTCGCAACCGAACTCATCGGAAGCTCTTTTCGCGTCATGGAAAACCCGCAGGCAAAGGGCAGTGGGTGCGGGTGTGGCGTCAGCTGGGAGGCGAAGTGAGCTTCGGATTCTTCGCATTAGGTCTCGGGACACTCGTGAGGATGGGGACAGAATTGTGTAACTATGTTGTTATCGTTGGTTCGTCGTACCCTCTCACTACTTATGGGATAATACTTTGTTTTCTACTTCCGGTTTGCTCTCGTTACACAGGTTTCGGCTGCGAATCATACGCCCGTTAGATCTGCTCCCCCACTTGTGTTTAGCGAACATAGCGAATGAGAACGTTCTGATTGAGAACCTTGTTCAGCCTTGTTCAGATCCATTATGCTTCTTATACTCAAGAAGTATGTCCGGTCTTTCAATTTCGGGCGGGTCCGGGCAGACTTGTCACCTCGTGTATTTGTCCATCGCTTTCTGCAAGACCACTTCCTATCACTTCTCCTTCCACGTTCCAGAAAAGTGACAATAACACCACGTACTCTCATCAACAATTCGACAAACATGACATCGAACAATGTAGTCGACGAGGTGAGGACGCGGCTGCTTGGGGAAGGATGGCAGCTATGGTTGAGTCATGACTGACAATTGTCCATCTGACAGGCTGCGCGGCAAAGGGCTGCTCAGGCTCTCGAACGCTTGCGAAAAAGCGCGAAGCGGCCTCCATCGACCTGGAGTCACTTCTTGTGGTTGAAGTGGGACGCATGCCGACGATTGGTCTCAAGCGCCATTTGTCGCCTGATCATCAGCTTGCTCTGGAGATGTAAGACTTCAGCATTGCTCTTCGAAGACATCGTCTACAGATAATCATTAAATTCTATAGTGACGTTTGGACGCTTTTTGTATGTGAAGAGGGTCAATGCTGTGGTATCTGCGGAGGCTGCTGCTATGCAGTCCGTCCGGAGACACACTTCTATTCCCGTGCCCCGTCCTTGGTGCACATTTCGATGGGGCGGGGATGCTTTCCTTGTCATGCAAAAGGTTTCTGGTGCCCCTCTCTACGCTTCGTTGTGGGATACATTCACTGAGGAGGAGAAGTACAAAGTTGTGGAGCAGCTGCGGGGGTTTGTGCAGCAGATACGTGCCATTCCCCCACGGCCTGGTGCCGTCATCGGGCCGGTCCTAGATGGCGCGCAGAGTAGCGATCACAGACTCTGTGGCGTTCCGCACGGCCCTTACTTGAACGAGGATCAGATGAACCACCAACTTCGAATGGGACTCCCTCTCCATCGTTTCCCGTCCATGGTCATCGAATCGCATTCCCGGCAGCATCCTCTCGTCTTCACTCACGGAGACATCGCCATGCGGAACATGATGTTGGAGGGCAGGCGAGTGGTAGTGTTGATCGACTGGGAGGGTGCAGGTTGGTATCCGGCACATTGGGAATATTGCAAGGCTCATTACGGTTCCTTCCTTGACGGCGATGACTGGCGGTCTCGCATACGCGAGTTTATCCCCCCATATGAGTTCGAGAACGAGGCCGACTACGAGCTGAGAAAGTGGCAAGGCTTCGAACCAGATTTACCTCCAATGAAGTTCGTGCTTCTCTTTTGTCTTCTTTCCATTTCTTTCCTAAATCCGGGTGATTATTTCTTGTGGTATCCTCCTGACTGTAACTCAGACTGGATGCGCCATGTTCCCCTGACGATAAAGTTGAGGTGTACTTCAGAAACGACCCCACGCGATGCTCGATTGAGGATGGGCCCTTGTTTTCGCTGGTATGGTAGTCAATGGTGCGTTTCCTTCATGCTCTTACATTGAATTTGCTGATCACCGGCTACTTTCTGCGGATATAGGATAGTTATAATTTGCATAATCGATGCTGTCTCCCTCGTGCTACTAAAGGAATCTACTATAGACTTTCCAACAGCACCCATCGGACCCTCTTTTTGCGTCATGGAAAACCCGCAGGCAAAGGGTAATGGGTGGGGGTGGGGCGTTAGCTGGGAGGCGCAGTAAGCTTCCGATCATCCGTCTTCAATCTCGGGGGCTCAGATGGTGCATTCGAGGATAGGAACAGAATTGTGGTTCGTACCCTCTCACTACTTATTGGATAAGGCTCTGCTTTTTCTTCTGGTTTGAGGTTGATGCTGCGAATTATACGCCCGTTAGAGATACTGCTACTTTACTCGCGTCTGGAGAACATGGCGAGTAAGAGCTTGCTACTGGAAAAATCGTGCTGGGATCCATTGTACTTTTTATACTCCCACCGGAAGCGACTGGGAGTCGGTCAAACGCGTACCTTGGTGTGGATCAAGCCTCACATCCTTTCCAACCTGGATTACACATGATCTCTGGGATCTATGCTTTTCTCACTGGACGCTTTGTTTGCTCTACGCTTTCTGTTCATCTTGGTGTCTCTGGTCCACTTAATGCTGAGTAACATTAATCTCTGTGGATCATTCGATCGTCATAATTTCAAAAACTTACAAACCGCAAATCGCGCATTATTCCGTGTCTTCGCGTCGCCAGATCTTTAATTGGCTATCCATTGACTTGTGTGTTGCTGTTGCTAGCCTCGGCTTTCAAACTTCTTTACTGACGAATTCTCAGGCCTTTGAGGGAACTCCATTTGTAACTCAACATCCACTGCGCCCCAGACGTCCGCTGAATAACATTTGCTTATGCGGCATCAGCGACCATGTGGCATAACCGTCCCAGGCCAGTGGACACATCGTATAAAAAGCTGTCTTTTTTGAGGGACTGTGGGACGTTCAACAGCTCTTTCGTGTCATCCCTCAAGGTAACGAGATTACATCCCACCGATAGTTTACAAGATGACTCTCTGTGAACACTGTATCAGCGGTAGGTGGATATTTTGCATGGGCTACTTTGCCCATCCCGGTGAGTTTCGTCAGAGTTTTATAGAGCTGACACGCCATTGGACTTTCATAGGCGTCGTCCACGAGGGAGAGACCACAGGTTAGTGACCCACTCGTGTATCTCGATTTCCCAACGTGTTGATTTCCTCTTATGGGCGCGTGTGCAAACCCATGAACAGGTACATATGAGAATATCGGTAGTATTAGAACCTATGTCGCCACTCCTTCGAAGGAATATCCTAAAGACAAGGCACTACGTTTCCTTCCCGATGCGCTCGGTGTGGAGTTCAACAATAGCAAGGTAGGCTTCCCACTATCCCACCTCCCAACACTTTCTGTGCCTTAAGTGACATTTTCTGTTAGCTCTTGGCAGACGCCTTTGCCGCCAACGGCTTCAAAGTGTATCTCCCAGACGTTTACTCTGGAGATGCCGTTCCCGAATCTGCCTTTGACCAGCCGGGAAGCTTCGATATACCCGGATGGCTCTCCAGGCACCCCGCTAGTCTGATCGAACCTATTATCGAGAAGGTTATGGGCGCGCTTGCGGAGAGCAAGGGTGTGAAGGTATGAGCTGCGACCGGATATTGTCTGGGAGGTAGGTGTTAATTACTCTTTTCAACTTCATGAGTAGAACGCTGATGGCCGATTTTGTGCAAAGCGCGTTATGTGTTCAACCTCGCGTTCGAGAACAGGATCGCCTGCTCGGTCGTAGCTCATCCTACTGCGCTTCAGATTGCAGACCTCGAGGTCGGTCCTCTTGTTCCTTTACGTCTCTATCGTGCAGAGTACTCAAAAACTGTTCATCTTATATACGCAGAAATACGCTGAAGTATCTCGCGCTCCCCTTCTCATCAACGCCTGCACTATCGACCCTCAATCTCCACCAGAGAAGATTGAGGCCGCAGACAGGATACTCGGTGGCGAGAGTTCAACCTGCGTATGAGGGTGCATTGGGAGGGATGCACTCATGGATATGCAGTTCGAGGTGATCCGGTACCTTGGATAGTTCCTAATCTGTCTTCAATCTTGCTCTCGTGGATCGGACAGCTGACGGTCTTTTGGCATGGTAATATGTGTGATTTAGAAGGATCCGAAGGTGCAAGCTGCGAAGGAGGGGACGTTCAAGAAGAGTGTCGAGTTTTTGAAAGAGCATTTTTGAGAGGTAAAAATATTGTGATTGTCATGTTGATGAATAAATAGAATAACGAAGATACGAGTAACTGAGTTGTGCAGGCAGCCTTTAAGCACGCATGTGTGTGTGGTTGGGCCACACGAGCCTTGTCAGATGTTGTGAGATCTGTGGCGTTTCGATCGGGTGTAACCGGGATCAAGATCACTCGCTGTCGAATGCGTTGCAACAGGTTGCAACTCCGAATCGATGTTTTGCCCCTCCAGCTCGGGCAGCTGGGCTATTATACTGTTAACCGCACCCTCCCCTCTTGCCACTTGGATCCACCTGCTTATGTATTAATGATCGATAGGTAAGTCACCCATATGCATATCGTTTCCGCCGGACTGCAGTCCTCTCTCGCCTCAGGCTGCCAATGGGTAAGTAGTACGAGTCTCGAGAGACGTACTAGTGGCCAGTCGCGCATTCTGCATCATTATCGTATTCCCTTCGTTCTTGACACAGTCCAGTTGAACTCGTAAGGCCCCACCGGCGTAGACTTGACTGTGCGATCCTCTAAGCTGTTCGCACGTTGATCTCCCGTCTGACACGACCGCATCTGTGATATGTTGGTGATATACAGAGCTCCAGGCCAGTGCGCCTCGTTTACGCCGCCAGATACCTACCATCTTTTAATAAATCGAATAGATCCTTGATGGCTGTTCTCTGGACTGGAGCCTGGCCATCTGGGAGAAGCACTGAGAGAGCTTCTACTCATGAATGAGCGAGAGAAATATTCCTCACAACCTGGCATTTTGGATCCTTGAGGCTAGCCTTGACAATCCGATATCGGCCGTCTGAATCGAGTAGAATAGACCCATACTGAAAGCATGCATAGGCGAGAGAGTCTCATGCAGGTTCAAATTGCTGCTTATCTCTCCATGACCTTTATGGGGATGAAAGCGTTGGATATTCTTAGACCTACTTTACGCTACCTGTCCATCTCGAGCTGTTCTGAGTGAAGAAAGAACTGACTCGAATCCTTTCACAATCCACCCGGAGTCGAGATCAGATGCCGTGCGTCCAGTAAACGGTGCAAATGCGACATCCTGACCCATGAAAGAACAACTATAACGGCCCTGGCAGCTTCTTCGCCCGCTAACGCCAGCTAGCTCAAATAATATGTTTACGCTACTAACTTGTGCTTTGATCCCACACAGCTCACTTTGCGGTAACCTTTGCGCCGTCTGAGCATCTACATCAGTCGTTCCGAAAGGAGTGGTGACACATTGAGTCCCGTTCTTTCTCCGCACATTCTATCAGTTCCGTCTCGATACTTCCACCCTCGAACTCTACGGTCTTCATGACTATTTGCACCTAGAAAAGCTATAGCAAATGCTTACGCGGTGGCAGGCATGACCTCGGTGGCGAACGTAGGAGCCACTAGGCGGCGGGGCAGTGGTACGTGTGACCAATGAGCCGATAGCTTCTCCTGCGTCGTACATAAGTAGTAGCTTTCTACCATCAAGATTCACTCGTCTGATTGATTGCATCCATCTACAGAAGGTCCTTAACCAGCATTCTGTCGTATATTATGCGTTGTTTGTTCCTCTTCAAGTCAGTAGCTATCTAGACGCCTGTACAAAGTTCTCACTCGCTGCACATACAAATAGTGCACGTATTGAGAGGGAAGACCTGACTTTACCTACCCCTGCTCTCTTAGCATGACTGAAATCTTTGTACTATGAGACGTATCCTGCCTTCTAGATCTAGCCTCTCTCAGACAGATGCCGCTCCGCGAGATTACAGGAACTCGGATCTGACTTCGATACCCCCATATTCGACGGGTCCTCCGAGGTCAGTCACCCACTGAATTTGCTAAGTGTTGTAGAACTGACGGTAATGCTTTTTTGGTGCAGCTACTGCTCTGAGGAGTGGAGTCCAGACTCTGACTATGCAGATGCCGACGCCGGAGACGGTACTAACACAGCGAAGACGGACACTGACTCCGTCAATTATCAACCTGAGTCCTCACATACCGAAGACAGATCACCTACTCCAACTCGTACTCTTCGGAAAACACCTACGGATCTCCGAAGGCTACGGGTTGTCAATGCTACGCGGGCCCGTTCCCGAGCATCATCTGTCACTAGTACCCCTCCTTCCAGTGCGAGCAACGTAACCGTCAGGACTCTGGAATCAGGCACCACGGAACCCCTACCTGTACCACCGTCTGCAGTCCCTGGAGCATGCAATACGCCGAACGCCGAGACAACCGTACCAATGCATTATATCTTATCCTCGCGCTCCCCCAACTTTATGCTCGTCATTCCATCTTCGGATGTGGCAGATCCAAATGCATTATATCGCATCTCGGTAAACTCAAACTGTTTCAGCCCATCCTCGTACATTACCAGCATACGCAGAGGCGGGTCCGAGGACGGAGAGTTGGTCGGTGACTTCGAGTACGCCATCCTCGCAGGCTTAGAATAACGTCCTATGTATTGATGAAATTTTCGGGTGGACTTAATAATCTAGGATAGGTGATTCAATGGTGAAATGGACTGTTACCGTCGGTGAACGTCAAATGCTGTTGCGAAACGTCATGTCGCCCAAGAAGGATGAATCTCACGTTCGTGCTAGTTTACGGACCAATGCGCGTTCTACGTCCTTTGCGTCCAATGTGTGTTTTATCCAACTTACTCCACTCACAAATGGCTTCTGACAACTATCCCTTAATGTTATTTCCGGTCTGTATTTTCTGTGTAGGCGTGGGACTGGAAGTTCCGGGGAATACATCTGCGTTGGTCCTATGTATCACGGCCTTCCATAAAATCCGGCGATCATACAAAGGTACGTATTTCTATGTCTTTGCTTCATACGAATAATAGCACCCCCGTCAAAGTGTGCAAGAACCGCTTCCACTGAGCGAAATGTCTATTCCCAGATAATGATCTGTCACCACATAGTTCATGTTTCTTCGCCTCATAACTCTCCCACGTCCTCTTTTCAAAAACTCAAATCCTCTATCTCACCCTCCCCTTCTCCGTCTTCCTCGAAGCCTGAGTTCATCCTCATTGCCACCTTTGATCAGGCGTAGCTGTAGCCTGTTTATAAAGAGTCCCTATAGTAAGACTGGGACTCTATACAGAGAGCCCATCATCTTACTGGCCCATGCTAATAAGGGCTCTTTATTAAAGAGCAGTGGTGCTGGTGGGTATTCTGGCTGGAAAAATGGGCGAAAAAATAGGCAAAAAATGCGTGAAAAAATGGGTGGGTAGGTATGGGGTGTGGCCCCGGGGTAGGGGGTGGTTTGGGGATGGGTAGGGGATGGGGTAGGGGGTAGGATAGGGTAGGAAAATGGGGGGTAATTGTGCAGTAGGGCTAGGATAGCTGGATGCAGGGTATGGGGAGGATGTATGGGGCTAGGTATGGGCTCTGGAGCTAGGGTAGATACATAGAGGAATAGGGATAGAATGATGGGCGATAAAAAT